>NC_045690.1:18200353-18503383 GCF_003331165.1 Xiphophorus hellerii | reverse complement strand
AAAAACACTTTTGGAAACCTGAATTTCATGACAGTAAGACACGGTCTGAGGTGGGTGGGGCCCTTTGCTGCAGTCGCCTTGCTCTCTTTTGCCTTGGGCTGGTTGTGGCACGCACTCTCTTCTCCAGCATTGAATTGAACTCCCCGCATAGGCTAATCACAACTTGCTAGGTGGTCGCTACTCCACCAATATGGCCTCCAAGTGCCAGCAACTGGGTTCCCAGCAAAGCCCGGGGTCCCCTGTAGGTCTCAATCAGACACATTGTTGAAAACATGCATTCAGTGGCGTTCAAATAGCAGGCGGCCAGTTTCACGGCTATAGGAAAAGATTTAATAACAACATGTCTCCCACGTTACTGAGCTGAAAGTTCAATTTTCAGTTCAATTTCACATTGATTTCTGCGTGCATTATAAGGTGAATCACCTTGAGGAAATGGAGAGGTGCATCTCTCCCTCTCTCTGCTCCTTCCACCCTCCCCGCCTCGTTCTTCCCTCTCCTGCTGGCAGTGGAGGGGAAAGCTCTCCCTGGAGATTCCTATCAGAAACAGTAACAGAGACGGTTCCAGTAATATCAGGGAGATGCAGATGATGGTTATAGATCTCAGGGCTCTCAGGTGCATTAGTCCTTATTACTGCCTCCCCACAAGGCTACTTAACGCTTGCTTGCAGTGGAAACAAGCAGGCAGAGACAGAGCATGCATGTATGCACTGCCACGTAGATGCATGTACTTGTTTAGAGTGCTTAAACATTGATGCACGCGTTTGAATTGCTTAAAATGTTGCTGCCGGTCTGAGGTTGGCATACACTTACCAACCTCAATATCGCAATAATCTGGGATTTTTAACGGCTTATTTAAACCAATGTGTTTTTCCTGGATGGAATAATTTTAACCAACTTTAATGACTTTTAGGTGTCACTGCGGACTCTCCTCAGATAGATAGATAGATAGATAGATAGATAGATAGATAGATAGATAGATAGATAGATAGATAGATAGATAGATAGATAGATAGATAGATAGATAGATAGATAGATAGATAGATAGATAGATAGATAGATAGATAGATAGATAGATAGATGTGGCTGTGTGGGTAGAGTAATCATCTTGTGATCTGAAGGTTGTAGGTTCGATTCCAGCTTCCTCCTGCCACATGTTGATGTGCCTCTGGGCAAGGCACTTAACTCCAAATTGCCTACTGATCTATGTATTGTGTATAAATGTGTACGCGTTTGTGATAGTGACTCTAGTGTAAAGCGCTTTGAGTGGTCAAAATGACTGGAAAAGCGCTACAAAAGTTCAAAGATAGATAGTCAGTCAGAAGTGACTGGCATACAGTTAACTTGGTTGGTTGATTCTGGAGTACCATTCATACATTTCCAGTAGGATTAAGAACTAGGCCTTGGCAAAAGTCTAATGTCAGCTTGCTTCATCCAAAACTAGTTTTGGTTTGTGTTTGGGCCAATTGTCCAACTCTGCAGAATGAACTATAAAAGAGAATCTGTTGGAGAAAGATTGACTTTGTTCACTCAAGAGAAGCTGTTGAACCGTGGAGGCTCGCTAAATGAAGAAAACAAATGGAGAGGAACTGAAAGACGATGGTTATAAGATCCCATCCGATATCTGGGTATCTTTTCTTCAGAGGCAGGAGCTGCTCTGAGGATATAGGGGTTTTTTTTGTTTGTGTTTTTTTTTTTTTTGGTGGGGTGAAGAGGGGAAGTGTTGACTGTGCCTCTAAAGTAGGGGATCTATTTATAATGGCCTAGTGCTGTCTCTGGAGCTGTCCAGAGCTGAAATGGATGGGGATTCATGCTGTTTCATTTCAACCACATATCCTCTCCTCTTCCTCCGCTTCTGTCTCCAGACTGAGTTTCTTTCTGATAATACTCAGATTCTTTATATTTTATACTCCTTTCTTGTTTTCTTTTATCTCTTCCCCTCTTCTCCCATCCCTGCGCTGACTCTCCTGTGGGCTCTTATTAATTCGGACTGGTTTCCTCTTCACACTTTCTTTGATTTAATCCACTTTGTTTCCCTCTCCAGGCTCAGTCCTTCCTCTTCCACTGAGGACGCACTGCAAAAAGTGGTCATCTCAGATCTGTGGCTCTCTCCAATTATGATCTTGCTCAAAAGATATCCGCCGGGACGCGCAAGTGCACACACTCGAGACTTGAGGGCAAGGCGACATGTCGAGAGGAGCGGAAGACGTGGATTATTCCTCCTCTCCGGCGATCCACGGATGTCCTTTAAAACGAACGTACACATTGTTCTCATGCCTGAATGCATGTTTTGGTTTTTTGGGGGGTCTTCACCGCCCCTCCCGGTGTCTTGCTACTCAGAAGGTTGAGGCATGAGGGAGAGGAAGAAGGCAAGGGCGCGCTGCATTCTCCTGGTATAAGAAAGGGTCTCGGAAAATTACATATACTTTAATATACTTATAGCCAGACTAATCATTGGTTCATTTAACGTATGCTGGTATTTAAGCTAATTTATTCTGAAACAACTATTTTTGTAAAGAAAATTTCCATTGAGGTTTATTTATTGGACATATTTCTGCGCAGTGGACCAACTTCAAATATTCTAGAGTTTAGTGTATAGCAGTTTATTTAAATACTTCATTAGATTAATATGAACAATGTACTTTTTTTTGCTATAAACACAATTAAAATGTATTACAACACTACCTTTTAATAAGTAACAAATATGCCTGGGCAGCAATTTTATTAAATTACTTCATTCCAATCAAAGTAAATTTATACTTCAGTAGTTAATTATTAAGATGTGTTATTACTTCATGCATTATTTAGAGTTAAACAAACAAAATATTACCGGTATGCTGAAGCCTTATGGGACAATTTCCCAATCTGAACCTGGGTAAACGAAGAAAAAAAAAGTTTCCCCCTTTGTAAAAGTCATGAAAAAGAATCACAATTTTTGTAAACTCAAGTTCCTTTTCTCTTGCTGTACCAAGGACAGCTGGACCTGTCAAAAAAAGAATAGCATCACTTCAAGTAGAACCAGTCTGACAACACGAAGTAGGCCAAAAGTTCTCAAACGCAAAGAAATTCAAGAGCAGTTGAGAAACAAATTCATTGACATCTAATTTCTAACGCATTGGGACTCCAGAGAACCAATCCATTATTGAACAGACGTGGTGAATCTGCATTGGAGTGGTCAACGCACCAAAATACCTAACAGAGCGTAAAGATGACCTAAATAGGAAGTCTCAAAGGACCAAGAACACAATCTAAAGCACTGCAGGCCTCATTCACATCTGTCAGAGTTTATGATTCAGCTATGAGACAGAAACAAAATGGCATCAAGTTGGACGGTTCCAAGGCCAAATCCACTTCTGATTTGGACCATAAATCAATCAATCGAGTTTATTTGTATAGCACATTTCATCAATGCAGAAGTTTAAAGTGGTTTACATCATAAAACCACAAAAATAACAAACATTTTTACATTTTGATGAGTGCCATAAAAGAGCACAAAGACCATCTGTCATTTTCCAAAGAGACTCCACCCGACTTCCGTCACTTTTATGCAGATGACATTCAACTATCCTGCTCCATTAAGCGTTCTTCTAATTGTGTGATCTTGAGACTGATTTTAAAAAATATGTGATCTTGAACTTCACTCTGAGAATCCCCTGAGAGCAGATAAGTCGTTTAAATTCTGCCGTCGAGCCAAACTTAAGGAAGTTAGAGTTGTTTTTGAACGATCAATGTCACTTGAAGGCCATTCAAAGGAATCTATCCAAAACTGTTTAGTCCGCAATAAAGTTGGTATCAAAACAGACCCTGGAGATGGCTGTTAATGCTTGTCTTTCCTCTTCTCTAGATTATTGTAGCACACATTTTGTTTTTACAAGTATAAACAAAAAAATGCTTCAGTTGGCTCAAAACTCTGCAGCAATACACTTACATAATATATTCTGTCAACAGCATTAAGGATGATTTGTGTCCAGCTACATCTGGCATAAAACCAGCACAGCGCTTTAGAGAACTTTAGAGCGTCTTACCAAGGTGGTGTTTTGATGATCAGGGATTGCTTCACTGCTTCTGACCCTGAAAAACTCGATGTAAATGACGAAACACTGAAGGTTGCTCTCTCGTTGGAGGAAATCTGGCCGTCATTTTGTGCCTGAGCGCCAGAACAATGATCTGAAGCACATCAGGAAGTTCACTTCTGAACGCCTATAAACGAGTATAATGAAGGTTTTGCTGTGCTCTAGTCAAAGTTCTGACTTAAATCAGGTCGTTTGTGCTTGAGTCGAGTCCTGCAAAGGAGAGCGGAACAAAATTCCTCTATAGTCACATGATATTCATTGCCAATTATTGCAACCACTTGTTATCGCTTTGCCCACAATAGGTGTAAGTGGAAATGACTTTGTCACAAATATGAAAACAGCTTTGTGTGTTTTCTCAGGATATTGTTGTCTGATATTAGATGTGTTTATTGATCTAAAACAATAAAGTGTGACAAAAAAAATTTGTCAACAGCAGAAAGAAGCTGACAGGAGGCAAGTACTTTTCCACAGCCCGATCTAGACTAATAATAATTACCACAGCATATTTTTAAAAATATACTCGAATATATGGAATTTCAACTATTATTACTTCTACTCTCAGACATGCAGCTGGAGAGGGACTGCTTTAAAGCCTACCACAAAAAAAACAGGCATAAAATCTGTTAAATGGGAGGCCAGACTTCACAGTTTTCTCTGCATTTATGAAATACAGTTAAATGTTTAAATTGTTCATTTGAAATTGTTTGCTCCTGTATTTTTCAAGTTCTTGTTCAGTGATAAACCTGATAATTTCAATTCTGATTTTTTTTTCTCTTTAAACTGTTTGTTCACAAGTTTTGATCAACAGAAATGTTAAATAGCTGTCAGACACTGAAAGATGAAATTATTCTGGAAAAAAGAGCAAAAAATACAGACTCAATGCACATTTTTTTGAGAATTTTGCAGCCATAAAGTCAAAAAAACCAAACTAAAAAAAAAAGGTGGCCCAGTTGCAAATTATGGTCATATGAGGGTTAAGTATATTAGCAATATACAACTGAGATCAATTTGAAATAAGCTAAAGGAGATTTATTCTTAAAAGAATCTAAAAGTGGGAAGAAGAAGAAGAAGAAGAAGAAGAAGAAGAAAAAAGGAAAAGAAGGAGAAGAGGGGCAGACGGAGGAGGGAGGGGAGAGAAACAGACCGGCTGTGGGTGGGAGAAGACAATGAGCGGTGGGCATTGGAGGTTTGGTGAGATGTGGAGGAGGACGAGGACAGCCAGGAGGGCAGGTGGTTCTGTCATTAGCTCCAGATTAAAGCAGAGGGCAACTCCAGAGGACTCACCTCTGATTCACACAGTGGTTCTGCAGGCAAGGACGAGCCTCTCGGGATACACGGAACACATGCACACATGTGAGAGCGTCCAGGCCGGAGACGCTGGAGTGATTCACAGGATTACCCACGGGCCCATGATTATACACACATAAATACACACATATAGCCACACAACACCCCCTCCTCATTTACACCGTGACTCACAAGAACATGTCGACTCCCACACACACACACATGATCTCTCACAGACACACACATCGCTGCACCACTTAATCAAATCTCCTGTTTTAATTAGGATTCAAATCAGTTGCCATGGGAACCTTGCCCCCTTGGAGTCTTAAAGGTAAGGCTCTGTATTTTTTTTTCTTCTTCTTCTTCTTTTCTCACCCCCTTCGCCTCCAGTGACTCTGCGGGAAGCTGTCCGAGGAGGGGGACGAATTCATAATACCTACGGTGATTCAGCCCAATGTGTTCCACAATGCATTTTGCACACAGACACAATTTTTCTGGGGAGGCCCGAGGTGCCAAATCTGAACTTCAATTTGGGCTCAGTCACAGTAAGGGGTAATGAGGGTGGTGGGAGAAAAAAAAAAAAAAAAAAAAACAGAATTACGATGGCTCACGCTGCTCTTCCTGATGATACGACGTCCTCGCTCATGAAAAGGCCACGCGCTGGCATTAAGAAGAGGAGGTTTTTGCTTTTTTGCAGAGGCCTGTCCAATCAATCGGTGACACTGGGAAAGTTTTCACATGGCAGCGCGGGTAAAAGCCTCTTTCGCGCTGCTCACACAGGTTGGTTTGCCTTCCCATTACAGCAGCCATGCTTTCAACAAGCTTTGGGCTTGCATGCATGTCCTACAACTCGACTCTTCAAAGCGTCAGAGGCTTGCTGATCAAAAGAATGCGTCTTAGAAAAGAAACATTGCGCGCTGCACTACAAGAGCATTTGCACAGTTTGAACTTAACTGCATTTTACAATGTTACAAACAGATTTTATTTTATTTATTTTTTTGGTGTGTATTACTGGACTGTGTGTGGTGAAGTTGAAGGAAAATTATGAGTGGATTTCAAAGTCAGATTAAAAATCATTCAACTTTGACATCTCTTTGTGTACAGCCTCTTTTGTTCAGGCGCTCCTAAATAAATAAAATACTCTCAGGATACATAAGGTCAACATTCTTCTTTGTGGATTATTCTTTTGTTTTTCATGGAAACTAGTCAGAGCTATATACAAAACAATCTCAGACTCAGACGTGTTAGTAGACATGTCAAAACGCTTGAAACAGCGTAGAGGCTCACATTAGCAGAAGAACTTCATTAACCATGTCAACAGAGCTACCATGGAATAATATAGATATGTGTTACAATGTCCTAGTCAAAGTTCAGACCTAAATCCAATTGAGAATCTTTGGCAAGATATTAAGACAAACTTAGCCTTAGCTAAGCTTGAGAACAGTCAGAAATGTAGTCCTTTACATTGTCCTAGATGGTGATACATACTCCAAAAAAAAAAACGTTGGAGTTTTTAAATGCTGGTACTATTCTCTTTTCACATCACAATTATGCAGAATTTAGTGTCGGCTTAATAGATGATATCCAAAATGTAGTCATTGAGGTTTTGTGGTTATTATGTGACAAAACAGGAAAAACTTCAAGGTGTGTGAATATACTTCTGGCAAAGAACTGTATCAATGTACCAGAATTGGTATCCTTCAGAATGTCAGCACTTCTAACATCCATGTTAATATTAATCAGACTGAGGAAATATTTATTCAGTGACTAATGCCGGCGCTCTGTTTAAAGTGATGTGGAGGCTTTAGTGTTAACACTAGCGTTTCATCTCACATGCTGATAAGAAGAGCCAGAGGCTTATCTTTAAAAGACTGGATGAGAAAAGCTCAAAGTGCAGCCAAGCCGTGCCACCTTCATCCGTCCCGAGAGCCTTAATATCAGCTCAGGTGAAGGCTGGACGTGATGAATTAAGCGAGGAGGGGATGCCAAGCGAAAGCCATTAGGATACAAGAACTCGGACGTTTGTCTGGCTTGCCGGTTGTCATGGTTGCGGTGTTTATCACCTCTTTCTGCCAACACGGGCCCAGGGGCAAATCAGATTGGCTTCAGACTGAGAGAGGGAGAGAGAAGGATACGGTGAGTGAGGGGGAGGACATATTGGCACAGCGGAGGGGTGAAATGCCAACACTCGGCATAGTCGAGACTGAAGAAGAGCACTGGACAAATGTCAACGTGGCTCATTCACGATAAGAGTGTGTTTCCATCCATTTGACTCAGATTTGGGGATTGAGACACAGTTTGTTTACTACGCTGAAGGCTCTTTCTGTTTTGCTGATTTAATGCGCAACAGATCTTCAGCAGATGTGGGGTGGCTCTCTGGAAGATCTTGAAATTCAGTGAAAACAGCACTGTTAACCTATTATAGAGGTCTAGAGAGACACCTAATCAGAAGTAAAACCTCCCCATCTCCGAGTGGCTTATGCCTGCCGCCTACCGGCCAAAAAAGCATCCAGGCCTAAATGACTGCACAAGTGGAGGGGAGAAGGTCTGAAAGAGAGCTTAACTTTCATTCCGAGCAGGGACGGGGGCAATATCACAACAGCCTTTATATCATCTTCAACTCCCCCAAGCTGATTTTAATTCCGAAAGGATCAATTATAACATCAACTTATTATAACAAGAGGACATTCTCAATCAGGCATCTATAATAGGTAACAGATGGTGTCGCCTTGTCGCTGCTGCCTGTCCCATCTCTGAGCACTGCGATGTAACCACCGCCGACTGCCAGGCGCACACGTGGGAGCACCTGAGCCCCGCCCCGTTGATTCTGCGCAGCCAATCGGCGCGCGTCGTGAAATCCTTCCAGCCAATCACGGCGCCGCTTGTTGAGGAAAGCGGAATTGACATGATGCGGACGTCCTGCTAACAGCAAGGAGGAAGGTATGGATACATGATGAACACGCCGGCGTTAAAAGTTATTTCTACTGACCAACAGTTCTCCAAGGCGGCTGTCACACCCGTCTGACTTTCAACCCTGAGCAGAGGCGCTGCTTTTTATACACTAAGCTACGTCTCCTCCTCGGTATTGAGTGTTTTTGGGGCGCAGAGGTGTGGGGTTTGTTTCAGGGCGGTTGGGTTTTAGCTGACACCAAATTGAAAGGGGCGAAAGCCCCAGACAGCCGTTGTGAATAGCTGCATTGTGCTGGTAGGTTAGGCTTTGTGTGTGTGTGTGTGACAGCCCAGGTTCACACCTTTATCCCTAATGTCATATATGTATATATATATATATAAAGTCCCGTTACATGATTTTGTTTACAATATTTCTGTTTGTTTTTGTTGCCCGAAGGGTCTTCATCATTGCCCTGTTCTGGCTGACACGGCGTGTCGCCGCGTTAACGACTAAATTCCCAGTGACGGCGAGCTGTCCTGTTGTTTGCAGCCGAGCTCTGCTGTCAGTCCGCTGTGCCAAAGCCTCGTCACCTCTGCCGAGGATGCCGCAAACAAACAAGTCCGGTAACACCCCGGCGGCGGACTCTCCGGGCTCGGTCCAGGCGGAGGCCCCGGCTTCCCGTGAGGAGAGCCGGGCTGCGGCGGATGATGGGGGAGGAGAGGACAATGTTGGAGACCGTGAGATCATCAAGTCACCCAGCGACCCGAAGCAGTACAGGTACAAAGCTCTTTCTGGGTGTTTTCGTTGGTGAACTGCGGCTTTTCCTGTTGTGAGGAAAGACCAACACTTAATACAGCTGAGCAGTGAGAAGCACATTGGTCTGAAAAGTGTGGCATGCACTTAAATTCAGCCCCCTCTGAGGTGATGCTGCTCAGAAGCATGTTTTACTTTTATTTGTAAGACGTCTTTCTTCCAGCTTTGCAAATCCAAAGACTGGTGTTTTCACACCTTACTGACTGCTAGATTTGGTTCTTTTGGGCACCAAAATTGCAAAATTTGTTACATTTACAGCTTCACACTCACTGCACCGTGTCACATGATTCAAACCCTTTGAAATACTTGGTTTGCATCATGTGGTGCCCCTGCCCACATGATGCAACCTGCCTGTGATGGGACCACGAACCACTGAAGGAAACAACATGAAAACCTCCAAAGAAGACGCAGAGCGTGACTTCCTTCTTCGCAAGATGTAAACAAAAATGGAGTAGTGTCAGATTTTAGTGCTTGTAGGATTTCTTTTTTGCCTTTGGCGAAGGACCACAAGCCATTTCTCCCTCCAGCGTGTAACTCTCGTGTTTGTTTCAGTTCTATTCACCCAGGATGCCCCGCGGTGTAGTCCGCTTCCTGCTTTTGGAGCAATCTCCTGTCTGCTTGGCATTCACATATTCATTCAAAACGCGCCGGAGTTCATGTCAACCAAACCTAGACTTAGGTTTTTAGGCGGACCAGAGTTCTCTTTTTGGTCCACATCAGAGTTAGTACCAGTTCCATTAAAGCGAACCAATCAGGACTGGTGTGAATGCACCCTAAGACTCAATTCGGTCAATTGGATTTAGGTCTGGCATTTGACTGCTCCATTCAACCACATGGAAGGTAAACGTTCAACCTAATCGCAAGTCTTTTGCAGCCTCTAGCATGTTTTTAAATTTTTTTTCCCTGCATTGATCAATGTTTAGCCCCATTAATCGTCCTATGAATTACCGGCTTCCCTGCCCCTGTTAAAGAAAAGCAACACACAGCATGAAACTGTATTCCAAATGTTTTACAACTGGGATGTAAAACATCTTCAGGTTGATGTTTGTTGTCAGTCTTTCTTTACATACAACGTTTGGCATGTAATCCCCACTGTGGGATGTCTTTCAACAAGCTCTAACTTGGATTTCTTCTTTTTTTCAACGATGGTGTTATTTTTGCCAATCTCCCATAAAGGGAGCAACTAAAATTGATCCCGTCAACAGAATCCCCTGTCTGAGCTGTAGATCCTTCAGCGTTACCATGGACCTTCTGGTTACTTCTCTGAGTAATGCTCTCCTGTCAGTTCAGAAGGACATCCATGTCTCATTAAGTTTGAAGTTGTGCCATCCTCTTCTGTTCGATCCATCTTTTTCAAATGACGGACCAAACAGTGCTCTGCGGGGTATTGCTTTAAAACCCGAACCCTGCTTTAAACTTCCCCACAACTTTCTGCCCAACCTGTCTGCTGTGTTCACTAATGCTCTCCAGCAAACCGAAACAGCTGTGGTTATTCTGAGATTAAATTACACACCAATGGATTTTAGTTACCGAATATAAGACTTCTGAAAGTATTTGGTGGCATTTTATGTAGGGCTGAAAATGTATGTGATCATTCAACCTTTTCCTTCTATTTCACAAAGATCCTCAAATCCTCATTGACAGGACATGCAAATAAGCGAAAGAAGATTTGGTTTGGGCTCAGCTGACTGAATTTATCGCCCCATGGCAGTAGTCTTCCCTGGGCAGCGAGCCATAAAGCCCTAACCAAACACTGCCTCTGGGTAAAGCTCCTATGGTTTTAGTTTGTTCCCAGTCACAGTGTTTAATTTAATTTCATATTCACTGAAATCTATCAAGAAGAGCTATTTTCTTGGTCCATAAATGTGAAAGTAGAGATAAAATGACCTAGATCTACTAACCCCAATCCACAAATGATATTGAGCTTCTTCTCCAGCTGGATCAGTGCATTGTTATTATTGCACTCTGATGATCTGATTTCATGCTTTAAGCACACATCGGTGCCCCGGGCCGCCGCGGTGCGTAGTCAGAAAATGTGCTGTGGAAAAAGAAGCACAGAACAAGCCTCAGAGGGTTCGAGATGGAGCCTTCAAAGTAATACATGATTTAACAGCCCGCTAAAAATCGGACAAGATAAAGAAGAACGTCGATGAAACTTGCGACGTTGGAGTTCGCCAAAGGTGGTTGTGTGGTTTTTACCTTAAGTTTTATACTTCTCAGGTACATCGTTTTAGACAATGGCCTCGCAGCTCTGCTCATCTCTGACTACAGTGGGCCAGTGCTATCAGAACATGACGACTTAGACAAAGAAGAAGAGGGGGAAGATGATGACGACGAAGAAGAAGAAGAAGATGAGGAGGAGGAAGATGAAGAGGAAGAGGAGGACCACCAGCACGAGGATGAGGCTGATGTGGATGAAGGCAGGGAAGACAAGAAAAGGGCTAAAAAGAAGAGAGGAAGTGCAGACAAACAGGTACCACACTGGTGTTTTACTGAAAAGCCTCTATTAGACTTTAGCAGGCTGTACAAACGCTCAACATCCATTGAGTTTTCCTTTAAAGGCATATATGTAAAAAATATATATAAAATATATATAAAAAATTATGTAAAAAAACAAAAAAAATGTGAAAGAGAAAGGATGAGTACAAGTCAGCAGAGAAGACAACCGAAAGTTTCAGAAGAGTGACAAAGTTACGCTCGTAACGCCAAACTTAGTTCATTAATGTGGAATAAAATATGAACCCAAAACTAAAGTAATGTTGCAAAAGTCTGCAGTTTGAATTCAGTTTCACGAAGTTCAGGTATGTATGGTAGCATTTCCAGTAATTACAATAAAGTCTGAGCAGATGTCCAAATGCAACAGTTTGTATATCTAGCAAACCAACATCCCCTTGAGGGCCTTAAAAGCAACCTGCCACTATCTTAGTGCGGCTGAAATTTACCGCAGTGGCAAATGACCAGTTGTGACAAAACTCAGAAAGCTCTCAAATAAACACAAATTATTCTCCTTTTCTGACCAGCTTTGTTAGACAGTTGTGCATGTCTACATGTTCCCTGATGTGACTCTATGTTACCAAGCCATCCAGTAGTTGTGCAGTTCTCAGTTCCTTCACCTAATTAATTTGCATTTATTCGTGGGAGATTAGTTGTTCAGATGACACACCATCATCCATGTACAGTACAAGGATACCAGGCTTTTTACTGATAAAGTTACTTATCTGCTGCTTCACAAAAAAACAATAGAAAGGCTGATTATGATTTATTCATGTTCTATGTTTTTAGTATTCATAGATTTTTATGCCTCTAAAATTTGTTTGCCATTTAAAAATATTTATTCCACATAAAATTAGGAACAAACTGGAGCTTATTTGACTGCTGATAAATGAAACTTTTGGTGCCATTTTTGGTGTAGACCTAGTAAGTTTGCATGTTGCTCAACTTGTCAGCAGCTTTCAGCTCCTTTCTTGTTGTCTCTCAAAGTTCAAAGTATTTCTTTAAATTCCCACAGAGGGTCCAACAAAGTGAAACTTCCTAATGCATAATTCAACAAGTCCATTTAGGTACTTGTTTGAAAAACAACAGCCAACTCTTCCAGGGCGAAATTGCTCTGAACAGTGAAACAATGAAACAAAAGAACATTGAAAATGTGGTCAAAGCTCTAAAGACACAGATTTCAATATTGTTTTGCAGATTCCAAAAAAAAACCCTGAACCTTTAGTTTCTCTTTTTTTTCACCTGACAGCCATACCTGAGACCAGTTCTGTTTCCTCTCAGACCCAACACTGCTTCCTAACTACTAATTAGAGGAAACTACATTTTTGAATTAATTGAAGTTGCTTATCTAGAACATTGGATGAATTTTTACCAGACCAAAAAATAAATAAATAAAAAAACTGCACTTTTGGTCTCTACCCTTAAACCATGAATATAAATTGCCATATTACTGTATTTCTTAACTTAGAGGTAAAGTCAGACATTCGGTTTATCCGTAAAATGTGACAAAAATAACAAGTTTGCAGAGAACCTCTTGTAAGAATTTTAACATGCTCTGTTTTGGCTGGCATGATGATGCAATATGCGAGAAATATGTTTTGGGTTTTATTTCTTTTGGACCTGAACTTGTAAGTGTTTTTCGTTTTTTTCTATTTTTCTTACTTTACTGAAAGAATCGTGTACAGGAATTGGGTACACACGTTTTATTTTTATTTTTGAGGATTTTCCCTAGTGCACATTGTGTAAATTACACATCAGTACTTGCACTCTAATATTTGAATTAATGTCTTTTAGGAAATTACAGACAGACCACCACTTTCAAACATTCATCCGGTTAGAGTGCCCAAATTGCTTTATCCCTGCAATCTAACCAGATGCATTACTTCTTTAGATGACATTTGGCTTTTCTATTGCAGCTGCAAATTTTAGTCAAACATCAAGGTTTTGAGAAGGAACTTCTCTCTTGCTGATGTTAAACTAACTTCACTGTTTTGTGTTCAAGCACAACAGTGATCCCAAAGACACATTAGAAGTGAGTTTGGCTGGCTTACATCGTTAGAGGTGACGTTTAAGGCTAGCCGACAAGAAAGTTGGGCTTCTGTTTCTGATAGAGGGTTTTTTAAAAAAATATGAAGTCAAAGTTATACCAAAAGCTTGTTGATGTTTACCTGAAGCCTGTGGTCAAGTTGGAGCCTGCAAACGAATAAGTAATTAAATATTAATGGGCTGTGTGCTGTGAAAGAAAGTCATTCCTTTCCACTGTCACCTCATGCTTGCTCAGGGTGGATCCCTGCAAAGTCAGACAATATCTTGGCTTCCTTATACAGTTTCACCAACTGGCATTATGAACTAAATTTGACTGCTTTGTTCTATAACTTGGGTCAAATGGGAATGGATGTCGATGAATTTGACCTATTTTTAAGATCGGAAAGTGTTGGTTTTACTTCCTTTACATTTTTATGGACATGAATTGGATCACTTTGTTTTGTAAAGTGCTTTGAGCTGCATGGAAATACAAAGAACTGAATAATGAATCCTCTGGAAAAAAAACAGTTCAAATGCATAATACAACAAAAGTGAACATGCCATCTGATGCATTATGAATTCCTGCATTGAAACCGCATGTAACCAACATGGGATCACTCAATGAGAAAATAAAATGAATGTATGCTATGATACATAGCAGCAAATGATGTGACGACATTCTTTTCCCCTGTTCCCATTACCGTTGTGTCTCTTCTTTGTTCTTCTCTCCAAATGCATTGCTTGTAGTTATTTAACAGCTGCACTACTCTGACAATCAGGACAAGTCTCAAAGATGATTTGATTTCTGTGTTTAAGTCTGCCGCGGCTCTGTGTGTCGGCGTGGGCAGCTTCAGCGACCCCAGCGACCTCCCAGGCCTCGCTCACTTTCTGGAGCACAGTGAGTAATTAACGCCGGAGAGTCCAGTCGAGTTTCTTCTTTTCAGTGCCTTGATACAAAACCGAGACAGGGCAATTAAGGGCTGATTCGGTGTGAAAAAGGTAAGTTAGAACAGTGGATTCTGTACATTTCATCCACATCACCGAACGGAATGTTTCAAACCAAAGAATTTTTGGGTTTGTTGTATGAGAAAAGCTCTTAACTGAATGAGGTTATCGTGAGATTTAGTCAATTAATCCAAATTGTGGAAGAAAGGAGTCTCAGTGCTTCCTACCTTCCTTCATTTATTTATTTATTTTTTTTTTTAAACCTTTTTCTTTGAAGTGAAAGGTAACCCTGTCATATATTTATTTTCTGCTGCTACATTCAAAGCATTTTTATTTTTATAGATATGCTTTGAATATAGAGACTGGAGTGTTATCGTCCTGTGCGTACAGTTTTACTTTTGAGGCTTTTTTTCTGTGTGTGTGTGTGTGTGTGTGTTTTTTTTTTATTGAGTTATTATCTAGTTTAAATAATCCATCTTTAGAACACATCTGTAGGGCCTGGCACGGCTAACCAGCGTCAGATCCTTGTGTAAAATGTCAACTCTTCTTTGCTGAATGATCGCCCTCAGGGCTTTTCCTTCCTATGTTTCTCCAGCCTCAGTAGAACGGGTGACGAGGTTGTGGGAAGATAGCGCAGCTAACCGTGCCTTAGGAAGATAGGAGGCTAAATTTTCTATTAATATATTCTACCTTCGCTCTTTTAATGTTGCCACTGATCCCAATGTTTTAATGCTCTCCAAATAGGTTTTTGTTTCTTTGTTGTGCGTGCCTTGTTTTCTTGTTTTGTCACGTTTAAGATCAGTTAACAGGATGTGACAGCTCTCAGAATAACCCTCTCCTGAGGCCATGGTCATCCAGTGTGTGGAATGGGGCAAAGGGCATAAAATTTTCTTTTAGGCTTTTTTTTGACCCACTTTTTTCCTCTGCTTTTATTTCCATTCAACTCATTACCTGCAAAAAAACCCATCTAATACATGAGGTATAAAATATAATAAACTATTTTAGAAAAAGTCAAAAATCATCAGTAAGGGTTGGATTTACATTAAGCATTGTTGTTGGCTGTCGAGACTTATGGTGACTTTTTAATGAATTCACACCAAGTAGAAATTTTTAATGTTTTGTCATATCACAAGCATACTCTTCAGTTGATTGGATAAGATGTAACATGATCTAGAAAGATGTTTTAAAAGCTTTGATGGGTACATCTGAAACGTGTGGTATTCATGTGTATGATTCCCCCAGAGTCAAAACTTTGTAAAATCTAATTTGCTACAATTACAGCTGCCAAACCTTTTGCACTCCTGTCAGCTTTGCACATCTAGAAGGTGATATTCTTAACTTCCATTTTTGCAGAATAGCTCAAGCTTTAACAGGCTGGACAGTAAGCCATGTGTTCAGTAAGTTCTTAAGTAAATTTAGGTCTGGACTAGAGGTGGACAATATGGACTCTTATCACAATATTTTGTGGTGCTACTGTAATAACAACAACAAAATAAATGATAGACTATTTATTGCTGCTTTTTTTGGGTAGCTAAAAAAGGAACAATATTCAAGAACACAAATACTGTTCTTGAAAAACATTCCCATATAAAATAAGCTTCTTTAGGATGGCAGTTATTAAAAAAATTGTGATTTATAACACTAAACTGCACAAATTGCTCATTCTTTCTAATTTACTAGCATTTATTGATGTTTTTGTGAAACAAACAGCAGAGAAAATTATAAAAAAATAAATTTTCTGACAGTATTGTCAGTTTTGCTTTTTTATTTGATGTCATTAATTGAGATTTATTGAGACAATGAAAAATCTAAATTCTTATCATGATGAAAAGTTTTTCACAGCAAACGATAATCGATCCGAAAGTATCTGGCAAAATGTCCAGCCCTCATCTGGACTTTGACTTTTTAAAAGATTTGGATCTATTGTTGGTCGCAGCACATGCCAAATGCATTGTCGTAGTTTGTAGTATTGCTACTTTGACCATAAATTCTAACATTTATCTACTTCTTATTTCACAAACTGCCCCTTGTATTCTGCAGTGGGTGAACAAAGCCCAGTAACTTGGGTGAGGTTTCCAGCCTCGGAAACCTCAGCACACCTCCTTCTGTCTGAACGCCTCATAATGCTGTCCTTCCTCAGCCTGTCAGTTTAGGTTCAGCACACATCGGAGGTCATGGTGGCCTCGACCACACATACTAAACAGCTGGTTATCTGATGGACAAAGGTGGTGAATAATTGTGAAGTGGAGGGAAAACGATACCTGGTTCTTAAATGTTTTTACATGTAAACGCCTAAAAATTGCGGCACCTCCTTTTACTCTCATAGCCCTCAGTAAAATCCACTATATTCAAGTTCCTTTAGAAGTCACCTTGTAGGCTGGCAGATTGTCTGATTAATCCTCTCTTTGCCCTGCCAATTTTGGTTCACAGCTAAGTCTCTTGGAACATTTGTCACACACTTTCCATTTTTGGACAGTGGACTGAACATTACACTGTGAGATTTAGGAGATGATCTCAAAACCTTAAAATTACGGCCAATTCTGCAGTGTCGTCCATATAATAAGTCAATGATTTACCGCTAATCATTTGATTTACTTGGACTTTGGGTAATGTAGACGATAGTATCCTGCTTTTAATTGTGCAAGAGCAGGACAAGTCGGGAGAAAAAAGCTGGTGCAGCTCAGACTGCCACACATCTTTAGGATTGCTGCTATCAGCAGAGATAGCTGAACATTGTTCTTAGGTCATTAGTCATAAAGGAAACCCATGCTTATTTTTAAAGTTTGTCATCTGTACTGTCAACAAATGCTCAAAGCTTTGCTTAGAGCCGTGTGAAGAGAGATAAAGCTATCATTTTCTGAAATGCGTTGTCAGGCTGTATCTGTTCTTGGCTCATTGTCCAGGCAAACAAGAGGACCCATAAATAAAATACACATTTTTCAGAAAGCTGCTGTGATGGATTTTTCATTTATGCTCTTTTATTTATTTATTCATTCATTGATGTACAGTCACTTTACGCTTCTCCTCCCGTCACATCTGATTTCCTTGTTGTATTCCAGTGGTGTTCATGGGCAGCGAGAAGTACCCGTCAGAAAACGGCTTTGATGCGTTCCTCAAGAAGCACGGTGGGAGCGACAACGCCTCCACCGACTGCGAAAGGACCATCTTCCAATTTGACGTCCAGAGAAAAAGCTTCAAAGAAGCCCTTGACAGGTTTGGAAACGAGAGATTTCCTTTGTCTTTGTGTGTTTTTTTTCTTTTTTTTTGCTGCTGTCACCCTTCACAGGCGAACTTATTGAGAGCTATTGCTTGACTGACGGATAAACAGAAAAGAGAGAAACAGAACAGGAGAAGATAAGTCAAAGAGGCCATTTCTGCTTGATTTTAGTAATCCGTTGTAATGACATGTGGCTATCCATGTCCAGCTGTTAAAGGGTATACAATCTGTTTGTGTCTTGCACACTTTGGATGATGTTTAGGAAGTTATTTTCTTCCCAAATATGTGCAAGCCTGCGTTTTCATTTTAGCTCAAGTGGTAACCTGAGCTTTAAGGAAATCTCAGGAAAACCTGGAACAAAATTTTTTGTGTTCACTTAGCAGAAGCAAAGCAAATACAGTTGCATTCTCAAAGACCAGTGCTGCTTGCAGCTCAGCGTTTTAAAAATAATCTTCTCTTATCAGACAGATTGTCTCAACTGTATTTTACATTATTTAATTGCATTTTCCCCCCTAAAATGTAAAATAAAAATTTTGTGCAGCTTTGTACAACTGGACTAATTGGTAATTTCATTTGCAAATACAATATTTAAATCCAGTCACTCATGTTCATCTTGCAGTTAAGCCCAAAATTATTCATACTTTCGATTTAAAGTGATTTTTATTAAACTGAGAAGTTTGTTTCTCTGTACCCTTCTAAATAATCTATTGAAAAGTCTTAGTTTGCATTACAGAAATCAAATGGTGTGATAATAGTTGCATGTTTCCACTGGCATTTTAACCTTTTCTCTTTGGTGATATTTACAAATTCTCCATTTCTTTTTATCTCTATGTCTTGCAAGCAAGCTGCTAATATAAAATCTGCATGCCGTTTGTTGTTCTCAGGTGGGCCCAATTCTTTATCTGCCCCCTGATGATCCGAGACGCCATCAACAGGGAGGTGGAGGCGGTTGACAGCGGTGCGTCTCTCTGCCGCTGCATTTCCCTTGCTCTGTTCTGAGATGATAAATCGTACCTCATCTATTTGGGGTTATAAACATCGCAGCTGCTCCTGTAGCTCTTTTATACTCCAACTATTGTTGTGTTTTGTTTTTTCTTTAAATCCTTTGTCTACTCCTTGTTTGTGTTTTGTTTTTCCTGTCAGAGTACCAGCTGGCTAAGCCATCCGACTCCCACAGGAAGGAGATGCTGTTCGGCAGTCTGGCCAAACCTGGACACCCTATGGGCAAGTTCTGCTGGGGTAAGTCTGGAAAAACCACCACTGGGACACTTAATACACACTGGGCCTCCTTGGAGAATGTGCAGCAATAACACACAGGTGTGGTGACTAAAATGCCAATTTTCTAGCTTCATCTCACTGCATCCAATCTTTGCTGTCCTAAAACTATCTTTGATTGTTGTTAATCCATCACGCTTCTAGGTAACGCTGAGACATTGAAGCAGGAGCCGAAGAAGAAAAAGATCAACGTGTACAAGCGTCTGTTTGCCTTCTGGAAGGAACACTACTCTGCCCACTACATGACTCTGACTGTTCAGTCAAAAGGTCGGAAAAATCAATCCCATTTATCATTCATAAACACGCATTTAGTTAAGAGAAATTAACTTGACTCTAACTTATTTCATGCGGCGAAACAAACTGATTCCTTGGGAAAAAAAGGCAATCTGCAGGTTCATAAATTAAACTGGCATTTGCACAAAAAAGGTTCCTCTTCATCCTTGTGCAGCCAGCTGGAGATAATTGCTGTCAGATAAAAATTATCCAACAGATTTTCAGGGTTTCGCTGAAAATGTCACGCAGGTAATTAAATACTTTATTCCAGTAAAATATTGACAAGTGTTGAATTTTTTTGTGCTCCGAACTATCATCCTCATTAAACCGATGAGTTAATGGTCCTCAGTATAAATATGATCCCTTCCTGTTGGGAGTCGTGTATTTTTCTCAATCTGAGGCGGCATTAGGTGAAACAAATGTGTCACAGTTGTCCTAATTAGAAAAGCAGGAGACAATGTGTTAGACAATAAAACATCTAAGAACTATCGGAACATGGTAATACAATCAAGTTCAAGTGTTTTTGAGCGACACACAATTTCTTAATTTCTTTTTTATGTTTGCTGCACAGCTAAATCCTTTTCGTTAAGGAATCAGCCTGATAACAATTTGTGTTATAGCAGTAGGGAAAACATAGTGTTTTATTCATTTTGATGATATGCAGAAGTAGGTAATAAACTTAAAACTTTATTATAAATACTACATAAACTTTATAGTGGTGATGATATGATATGACTAAACTCAGCAGCGTTTTTGGCTATAAATCGCTCACTGCATGCAGCCTAGAACCTCTTGTACTAAACCATAACCACGATTTATTGTTCTCCTCATGGAAACAATATTTAAAACAAAATTGCTCATAAAGCAAAAATTGTAACTAAGGATGGTGTGTGTAGTTTTAAAACATCACATTGTTTGTGTTGTTATCAGATTCACATGGTGTGATGAGCCTGAGGAAACAACAAGCATAGTTAGGATTTCAATATACAAATTTTAACATTTTGTAATTTCTTTTGTTTAAAGCACTTTGCTAACCAGCTCCTAGCTTGCTAATTGTACTTTTAAAACCTTTACCGCTGTTGTTGGTGGTGCTTTACTTTCTACGTCTCTCTTTTGACTGGAAATATTCCCATACAGCCAAATTTATCTTTCTTTTGAGAAAGAGAGAAAGTAATGTTTTTTTTTTTTATTTTACAACTGACTACAGTGTCATCGTCTACAACATCTCAAAGGCTTTCAAATTGCACAAATTTTATTAGGGCAATTTTTTTTTTTTTTTCACTTTTTCAAAACCTTTCTATACCTTTATTACTAAGTGTTACCTGTATAGTAAAGCATATAATATTGTTCAGCTGGGAACAATATTGTAGCTGGGACTTTGCAATAAAAGTAAAGAAGTGATACTTATTTTACTTTTTAATTAGAAGTGCACAAAACAAGTCAATTTGTAGATTTACTCCCTGAAATTAATTTTCTTTTTCGGCAGTGAGCCTAAACATTAACATGTTTTGCTCTATGGTTTATGTGGTGTAACTGAAGGTAAAAGATTTAAAGTAAGTTCAGGCTGCAAGAGAGCGAGAGAGAGCAAGACTTTCAGCTGATGATGGGAAGACTGAAAGGAGCTCAACAATGTTGTCCGTTTAATTTTTTTTTTGGGCCTATGAACTTTTGTCTGTCATAACACATGATGGATTTGCAAATTTGGCACCCTTGTAGAAATCTTAGTTAAGTTAATTTACTTTCTCTATGAAATACACAAACATTACTGCTTGCAAAAGCTAATGTATGATGCTTAAAACGGATTAAATAGCCAAGCTTCTGATAAGTTAGTCTCTCCCACTTTGCCTCTACTCTAAATACAAATAAGATTTTTCTTTTTAATGTTCTTATTTATCATAATTTAAGAGAAATTAGAATTTGCTTAAATCTGTAAAGACAGGTTGGAACCTTCAAAAATCAGTCACATAAGTCTGATGTATGTTTTATGGTTGTTTTTTATATACTGTATATGTATATTTCTCATATTTAACTGGGGTTTTTGTGATATATGTAGTCATGTGTTTCTCTATGCTTTATCAGAAACTCTTCAAAATTGTAATTTATATTTTAATATCATTGTAGTGCATTCAAAGATGGGAAAAAAAACAACAACGTAGAGTTGAGTAGTTACCAACGTATTTGACTTAAAAACCTAGAATGAAGTCACAATTATCGAGGTGATGATACTGAAATGTCTGCACCTTCACTCTGTGGGTCTCTTAGAAAAGCTGGACACTCTAGAGAAGTGGGTGAGGGAGATCTTCAGCAAGGTGCCAAACAAGTGAGTATGTGAGAAGAGGCTCTCAACAACTGAAGAGGTGCCACCATTCC
This sequence comes from Xiphophorus hellerii, assembly GCF_003331165.1. NCBI lineage: Eukaryota > Metazoa > Chordata > Actinopteri > Cyprinodontiformes > Poeciliidae > Xiphophorus > Xiphophorus hellerii. The sequence continues at coordinate 18,481,725 of NC_045690.1, read as the reverse complement.
ATAGATCGAGCCTCGATATCCTTCTCTTAAATGTGAAGGTCGAATTGTCCTTCCCCTTTCTCTGGATTCTGTGATTAATACGTTGATCTTTATTTTCCTAATAGTCCTGAAATGGATCCATTCATGTGAGCTAAGTGTGTTCTTATGTAGCTCCAGTTCTATTTGCTTTATAAGTCATTGGCTTCCCTTTTTTTAGGGAACCAACGCACCCATCGTTGTTACATGAAAGCCACATAACCTTCGTGTTTTTAAAGGCTTTCATTTTGTCTAAACGATGACAGGATGCTGCATTTGGCTAATGAGATTTTTTTTTTCTCCAGCTCTGCTTGTAAAAACCCTTTCATGTGATTTCAACTCATCTGGCTGAACTAAACTCATTTTCATTAGGCTTGAAGACATGAAATGAAAACATTTTGGAGTTATGCTTTTGAAATAAAAGTCTCTGACATCGGTTCTGTCACATAGCTATACAAAATATTCAGCCTGTAGTTTTTCTCTGAATATAGTAAGTCTAAGTTTCTTGGTCTTTGCTACGTTTATTGGCACCCTGGCTAAAGATGTGAAAAACCTTAATATAAATTAATTTGTTGGGTTAACATAGTAAGAAGATGGCAAAATGGAGAAAATCAGACCTTTTAATTTAACTCAAATTTATTGATAAGAAATAGTTCCTTTAACAAAATAATTGTTAGTATTTCTTCCCCTGCAGTTAATAGTTGCTAAAAACATTCACATTAATGAATGCCGGTTCTGTCAACGAAACATTTCTTTTCATTTTAGGATCTTTATCCATTGAAAGATCCAACAACACCCTTTTTCAGTTTACTGGCAGAGGCCACAAGATTTATATTTAAATTCTCCTGGTTCTGTATAAAGTTTGCAGTGTCTAAAATACCTTTTCTGGAATCGGATAACCAAACGTCTGATTAGCTTGTTAGTTTTTGCTTGTAGTTGTTATGGAAACCCATAGCTGCAGTACTCTTATAGTGATCTTTTTTTATTATTATTTTTTTTTAACTTCGCTTGCCATCCTGCTTAACGTGCAAAGTGGCAACTGAAATATGAGTCCCCATCCAGCCCAGTTGCCTCTGGATATAAGAAATTGACTTCTGAGTTAAGTTATATTCACACCCCGGGGAAACAGAAAGTCGTGGATTACTAATTAGAATTTCCTTGAAACTCAGATCAACTTCAAAAGTGAAATATGAGTTAAAGGGATTATTTGAAGGTCAGTGGAGATTTGTTTTGGGGGGGAGCCAAAACATTTCTTGACCAGAATTTTATTTTTCCCCCACACTGAATGTTGGTACATTAAAGGCTCTTTTTGATATACAAGATAAGAAGTGACCCTAACAATTGATAGGCAGGGGTGCTAATAAATATGTCCAATGCTGTAGATGAATAAACGCAGCTTAACTAGTCATTATGTATTAACACTTCTCTTGTCCCGACAGCGGTCTGCCGAAGCCAGATTTCTCTAATTTGCCGGATCCTTTCGACACCCCAGCCTTCTGCAAGCTCTACAGAGGTACGGATCCGCTCGGCTGCCGACGTCTGCGCACATCTGGCAGGCTCCGGCTCAGCCTATAAATAAGTGTTGACGACTTGCGAGATTGTTAAAACAGGCTGACGGCTGACTTAATGACGGCTTTCGAACATATGCGAACCGCCGAGCCGTTAACCCGCTCAGTCTTACGGCCTGTCTCCCCTTCGCAGTCGTTCCCGTTAGGAAAGTCCACGCCTTGACCATTTCCTGGGCTCTTCCTCCTCAGGAGAAACACTACAGGTGAGTCACAGTTGATGACTGACAAAGCTTTCACCTCGTTTTAGAGAAATTGCATCAAACCTGAATCTTGTATTTTATTTTATTTTTTTCTTCACGCTGTGCCTCTTCATGTAAACACAGAATTAGACCAACCCAAACATGCCATGTGTTGCCCTGATTGTAGACAGATTGCATCAGTGTTTCTTTCTTTCTCATTTTCATGTTCTCTTGCTCTTCTTTTCAGAGTGAAGCCTCTCCACTACATCTCATGGCTGGTTGGTCATGAGGGCGCAGGAAGCATACTTTCTGTGCTGAGGAAGAAGTGAGTGTTATTGCTTTGGTCTGTTTGTTTTTGTGCTTAGAGGGCACTCCAGATCGCAATTAAAACCTCCTCAATTTGCCGGGTGTACGCAATCCCTTTCTTGCTCCCAGTGAGCTCCGAGCGTTTGAGCCCGATCCTCAAAACCATACGCGTCGGCACGGTCGCACTTGACAGCGTGATTCATGCGTTTTCATCCTAGGATGTGGCTGCACGAGAGCATTTCAGCCTCTCGTTGCTAAGTGGCAGAGTGATTTGCCAAACCTGGTGAAGTCCCACAATGCCGAGAGTCCTTTCCAATGCTCCCCTTGCCATCTGCACCACTTGGAAAGCTCCTTGATAAAATATTCCTGTTTATTCTGTGCGCGCAGTTCACTTGTTGATAAATGGTGGCAGTGAATTTTGGAGCGCACTCGCTCCGAGTTTCTTGTCAGAGCAAACCCACTGATACAGAAGAGTGGCTGAATTTAAATGAAAAGCCAAGAGGGTGGTTTTGAAATTGGGCAGATGTTGTCCCCTTGAGCGGAAACGGGGAAACGGTGATGCATCTCAATAAATTTGGAGATCAAGGAAAAGTTCATTTATTTCAAGCATTCAGTTCAAAAAGTGAAACTCATTATGTTGATTCATTATCCAACGGGTATGTTTCACTTCAAGTCAAAAAGACTTTATGTATCCCGAAAGAAAATTAAATTTTGTCGTATCATCCAAGCGACTTCAAAGAGTGGTGGATGGTGATGCTGTGGGCAGGAAGGATCTCTGGTAGCAGTCAGTCATGCAGTGAATCTGAAGAGCCCTCTGACTGAAGTCATGACATTCTAACAGCTAAACTACACGAGCAGCAGAGACACTATTCCACATTAACTTGTCCTGAATGACTCCATCAGTTGTTGGCAAGCACTGCTAATCCACCTCATTTGCTTTTGCTGCTCCTCTTTAAATTTCTGTCTGACTGCCGGACAGAGACGTTGGAGTCGAGGATATGATGCTTGCCCTTTATGCTTGATGGGAAGAGATGCTTCCTTTCTGCTTTTTAGTCCTGCACTGAAATAAATATTTAAAATACTAAATAAATCTCTTAATTTTGATGATTAGGGAATGCGACTTATAAAAAATAAAAAATTAATTGCCTAATCAGAAATTAATCTTCTGAGTTGTAATGGTTGCATGGTTTCCTTTGCCATCGATCTTCAGCTCAACTGCTGTCTTGATTCTGAAAGTCTGTCATCTTCCTCAGTTCCCCGCAGTCACATCCCGGTCATTACATCAGGGTTTTGTACGTGTCGCCAGTGAGCATCTGCCAAGCGCTACTGGAAAATTAAATCAGCAGCTCCATAATGAGGGAAGTAGGAAGTGCTCTTAAATTTCCTGACATCAGCAGATGTCACTTTTTCTTTTTCTTCCACTCAACTTTCCACTGATGAGCATAAATTGGCTGTGGAACAGCCAGCTAGTTCAACAGTGGACTTTGTGTCTTCTGGTCCTTATTGAGAGTGTCCATAGTCCTGATTGTTTTGGACGAAACCTCACCTCCAACATGACATTTTTCTTTGGTAATAATGATAGCCATCAGCTGTAGTTATCAAAATTACTATCAATAAATACTTGGAATTATGTGCTTAATAAATCTTTACCCTACATGAGTTCCCCTTTTTGAATTGGATTGAACTGAATCCTGGTTTTCACAGTCGCTCCTTTGTAACTTGTTCTTCCACGGTGTTTGACAGTTTTGTTCACTGCCAGAAAAAAAACCCAACTGTCTTTGAAAGTAAAGCTGTAATTATTTTTTCCTTTGTACTTTATTCTGTTTCCAGCTTCTTGAAATGTTGGGGTCATCGTCTCTTCGAGCTGCACTTGAACAATAACCAAGTTCTTTTTTGAAGTGCAGAAGTTGTTTTCCCCATTTTTCACTGCTAATAAAACCCTTCCACATAGGAAGGACGAACGCATAATAGGGTGACACATCAACCGCCTAAATTTTTAGATGTTTTTTATTTTTTCCCCGAGTCTCCTCACCGCTCCTCCAGGAACGCAGCCAGGAAATGTGAAGTGATATTTCTGTCACTTAACACCCCTCGCGCACATTTCAGCACTTAATTTGATTGCTGTCGGATTCCTGTTTTGCAGCCTGGCTGTGTGAGTGTGTGCCCTACATTGTGTGTGTCTCTCTGTAGGTGCTGGGCGCTGGCTTTGTACGGGGGTAACAGTGAAACCGGCTTTGACCAAAACACCACCTACTCCATCTTCTCAGTCTCCATCACCCTCACGGATGAAGGCTTCCAAAACTTCTACGAGGTAAAGAAAAATGCCCGCTGCCACACTTTTTATTAATAAGGATTATAAGGATATAAAACATTTTTCTTCAGTTATTTGCTTTTGTTGTCTGATCATCAGGTTTGTTTCTATGACACCCATATTTAGACGTTCATATTTAAACCAATGAGAGGCTGGAACATGGCCGTGCAGGCTTGTTTCCTCTTGTTTCCAAAGGTATTCTTGAGGAAGCTGTGTGCATTGTCAGTTGCTATGACAACTAACTTGTTAACCTCAGTCACAGTGGAGGATTGTTAAGTGAGATGGCTGTTTGCCTCCCTTTCCTACTTAATTGAAAATGTATCAGGCTGCAAACTTGCAACAATAGCTGCTGTGGAAAAGATAAAATAACCTTGGAAACATTTACTTTCTTACTTTGAATGAGTCGTTTTCTGGATTTTGTGCAAAAGAACTTGGTCTTGCGCAATTAAGACGACTCCTGCAAACAGTGCATGCTCACTGAGGCTCTTTTCTTATTTACAGCTCCTAAACTTTTCAGATTTTGTAATGTTGCAACCACAAACTGCATGTATTTTACAGAAATTTTATGTGACAGACCAACAGAAAGTAGGAAACAGTGATCATATGGTAGTGGGAGTATGCTCTGCGTTTCTGTTTGCCCCGTCATTCTGAATCCTGTGAATAAAATCCAGTTCAATCGAAGCATAAGCTCAGCTAGAGACTTCATAGGTTTGATAGAAAACAAAAGTAAACAAACAAATGGGTCAGACAGTTGCAGATGAGTTTAAAAAAAACAATACCACAAACTTTGGACATCTTACAGAGATCTGTTTAGTGATTTGGAGGTTTACCTTCCAGCAGGACAACAATCCAAAACATGCAGTCAGAACTACAACGGGATAATTCTTAGAATGACCCAGTCAATGTTCATGTCTGTATAAAGCTGAAAGTATTTGGTAAGACTTGAACATTTATGTTTACAGATTCTCGCTAACCAAATCTGACTGAGATTGTTTTAGAAAGAAGCAAAGGCAACAATTTTAGTCTGTAGATGTATAAAGCCTATAGAGACCTACCCCACAAGACTTGCAGCTGCAATAATAGCCGAAGAAGGATTTAAAAGAAGTTGACTCAGGGGTGCTGAATTCGAATACATGACACACTTTTCACTTTTGGATTTGTAAAATAGAATGTACTTAAAAAACACACACACACACTACCTTATTGTAACATGTTGTATAAAATGCTAAAAAATACATTGAAGTTTGCTGTTGGTTAATGTAAAGTCTATACCTTTCTTCATTATCTTGGTATTACTCTTTAGAATATCTGGTGGATTTATTTCTTTTTTTAAATGTGCCTTATTGTTATGTAGAAAGACTCAAGGTGGATGCCAAAACAGCTTTCAGTCATTACATGAAAATGTCAGTGTGCTGCTGCAGTAATGTGTGCCTGACATGCAGTCTGCTTTGCTTTTCCTCTTGTACGTCATCCAGTATGTGAGCTCCAAATGAAACTGATGTTGGCAACAAAAGGGCTCAGTGCAGTTCAGGAAAGTGCCTCCAGCTGCAAGGCTGAATTGGTTTGATGGCTTCATTTTGGCAGTTTTACCTGATGGTTGAACTACAAGATTATATGACTTTACAGTTTAGTTAAAACATATTAAAACACCATAAATTAGAAGTATGAAAGCATTACTCAAGAACACGAATAAGCACCCCTAGAAGAAAAAAATCAAGTTGTTTTTTTTGTTTGAAAGGTTGACAAAATTGCCATCTTACTCTCCACCTAAACCCTGTAAAATTTTTACAAAAACAGGATGTTCTGTTCCACACAATCTCTAAGGCTCTCTTCACACCAGGTTATGGCGGTCTGCAGGACCTCTGACCACTCATACCCTGCTGATCACAAAGGGAAACCCCCAAATTAATTGAAATATGAAATCCTCAAGGTCCTACTACCATCTTTGTACACACCATCTTGCCCAAGCTGTCACTCAGTGTAACTTCCTGCAGCTAGATGTTTTCTAAACCTCTGCAGGAATTCATTGTTATAGTTTTTCTAAGTCGCTGTGGTGCATTTCTCAGAGCAGAACTCAAATTTTCAAAACTACTTCTTCAATCTTCAAATCATTGCCACTTGTGAACAAATAAAGGGACAGTTTCATGCCTTTGAGCAGTTTGCAAATGCTTGTGTACATCAATGCAAGTGATTATCTACAATTCTCTGTTTTTCCTACGTTTTCAATTGCTTTTGTCATGTTGATCAAGGTGTATTATATGAGTCTCTGTTGAATAGTTGGGACCTGCACAACATATAAGCATAATTTCATTGTATTAGTCTTAATATTTCATATTTAAGCATAGCCCTTTTTTTTTTTTTTTTATTAATCTGTCCAGATAAATATGTGAAACATAACATCAACCAGTTTTCTGAAATGGCATCTCATAAACCATCAACTGGCAGGTAAGTATAGAGTGGGAGAAAAACACAATGTTACATTTGTGACAATGGAAGGACAAAGATTTGGACGAGTTCAACATAAAGTACAAGAAGAGTAGGAGGATGAGGAGTTGGAAGGAAGAGGCTGAGGACATAATGCCCGTTTCCATCACTCAAACCTCATCAGGGTATGGTTTGCAGCCCACAACAAGATGCTGATGGAGCTCCTCTCATCCTGCTCCTCATTCCTCAACCCCATGGAGGAGTCTTTTACAGCATGGAGATGGAAAGTATAGGAAGACTGCGCTGTAATTCCTGCAGCAATGTTTGTATAGTTTTCCTTAAGGAAATTGTCCTGTGTTCACATGTCAACTTTTTCTTCCTTCATGCTCTGCATTGCTGTTTTTCTTCATATCACACTGACATGGTCTTTCAGGTAAGTACAGGAAAAGCGTAGATGTCCAATCTCTTACCATTGATTCCCCACTATTATAATGTACAATACTTATCAAAACTTTAGCCATAGTTTTCAATAGAACATCCCTCCAGAGTAGCACTGTTATACTGACAACATGACTAAGCAAATTGACTGTCCTATCCGAACACAATGAAACAAGGACTTGTCATTCTGAGACATTGGCATGTTCATTGAGGCAGATATTTACTTTTGAAATATTATATAAGAAACTGGATTTTGCATGTAATCAGTGTTGTTTAGCTTTTTGTATTAATTGTTTTGAGAAATGCACCATAGTGACTGATAAAAACTGTAGTATAAACTAATGTCTGCCCTCATTAGTTTCAATGAGTTTACCTTGAATGCATTGGGAGATAATAGATATTTAATTGGAGCAGGTTAACTGGTATCACACAGCCATGGATACATTACTACATTACTCTGCTCTGCAGATGAGAGAAAATATGAAGAAAACGGGTAACTCTTGCCCTCTGTCAGTTTACTAAAAGACATTAAACTGTTCAAACAGAAAAATGTAATGGAGCAATTAGGTGGTTTTGAAATTGTTTTAAAATCTGAATCAAAAACAATCATCGCCTGCCCAAAGATTCAAACTGTTACAAAAGAGTCCTCCTTTTAATTGTGCAAAATGTAATGATGACCTCTGTCTGAGGTTGTTAACTGTAACATATCGGAGAGAGAGGTGGAAGGATGTCAATCGCATAAAAATGCACAATTATCTTTACTATTCTGCAAACACATCCTGTGGCAGGTCGTCATGGATACATTTTCTATTTTAAAATGTTTTTTCCTTTGCTCTGTTTCTAGACAACTCTTTATATATGTATTGCAAATTTTTTGCTCAGGTCCCTCTTGAAAATGAGATCTAGATCTCAACGGGGTTTACCTGATTAAATAAAGGAATATATAATACCTATACTATTACCTTTTTTAATCCTAAAAGGTCATCGTCCTACTTTTTTTGCAGAGTATTGTAAGTCTGAAATTCAGATATTAATATAAATATTTTTAAGGAATTTTTAAGACACAAAAAACGTACATGTTCACTAAAATCTGATCAATGTAAGAGCTGCTGTGGTAATGCTTGAATTTGAATTCTTCAGCTTTCTTTGAGTTTGCTTTGTAAAAAAAAAGCAAAGTATATATATATATATAGGTATAGATGTAGATGTATATAAATATATATATAATCTGAATTTTTATGGTTTAGTCACTACTATTAAGCCATTTCACTGTAGATCTTGTCATTCACATTCTCCATCTTTGCAACAAGGTCAATGCCAGTGACCTTTCTGTATTTCTCTGCTTGTTGCCTGGCAACTGGTGTTGGCCAAGAAAAAGTCTGGTACATAACCCCTGTGTAAACAAGACATAATGTGTTAATTAGAGAGACTGAAGGTTTCCCGGTCGTAAAGATAGTTCAGCCAATCAGCCGCTGGCAATCGCTGCATGCTTAGCAAACTGACAAATAAATGGTGTCCATCTCTGTTTGTAAGACACAAAGTCGGAGCAGTCCTACAAAATAAGTTAAATTAAGAAGACCTATAAATATTTTCCATGTTAGACGGTCTTTTTTTTTCTCGGGTATGAAACATCCCTGACTAAATCACATTAATATCCCAGCGTATAAGTCATATTCCTTCTGTGATATTTGTTGTCATAATGTTAGTTGAAGAGAAGAGAAGCTGAGTCTTGATCACCTTTAAAAATACTCAAATGTTTGAGTGAGGTTCTGGTCCATTTTGTATGTTATGAACTTTATTTATGAACTATGTTTGTTCAACAATTAAAACTACTGTGTGTATGTGTTTTATGACAAAATTTAAAATTAAAAACCAGTCAACAAAAGTTTATTAAATGAGCAGCTTATAAAAATCTAAATAAATGTTGGGGAACAAAAAAAAAAAACCTTCAAAGCTACACAAACCCATTATATCAAAAAAAACACCTTTCATCTACGTGACAATAAATAGTTAAAACCTTTTTAGCAGTTGAAAACAAAGAAAAAATATAAATTTTCCCCCAAATATTTACTTAAATTTGCCGTTTTGGATCTGGTAGAATAACCATATCCCCAGAGTGAGCCGTTATGTTTGTAATAAAAAGATAGACTTGTTCTATTTTATACCTTGTACACATTTGTCGACTTGAACAAAATGATTAAAATCAGTCTTGATGATGAGTTAAGTGAGTTTGCAGAAGACCCTCTGGATAACATTTATTTTCAGATCAGTTTGTAGAAAGAATTAAATATGTTGGAAGAGAAATTAATACTTTCCTTAGACTGTTTTCATATGTCAAAAAGCAGAGGTTTGGATCACAATCCTTTTGATCAAGAGAGTTTAATATTCTAAGGAACGACATAATGCCACCCCAATCTTGCACACTGCACCTGGCACTTTTTTTTTTTTTTTTAGTGGTTCCTGCTGCTTCTTCCCTTTTATCTCCTTCTCCTGTCCCTCTGCATCCATCTCTTCATCCTCACTCCTTCTCCAACCTCTTCTCCAGTCCCTCTTTTACAACTTGACGACCACAGCTGACACCGTTATCGTCAACAACAATAACCGTTACAGCATTTTAGCAAAGAATTCATTATTTCTCTTTCTCCTAAAACCTCTTCTTTTGCAATAAATAAGATATTTTTACTACTACCTTATGAGTTTATCAACTTTGATGCTTTAAATGGTACAACATGATCAAAACTGCACCTTCTATTATTCAATGATTGCCAGTATGACCTTAAGAAAATGATTCTGATTAGTTGAGACAAAAGAATTTATCAGCCTTGTCAACTCCACCACTACAGAAATAACATTTTATTTAGTGTTCATCTATCAGTTTATATCCCCTTAGATCACTGAAAAAGTACTACTGGTGGATTTCAATATTTTTAAATGGAAAGTTTTTTGTTGTGGTTTAAGAATGCAGTCAGGAATGGACTAAGAGTTCAACAAGCCAAATACTTAATACAGATCCAAAGAGAATGTAACTGTGCTGCTTGTTTTTTCTAAATGCTAAAATTGTACCTGATTTGTGTTGGTCTGTTGTTGACAAAGCGCAAGTAGCTTGAGGGATCTTCTCCTCCATTAGCTTTTGGGCTGCAAGTAAGAAGGGCAAACCCATGAAGGTTTCAGGAGTATCTTTCAAATTTAGATTTTTCAGCCACATTCGCCTGGATTCTACATTTGCTGGTTATTGGTGGAAAACAATTTACTCATTGCAGGAATAATCTTGTTTCACTTTGGGTGCATGCTACGAGCACCTGATTAAGTCACAGGTTAAGCTTTGTCTGATTAAGTAAGTTGTTGATTATTGAAAAAAAAAAACTATTTAACTAACCAGCAAAGTAGCTGCTGCAAAATTAAACTAAGATTTTAATTAAACTAATTAAAATCTTTATTTTTTCTTTTTGTACACAAGACGAAATTTGGGTTAATCACGTTCTGCCTTACACTGTGCTTAAAGTTTCCTTCATTTATAGTTTTCAAGTTGGCAACCTCGGTTTCATCACAATAAGGTTAAGTGAGGTGAAATTGCATCATTTTTACACAAAAATTACTTACCAGTAACATTAGCAATCTGTAGTTCTACGCTTGCAATCATGTAGAAATTGTCAGTTTCTCTTTAAAAAGCAACTTTTAACAAAACACTCTTTGAAACTTATTTTTTTTATAGCAATTGATTACTGTCTTACTATTTCTTATTTATCATACAACTAACATGCAATGTAAGCTGATTAATTCATTATTATTTCTAACCAAGAGGGTCATCTGTGGCTAATAGGATATAAATGTATTCTTTTAACAGAGCCTCTCTTTAAAAAGCCTGAACCATTTATTTAATCCCTGATATCCTTGTCTGTGTTTCTTACAGGTCACTGATCTGGTGTTCCAGTATCTGGAGATGCTGCAGAAACTCGGACCACAGCAAAGGTACCATAACACTCAGATTCACATACTGACACAAAGTAGATTTAGCAACAAAAAATGTCCTCTTTTTATGTAAAACAAATAAAAAAAATTTTTTTTGTGCATCTAAAAATATATTTTCTCCATTTTATGACTTGGCAACAGTATTTAATGTGTTTGCTTTGCTGAGCGCTCGTGTGTGTTTGTTGCTTTTTGTTTTAACCTGTTTACATGAGGCTCATGTTGTGATGCCTGAGGTTTTCTTTCGTGCGAATAAAAGTTAGAACTTTGATTATTTCTTGATGCCTTCAGAATATACGAGGAGATCCAGAGGATAGAAGCAAATGAGTTTCACTACCAGGAACAGGTAAGGATATTAACACAAATAGCTGAGCCTAGAAATATTGTGTTGTATGAGGGGAGAAAAAAAAACACCCCGTTTGCTTTCCTTCTTGTCAGATTGACCCCATAGAGAACGTAGAGGACATTTGTGAATGCATGCAGTTGTTCCCTAAGGAGGACTTCCTGACAGGAGATCATCTTATGTTTGAGTACAACCCTGAAGTAAGTAGTTCAGTCGTTCTGGGATTTATATTCTGAAAGGCAGCATTTCTCTTTTTAGACAAAGGTGTTAATGAAACAGGTCACGCAGATGTAAAAAAGTTTTGTACAACAATGAATTTGCGACTTACATCTTTCTATATCAGAAACAAGCTGTTGGCGTTGTGCACCTGTCTTCTGTTATGGATGGGAGCTACAATCTAATTCTGGCTCTTCATTTTGTCTGCAGCCGCAGTCACTGTGATATGCAGAGTGCTTCTCACAGTCGCTGCCTTGTAGAAAGGATTCTTTCTCCTTTAGTTTTTTTTTTTTTTTACGTTTTGTCAAATTACAGAACCAAACTTCAAAGCGTTTCACTCTATTGTGCAAATAAATCTGAAAAGTGTGACATACATTTGCATTCAGCTCCACCTCGAGTCGGTACTCTATAGAACCACCTCTCACTGCTGTCTCTGCCAGCTTGCCATATCTGGAAACATCAAGTAAAAACAGCAATTTTTCATGTTTTGTTGGTTGCCAGTTTGATCTGGGCTTTGACTGGGCCACATTTGCTACACCAATATCCTTTTGTATAAGCCACTTATTAGTAACTCTGTCTATAAAGTTTGGATTGTTGGTCTGCTTGAAAGACCCCCGTACCTGATAATCACCCGACCCTGCTGAACAACAAGTATCACCACAGCATGATGCTGCCACTACTGTGTGTCACATTGGATGGTGTGTTAAAGGTGCTGTGAAATGATGGTTTTTCCAGTCAGATAGGACTGTTTTGGTTTCATCTGACCTCTTCAACATGTTTGGTTGTTTTCTCTACATAAACGTCAAACAGGCTTTCAGATGCCGTTCTATCACCGGCTTTAAAGGCTGAATTTGTGAAGTATAAATATAATCCATTTTTTAGTAATGGATTATATTATTGATCATTCTGACGATTAATTGGATTTTTAAAAAATGATCAAACTGCAGATTTTGTATTTAACCACTTAACCCCTTTTATACAATATCAGAAATATGTACAAAGCCCAAATAATTCAGTTCATTTTTTTAAAAATAAAAATAATTTTTTGACTAAAATTCAATAATATAGCATTCCTTTAGTGTAAGCGAGATAATTTTTTAGCAAAGGGTGATTATGCACTTTAAAAATACTTCTCACATTCTGCTTGAATTAGCATCAATACAGTATAGAGCTGATCTGTCGATATTTTTTCTCAATTAAACAATTAATAACTGGACAGCAAAATGTGCTTAATAGAAGTTTTTTTTCTTTTTTTTTTTTACAGAATTTGAGCCACATGAAGCTAAAGCATGTCATTTACAGATCTACAAGTTTTTTTAATCTTAATTGCAAATTGTATATATCTTTTCTACAGTTTTAGCTTAATTACTTTTCTGAGTGTTCTCTTTCAGCAAGTAGCCTGTGTTTGAGTCTTTACACTCCCATTAACAATTAATCGATTACTAAATTAGTTGATGTTTATTTCAATTATCACTATCATGACTAATCCAATTAATCCTCCCAACATATTCTCCCCTGTACTTTTAATCTTTTCTGCTCATCCAGAGTTACAATAGACTTCTTGGTTGTTGCTTTTCTCCTTTCCTCTAATAAACGTTCATGCCTGACCCGTCAGTGTAGATAGATGTTACCTGACAGTGTTTCAAAGTTCAAGAGGGTATGTAGTACTTTTTTTTTTGCGAAACACTGAAAATAAATAGTTTAGGGAACTGCTGTGACATGTGCTACAAACTGAGCTTGTTTTCTTTGTGTGTTCAGGTGATCGGTGCAGCTCTTTCTCTGCTAACCCCAGAGAAGGCTAACCTGATGCTGCTGTCACCAGAACACGAAGGCCAGTGTCCCCTCCGGGAGAAGTGGTTTGGCACACAATACAGCGTGGAGGGTAGGTGTGTGTGTGCATGTGTGTTGTTTGTTACATTTTAATAGTGAAGCTGAAGAGAAAAAAAAAAACAAGCTGTGATGCTACTCAGTGTGACCTGTAGCCCATATAGTGGTGGGAAAAGCCAGAGCAACGAAGTCAGAACATTTTAATTAAAAAGTGTACAGAAGTAGACGTTAACGCCTCAGGTTTGCTACTATTAAGCGATTAAATAGATTAGTTTTATGCATTTACGGCAAAGTTTTCTTGCTGGCTGATGAGTGTGTGAACTCTATGCAGACATTGAGAAGAAGTGGATGGAGCGATGGAGTGGAAACATGGAGCCAAACAGTGACCTCCACCTTCCTGCAGAGAACGAGTTCATTGGTGGGTAAATAAGCGCCTCTAAACCCAACAGAGTGAGAAAGTGCCCAGTTGCGTGCTATATTGCAAAGGGTCAGGAATAAACAAGATTGTGCTTTTGCTCTTTATTCACCCATCCAGTAAATACAGTCATTACTGCAGTTTGTCAGGAGGCTTTTTCATGTGTGACTCGATTGTTAGAAGAGTTGGAATTCAAGCTAAAAGTCGTGAGCTCCCAAAGCAGAACAATTGATCTTTGTAGCTATTCGGTGGACGCAGTGAGTTTGTTTATTTCGCTTTCCTTTTCTTTTTTTTTGAGCTCTTTGCTGTGAAGTTGTTTGATTGTTCTGTATTTGAATGGTGGATTGATGTGAGTTTCGGCTGTCCTTTGTTAAAGACAGAGGAAGGTAAAAATTTGCTCTGCTGTTGGATGTGATTGGACTTATCACCCTGAATGTCTGAATGATTTTAAGGTCCAGACCCCTGTAGAGGAGGAGAAACTTTCAAGGACCCAAACTTAGCAAATTCTGGGAAAAATGGGGTGGAGAAATCAAAATTTCTATTTTTTTAACATTTTCTTAACTTTGTTTTGTTTTCTTTTTATTTTAGGTGTTTCCTACCTATAAAAATCATTCTCCCTAAACAACCTGGTTCTCTAGAAGGAAGCAAACATTTCCCAAATTAACTTTGCAGAGTTGTTTAATTCAGTAATTTCTCTGATTTGGAATATATTTGTTCCCTCTTGTCTTCTATGATAGAATTACCATGAAATAAAAGATTTTAGTGGGACTTCCAATGGGTGAAATTGGGGCAAAAACTCTTTCTCTGCACTGTACATCACATTTTCTTAACTCTGACAGACTGAATGCATAACCACGCTAAGGATCTCACACAGACAGAGGCCTATTGAGATTTACTTTCAACAAAAGTTTCAATCTTGAGACCCAGGTGGGGCTAGTTTACGCTGCGGTAGTCAAAGATTTCCAGCCGCTCCCTTTGGGACCAGAGGGAGTTTATTACATTTGAAAATTTGCACCGCATGCTGTCACCACTCTTTGACAGGTAAGAGTGGTACTTTACCTCTTTAGACTCCACATGAAAGCTGCTGGTGGTGAAGCTCACCTGATTTTTACCCTCGGCATGTGATAATAAAAGCAGCTCAGGTGCTACGCAAGCCTAAAATCGACTGGTAAAACACACACACACGCAAAGGTTTTTCACACATTCGCTTAATTTGAGAGACTGTACTGACCGAGCAGAGGACAAGAAGTCAACATGATTTTTTTATTTACCAAAACATGAAGATCTCTCAGTCGCCTGCTTCTAATACTGGGTCAAAATTTCAGTCACTGGAGGGAAACTTGTTTTTCCTCATTTTGCTCAACTCGTGAACTGACTTGTTTCACCTTACTCATGATTTGAGTTGGTTCTGAGTGGGAAGGTGGATGAACTTTCTGTTGTGTGCCTTTATTTAGCCACCGACTTCAACTTGAAGCCCTCTGACTACCCGGACACAGACTTCCCCGTCCGGATAGCCGCCAGCGATGAGGGTTGCCTCTGGTACAAGAAGGATAACAAATTCAAAATCCCCAAAGGTGTGTGCAAACCTGCACTGTTTCTTTTTGTGGCATCATGCAAGATGTTTCCATAGATACATTTAATATCGGCAGAGGCGTGTTGAGACTTGTTTACCCTCTCTCCTCCTGCAGCCTACATCAGATTCCACCTAATCTCTCCCATAATCCAACAGTCCGCAAAGAAGTAAGTTCAGGCTCAGATATGAGTTTGGAACAGTAACGTATGAATCCTGCTTTAACTTACTTTATCACCTGTCAGCCTCTAGTTACTCTTAATATTTTCTTTAACCCCTCCACAGATTCAGTTTTGTTTATCCTCCTGGCCTTTTCCTTGCTAAAGCTTTGTTCTTACCCTTGCTTTATACTTATCTTTTTTTCTTTCTTGTTCAGATTTTTTCACCTTTTGATATATTTAAATTTTCTCCCTTTCTTCATCCTGTCGACCTCCAGCATAGTCTTGTTTGATCTGATGGTCAACATCCTGGGCCACAACGTGGCCGAGCCGGCCTACGAGGCTGAAGTGGCGCAGCTGGATCACAAGCTGGTGGCAGGCGAGCACGGCCTGATCATCAAAGTTAAGGGATTCAACCACAAGCTGCCTGTGAGTGAACTCATCCATCGGTACACGGCACAAACGTCAATGTACTTTTAAGATGAAGGTAAAAAAAAAGAAATACGATAAGTGCGGTGTGCCTTTTTGTTCAGCTGCCCTGAGGTGGCGTAGAAACATTTTTAACTCTGTTGGAGCATAACTACCAGCTTTGCACATTTAGAGCCTGAAATGGCTTTTGATAAAGCACTAACGTTCACCGATTAGACAATTTGTATTGCAAATTTTTTGCCCAGGTCCCTCTTGAAAATGAGATCTAGATCTCAACGGGGTTTACCTGATTAAATAAAGAATAAAAAAAAAAGGCATCAATAAACAGCAGTTTTTAAGTTTAGCTACAGATTTCCAGTTTCACTCAATTTTTGACTTTGACTAGGGCTTTCTAAAACCAGAACTCACATTCTTTTAAGTCTCTTTTTTTAGCCTCTACTAGGCTCTGCCCTTCTTCCCAAAAGTTCCCATCAACTCCCCTGTCCCTGCTGAAGAATAACATCCACACAGCATCATGCTGCCACCACCAAAAAGTTTAATTTTGATCTCATAGGACTGAAGCATTATATTCCACAAGTTTCCACAGAACTCTTAAAATGTTTTTCTTCTTGAAACCCTTCAGTAAATCACATAAACAGATACTTCCACCTGAGCTGTGGATCCTTGCAGCTCCTCCAAAGTTATCACAGGCCTCTTTCCTGAATCTCTAATTAATGGATTCCCTTTAAGTTTGGGTCACCATTTACTAATAATTAAGTGAGCCCTAAAGGCTGATTGTTCTGCTGGACTTTATTTAGAGGCATCAGAGTAAAGGGGACAAATGCTTGTCACATGTTTCAGATTTGTATTTGTAAAACTTAAAAAAAATAAATGACAAAGTATTATTTTTCAAATATGTGTTGCTTTGTGTTGGTGTTTTACTTAAAATTAGAGGTGGGTGATTTGGATTTAAAGTTTTATCGTGATATTTTGTGGTACGATTGTGATCACAATAAAAGTGACGATGCAAACTGTTTTGACTTTTTTAGGCCACTGTCTGACTGTGACTGCGTGGCGCAGTAATAATAACCCCCAGAAACACAAATACTGGTCTTGAAGCACATTCTGATTTGTAATGCGCCTTCTTTAGCACACCAGTCACATAAAAAGTGTGATTTGTATCAATAAAATGCACACAGTTACTGCATTTAGCAATGATTCCAAATGTATTGGTATTTATTGATCCTCTCATTGAATAAATAATAAAAAAATGGTAATCCTGACAACATAGACATTTTTCTAAAACGTTAATTGGAATTTATCACAACAACAATAACTCAAACCCTTATTATAATAAGACATGTATCACGATAAATGCTCACCCCTATTTAATTTCACTTACAAACCCAGTAAATACATTTCAGTTTGTACAGTGTGCATCCCTGAGAACCCAGATGGATTGTGGGAGAATCTCTCAGCCTCACTCTCTCTGACCACGTGTCTCTCTGCAGTTGCTTTTTCACCTGATTGTCGACCACTTGGCTGATTTTTCTGCCTCCGATGATGTCTTCAGCATGTTCGCCGAGCAGCTGAAAAAAACCTACTTCAACATCCTCATTAAACCCGAGAAACTCGGCAAGTACGTTATGTACCCTCAGTTCCCCCCGCTTTGCCCCCCATATGAATCATTGCAAAGTCTGCGTTGCCTTCTAGTGGTGAAACGTGCGACAGCCCTGAGTAGGAAAGCCCTCCACATCTGTCTCCCCCTTTTAAATTCTCTGACTCGCCAGTGCTTCCTCTCTGCTCCTCCCAGGGATGTGCGTTTGCTGATCTTGGAGCACTCTCGCTGGTCCATGGTGGAGAAGTACCAGGCTCTGACAGCCGGTCTGACCTGCGAAGAGCTGCTGGAGTTCAGCCGGAGCTTCAAGGCCGAGCTGTTCGCCGAGGGGCTGGTGCAGGGGAACGTCAGCAGTGCTGTGAGTCCACAGAGAAACCGCCTGACACTGCTATTGACTGACTTAAATGAATCTGCTGATGTTCACTTTAGTTGAATTTAAATTGTATTGGACGTCTTTGTTTTGCTGAGTTCGTCTTACCATTACTCCTTATTGCGTTTCCTCCGCAGGAATCAGAGGAGTTCCTGAAGTACGTCACTGAGTAAGTTCAGCTTCTGCTCTTCTTAATTGGCCTCCTAAGCAAAACACCAATAGCGTGAAATCAGATAGATTTGATTGCAGCCTCTTTGTGCCTCACCTCTTTATCCATTTCACTTGCTCTGCATTTTCCTGGCTGACCGCCTTTTACCGTTGTTATTCTCCTGGCAGTAAGCTGCAGTTCTCCAAGCTGCCAGCAGAGGTGCCGGTGATGTTCAGAGTGGTGGAGCTTCCTCAAAAGCATCACATCTGCAAAGTCAAGTCCTTAAACAAAGGGGATGCCAACTCTGAGGTCACCGTTTACTACCAGGTAACAAGTCGAATCACAGAGTAAAAATTCTTAAATTCATACAATTAAGGCCTTAAAATGTCTTAAATTAATAGAAAAATGCCTTAAATACAGTGTAGGTTTTTCTACTGGGACTTTTGTATCAAGAAAATGTTTGAGTTGTGTGCAGACATCATCACTCGCTGCACTCTGTGTTTCAAGACGGTGAAGGTTGTCAGTGACAAGCAGCTAATACCTGCTATTTAGCTAGCGTTTTTGCATCTATCATCCAAAAAAGCCAATAAAGCTTGCCAACAAAAAGTGCACAGAAGATTGAGTTCCTCCCTGAAAATAATGCCTTTCTTCCATGCATTTTTGTCATGATGTAGGTCTTAAACTTTATTCATAGTGGTCTTAAAAGGTCTTAAATTTGAGTTGGTGAAACCTCCAGGAACCCTGGAGGTTTCTCTAAAACGTCCAGCATTTGTTTCTTTTTTTGCGTTCATTATTTTTTTATTGCACTTTTCTTCCAGTCTGGGCTCAAGGCTTTAAGGGAGCACACTCTGATGGAGCTGCTGGTGGTACGTGTTTAATCTCATCAGCCAGCCCTGGTGCTCGCCCCCTCTGGTACTGACTGAGTTGTTGTTTTTCAGATGCACATGGAGGAGCCCTGTTTTGATTTCCTCAGGACTAAAGAGACTCTGGGGTGAGTTTCAGCTGCAGCCTAAAAAACACTTGCATGATTAGCAGCCGATCTGGTCAGAACACCTTCGATTCCGATTTGCCATCCTCACTATTTTTCTTTCTATCCAGTAATATTACCTGCAAACACAAACGTAACTGCTCCACTATATGTAAAAAAACAAAAACAAAACAATAATCCTTGTAATAAGTTGCAACTGATAGTTTCGTTCATCTATAACAAAAATTTCACACAAAGATATGATCTTTGTACTTCATATCTGCACCTCCTAACATGTAGCTCCACCCACTTTTCCCAAGCAGTCGCAAGGCTACAGGAGTATAATATTATTATATTTTATTCGCCATGTTTGTTCACACGAACAAGGAGTTTGACTTGGTTCCACTTTGCTCTCAATGAAGACATGTTAAGTATAGATATATAACAAGGGAAATAAGTTTTTCTAAAAGTGTATATATTATGCTTTTATTCAGTTGAAAAGTCGAGTTCATCCTTGTTTCTTTTGCACTTTTTTACTACACAATTTTTCCTTCCACTGAACTTTCCATCCAATAAACTCTGTGAACAACCTGTTATTATTATTATTACATTACTCATTTGTGACTTTGACAACTTGTCACTGCTGGACATCTGTCAAGTCAGCGGTTTTGCAAATGGTTGTATGTGGGGAAGAAAAAATCTAACGCAAAATGGTAAAGAATTGGACTTTGAGGTTTCATTATGTTTAGGTCATAATCATCAAAGTTTCCTGAAATAAAACTAAAAATATAAGTGTGTGATGAAAAGGTTTCATAAACGAGTCTCATGTTTTTGTTTTTTTTATACAGTTGCTGAATTTTATAATACTCTTTTCAAGGATATTCTTCTTTATTGGGATGAACCTTTACATCAGGTTCTGGCTTTTATGAAGAAATGAAGCCTGGCTTTTGGGAGCTGTTAAGGAACCAGCAAATCTGTCTGCATCTGCACATCCCATTTCTTTGTGTTTTCCTCTTGGATACAAAAGAAGCCAATAATGTGTTTATACCTGTACTAAGTGCTGCTGTTACGCCAGAATGATGTTTTTCATAAATTTAAAGACTTTTCATGCCTGGATTTGTGCGAGACTTTGAAGCAATCGAATTTCACTCTCCCCCCGCCCTCCAAACCGTTTCTCTCTCCAAATCCTACCCGCTGTCTTTTGTTTCTCCCTCTGCAGTTACCATGTCTCCCCTACCTGCAGAAACACCTCTGGTGTTCTGGGTTTCTCTGTCACCGTGGAAACACAAGCGACTAAATTCAAGTGAGTCGGCAGCACAATTTTTACCCTTTAAAGATCCGATCTATCTTAACCACTTTCCCCCGGATCCGGGATATGATATATCTGACTGTTCACCCATTCCCCAGCTACAATTTATCTGCGTGGCGCTGGAAATGGAGGGAGTGGAGCTGATAAATGACTAACGGGATCAAATTCAACCCACAGCCTCTAATATCTCCCCGCTCTCATCTCTCCCCCAGCTCCGAGTTGGTGGAGTTAAAGATTGAGGAGTTCTTGGCTTCGTACGAGAAGGAGCTCGGTGATTTGACTGAGGAGGCCTTCAGCACCCAGGTCTGTGTGTGTGTGTGTGTGTGTATTTTTGGAGCTCCTGCTGCTCATAAAGAAGCTACAGGAAATTAAAAGTTACCAAAAGTCTGAGTGGAGTAACTTTTGTGGCACGGTGGCTGCGCGTCTTATTCATCTAGAAGTAATATGTTTTCGGGAACCAGCTTGTGGTGTGTGTTCTCCGTGCAGGTGACCGCTTTAGTGCAGCTGAAAGAGTGTGAGGACACACACCTCGGGGAGGAGGTGAACAGGAACTGGCAAGAGGTGTTGACGCAGCAGTATGTGTTTGACCGGCTCAACAAGGAGGTGAGGAGGAAGCTAATCCTTTAACACGCTGTTATTTTCTCTGAGGTCTTCATCTGCTCTGTCATCTACAATTATCATGTCTGTTGATAAAATTTCTCCAGTCTGCACCCACCGATTCTGATCCATTCAGGATTTCTGAACCTTTGGTGCCACCTAGTGAACCAGCTCCCATTTCTTCCAGTTCTTAGGCAGGTTATTGTTATTAAGTTCCCTGCAACACTCTTTGTGCGTCGTTTCCGAGCCATTGTAGCGTCCTTATTCTGGTTTTAGCAGGGAATCGTCTTTTCTACTGTCATTAGACATGATTTTCTCTTGAAAATTGAATAATAATAAAAAAGATTGACATATACTTCTCATCTTTTGCAAAGGTATTGCACATTTCCTTATTTTGGTTTTTCAGTTTTAATTGTTTGGATTATATTTGATACAACAACACAAAGTGGTGCTTGACTGTGAAATTAAATGATTTTTCTTTCTTTTTTTATGAAAAATATTGCATACATTTACCCTCCATTACTCTGATACCCCTAAATAAAATCCAGTTCAACCAAACGCCTTCTGTCGGTTTATGTAGCCTTAAGGTATTTATCATATTGGTATAATTTATCATGATAAATGTATTGTCATAAGAATTTTGATTTATCCTTGACATTTAAAATAATGAAAATTACAGTAATCTGTAAACTGTAATTTGACCAAAACATGGCTGTCCACCCAAACTGACTATACATGGGTATGAATACGTTAGGAAGACGCTGTAAGTCTGTAATTCGCATATTAAATACCCATATAATTCGGTTTGGGATTAAATGTAGCCAGTTGAGAGTAACTTCTTGACTTTTTCCAGATCGCTGCTCTGAAGCAGATGAGCAGAGACGAGCTCCTCTCCTGGTTCCAAAAACATCGGGACGAAACCAGCCGCAAACTCAGCGTGCACGTAAGCAACGTGGTCACGTCCGGCTTCGACGCGGAGGTGAGACATTTTCATTGCGCCGCTCACACGTCTGCAACCCTTTTTTCTTCTTTCTAAAGGTGGTGGGATTCGGTGCTGAGGAGAATGACGGAGACGGTGAGGGCAAGAAGAAACAGAATGGAGAAGCAGAAGCAGATAAAGAGGAGGAAGTGAGTGAGTCTGCATACGGTGAGGTGTCAAAGCTCACCTTGCTGCCCTCCTCCTCGAAGATAGAGGGCGCCATCGCCATAATGGACATACCAGATTTTATCAAAGGCCTGCCGCTCTTCCCTTACCACAAGATCCTCGAATGAACGTGAGCTGAAACTGAGAGACAGACGGCTGAGCTCCGCCTCTCGCTGAGCCGAGGTCATGGACTCTGTCCTGTTAGAGACGCAGCCGCTAAATGTCAACATCAGCTGCTCTCGAGTTCTGGACATTGCAGGTTTTAAATACACTGTGTTCATAAGAAAGATGACTGGGAGTGATGGCTGGGCTTTCTTTTAACTGATTGTTTTGCATGCTGACATAGCAGAATGGAGAAAGGAAAAAAAAAAAACGATGCCTGGAAAAAAATTAATTAAATTCTTTTCAGCTTCTGTTTTCCTCTCAGTTTAATGCATCTTTAACTTAAATTTTAAAACTGCTCAACGGTTTAGTACCTTGAAATGTAGATGTTTTAATTTGAGGAGCCGTGTCCTCCTGTCATGACGTGGCATATACTGTATATATATATTTTTTTATATATATATTTACTTACTTGAAATATTGCACCAATTCACCACATCTGTCATAGAAAATCTGGTCCAATATTTGTCCAACTATATTGAACGAAGCCTAGTATAACTTAAATTCAGTTCATTCCCGTATAATACAATGTTAACAAACTCTGATCTGATTGCATACAGTCCAGTTAAATGAGAATTATAACACAAAACCAGACGTTCTTAGAATGACCCGGTCAAAGTCACAAGTCTTAAAAATTTTACATGAAAAAGAAAAGCCGTGAAGCCATTTATTGCTAATGTTATTAATTTAACATTGAAAATTCCTCCAAATTAACAGCAACATTTTCTTCTCAGCGCATTTGTTCTCGCGTACCCTTGATGTGACCTTTATCATCTGTAATGTGTGGTTAAGATGTGTCACTCAGATTCATTCAGTCATTTATGCTCACATTCAGAAGTTATGGGCTAAAAAAAAAAGTCAGATTTTAAAAGAACCAGGAAAAAAATATTAAATTAAGCTCAGAGCCAAACTTCTTAATTAAGAGTGAATTTGCAGGGTATTTGGTAATGTCCCTTAATCTTAATGGACCAGGGGAATTTTTTTTTTTCCAAGAAAATTGAAGGCATAAAAGAGGATTTGCTGAGCTGGCAGAAAATGACTTTCACTGAATGGAGAAAAAGCCTACTAATGAGTTTCAACACAGCTTAAACTAGACGTGATCTATGCCAAAAGTGGGGTGCTGTTACCACCAACTGTGCAAGGTGGCCAATCTTAAGCTACTGTGCCAAGCCTTTTTATTTAGTTTTATATTTATATATATATATATATATATATATATATATACAGTATATACACTGCTCAAAAAAATAAAGGGAACACTTAAACAACACAATATAACTCCAAGTAAATCAAACTTCTGTGAAATCAAACTGTCCACTTAGGAAGCAACACTGATTGACAATCAATTTCACCTGCTGTTGTGCAAATGGAATAGACAACAGGTGGAAATTATTGGCAATTAGCAAGACACACTCAATAAAGGAGTGGTTCTGCAGTTGGGACCACAGACCACTTCTCAGTACCTATGCTGTCTGGCTGATGTTTTGGTCAGTTTTGAATGTTGGTGGTGCTTTCACACTCGTGGTAGCATGAGACGGACTCCACAACCCACACAAGTGGTTCAGGTAGTGCAGCTCATCCAGGATGGCACATCAATGCGAGCTGTGGCAAGAAGGTTTGCTGTGTCTGTCAGCGTAGTGTCCAGAGGCTGGAGGCGCTACCAGGAGACAGGCCAGTACACCAGGAGACGTGGAGGAGGCCGTAGGAGGGCAACAACCCAGCAGCAGGACCGCTACCTCCGCCTTTGTGCAAGAAGGAACAGGAGGAGCACTGCCAGAGCCCTGCAAAATAACCTCCAGCAGGCCACAAATGTGCATGTGTCTGCACAAACGGTTAGAAACTGACTCCATGAGGACGGTATGAGGGCCCGACGTCCACAGATGGGGGTTGTGCTCACAGCCCAACACCGTGCAGGACGCTTGGCATTTGCCAGAGAACACCAGGATTGGCAAATTCGCCACTGGCGCCTTGTGCTCTTCACAGATGAAAGCAGGTTCACACTGAACACATGTGACAGACGTGACAGTCTGGAGACGCCGTGGAGAGCGGTCTGCTGCCTGCAACATCCTTCAGCATGACCGGTTTGGCAGTGGGTCAGTAATGGTGTGGGGTGGCATTTCTTTGGAGGGCCGCACAGCCCTCCATGTGCTCACCAGAGGTAGCCTGACTGCCATTAGGTACCGAGATGAGATCCTCAGACCCTTGTGAGACCATATGCTGGTGCGGTTGGCCCTGGGTTCCTCCTAATGCACGACAATGCTAGACCTCATGTGGCTGGAGTGTGTCAGCAGTTCCTACAAGATGAAGGCATTGAAGTTATGGACTGGCCAGCCCGTTCCCCAGACCTGAATCCGATTGAGCACATCTGGGACATCATGTCTCGCTCCATCCACCAACGTCATGTTGCACCACAGACTGTCCAGGAGTTGGCGGATGCTTTAGTCCAGGTCTGGGAGGAGATCCCTCAGGAGACCATCCGCCACCTCATCAGGAGCATGCCCAGGCGTTGTAGGGAGGTCATACAGGCACGTGGAGGCCACACACAATACTGAGCCTCATTTTGACTTGTTTTAAGGACATTACATTAGAGTTGGATCAGCGTGTAGTGTTATTTCACTTTAATTTTGTGTGTGGCTCCAAATCCAGGCCTCCATTGGTTAATAAATTTGATTTCCATTGATGATTTTTGTGTGATTTTGTTGTCAGCACATTCAACTTTGTACAGAACAACGTATTCAATGAGAATATTTCTTTCATTCAGATCTAGGATGTGTTATTTGAGTGTTCCCTTTATTTTTTTGAGCAGTGTATATATATATATATATATATATATTCCAACACTGGAAAAAGGCAGTGGCACTTTGCTCTACAGGATGTAATTAAAATCTGATCAAGAGCCCAGCAGAGCGTGTTAACACAACTGACTAATATGCCCACGGGAAAGTCTCCCCTGGTAATAACGATGCAAAATAGGCCGAAAATAAAAGGTGCTGGAAAAACGCAGCCAGATGTACCTGTGGGATTGACGCTGCGGCTCTTCTTCCCACTGACTCGGTGTGGAAATCGTTTGACGGGTTCTGGGCATATGCTTGCAACATGCTGTACAGCAAAGCCCCAATGAGCTTTTCTTGCTGATGACAAACAGATCTAATTAGCTCTCAGCTTATTGTGATCTGAGCTGCTCCTCCCTGATGGATCGGCCATGATCATATCCTCTGGAGACTACAGGATATTAAGCATGGGTTACTTGTCCTACATTACACCGCGCAGACCTGAGATACTGCGGCTTTGATGGTGGAGCAAATTATGAAACGGCAGCTTTTTTAGCTCAAGGAAAGCAGCACTCTCTGTTTTTTGTCTCTCACCACTGCCGCCATTTCCTCAAGGGCCCAAACGGAGAAACCGCCGTCGATTTTAATGGACAAAGAAAATTCTGCTCTTTCTGGCTCTGCAACATTTTAAAGAAAAGATTTATCCGTCGTGTCTAAAGCCAGCAAAAAGTACTCGACTTTATCGTTTTATGTGAAATCCTATCAGAAAAAAATATTACAACAAATGTTTAAAATTTCCATCCGTGAAGAACGATGAGGCTTCTAAGAAATTCCTGATTACATACAGGGTTGCAAACCATGTTTTTCCACAATATCTGCGGTGCATGATCCGAACTGTGGCTCATAAAGTTTTCCTCAATAGTCCCAGAATAATAACATCCGGTTGCAACCTAACTCTATTAGCTTATTAGTCTTTTTTGGACGATATTTGGAGGTGGATATTGAGTAGAAATGTTAATTTCTGAGACGTTCAAGTAATGTAAACAAACAATTAAAACCATTTTTAAAATTTAACTTAAAAAATTTGAATTCCAGGAAAGAAACTCCCATAACATCAAAGATGGGTTACATCAGGACAAACCCCTTTCAAAATCCTGAGCAATAGTGTACGCAGCATTTTGAAGGAGGTTTCAACCTTAATAATTCAGTCTCTGACGGTAACAGCCAGAGTGAACCCCATTGTGAAAGAGTCTGAGAAAGACTGCAGCTTGATAGTCTGGAAAGGGATTTAAAGAGCTCTCAAAATGACTTGAAATCACCCTTTCGTCATTTGGAGACTAGTTTATGTGCGGAGAACATTCACAACATCGCCAAGTTCACCTGAAATGACCGCAAGATGCTAATAGGAACGTCGAAACACCCTGGAATGCCTCCATAACACAGCAGCAGGTGCTCCCCACTGTTTATAAGAAGGTGTTTAATCGTAAAGTTAGAAAGAGACTTCACTAGTTTAACTTTTAAGGGCAAAAACGTGTCCACTTAAAGGACCAGCTGTGACAGAAGAGGACGTGTCGGTCTGGCCTGATCACCATCATGTATTCTACAACGTACCAGAGGGTGCTTAAGGAAGTGGTGGACCATCTGGAAAGAAAAAGAAAGAAATCTCCAGCAGAACTGGACCCTTTCAATATGAGAGTGGCCCCCAAGCCTACCAATAAACCCACCAAGGACTGGCTGAGAATTAAATGGAAAGTCCCAGATCTGGATCTCATTGAAATGATGTGAGAGCAAAACAAGCAAAAACCCTTTAAAGCGTGTTGTTAACTTTTGGTTTAATGGGCTAAATGTATTCAAAACCCTTCTTTTTCAAGAGATAAATCACCTTAAATGTTAATTTGAACATTTCGTTTGAAAGAGCAGAATAAATAACGGGGTGCCAGGTGAGAAAAAAAACTTCAAATCTTCAAAGGAAACGACAGCATTTTCACATATCCGCATGTCGGCGAGTTATTTTTGTTTTTGTTGTCTTGGTTCGGTTTATTAGTGAAGCTGAAATATGCAGCTGCTGCTGCGCCTCACTTGTGCGCCTACGCAGACAGCAGCGAAGCAGTGACGGAGCTCACCGGATGAGAACAGTCATGATCGTGGTCTTTGAGGCATGCAGCCGTGTCACTAGTTGTTGAGCGCCTAAAAGTGAACTCGGGTGGAGCTGTCCGCAGTAGCTGGTCCTGCTAAAAGAGCCCTTGTGTGTTTGTTCCACAGTGTTGTTTTCAAGCTGTGTTTCCCGTCAGAAGCTATTCGGTCTCCTCGTATGCTAGAAGGAAGCCTATCTCAAATGCATGCGGACAAGCTTGCTCGTGAATCAGCGAAGATTAGATTTGTTCACCAGACACACACACACACACACACACAGGTTTTTGTGGCTATCTTTGTGAGGACTTTCCATTGACTTCTATTCATTTTTACAGCCTAAACCTTACCCTTACTCTAACTCCATTGCATACCTAACCCTAAACAAAACTCAATTCATACCTTAGTCTTAAATCTAACCCCTGACCCAAAAACAGCATTTCCCCTTGTGGGGACCAGGCTTCGGTCCCCACAAGGAGCAGTGGGTCCCCACAACGTAGCATGTGTCAGGAAAATGGTCACCACAAGGTATTACAAACAAACTCACATGCATACTTGCTCTTTTTTTTACCCTTTGTGAACTTCCTACTGCTACACTGTCATTCCTGTTGTCTTTCTAATTTCATCTGAGGAACCCTGCCAAGGCTGTAATGAACTCGAGTCATGAGAGGCTGCCGTGGAAGGCTGTGATGTGCAGCAGGGAAGGAAAAAAAAGGAACAGGAAGGGAAGGCACAGACAGTGTTAAAGAGAAAGAGGGCAACCCAGGTTAACGCGACTCGTTTCTGTGACTTGTGTTTGTGTCTCTCCGTGAGCCGTGCGTAATGTTGTCCAGGTTTTAAATTAATCAGTGCGGCGGGGCGGATCATCTAAGCTGGTGTAATGTGTCGACTCCTTTATTCAATTTGAGCAGTAATCTTACCTCTCCCCACTGGTGCTGCCTTCATCAGCCCCCCGCTATAAAACTAGCTTCGCTTAGCCACGGCCAGACAGAGCCAGAGAACTGCTACAGGGATGAGTCATTAACAGGATGGGGGTAATACTTAAATAAGGGAAGCCATGCAGACTAAATCTCCTCATTATATTATATTATTATGGTCAAGAAGGACTCTGTTTGCATGAGCAGTTTGAGCTCTATTTGGAGTTAAGTAGATGGGGACAGTGCTACTATCTTTTATTGTAAGGGCCATTAACCAGGATTACAAGTATTACTGCTAATGTGATTTTTTTTTTTAATTTTTTTTTGCCCCTTTTTAAATTCTGACCTACGACTGAAGCGCTCCATTAGGCCTCTTTCACACTACCCTGCGTAGATCATCATAGCAGATTTGGAAAACCTTATTTTATCGTGAAATCAATCAATTAACATCCAAATGCATCCTTGGTACTCAGGACATTGGTAACTCCCTGCTATTTTCTTGACCATCCGACCAGAATGTCACCATGGGCTTCACACTGAACGGAGGCGTTTCACATCATTCTACCAATTGTTTCTGTAAATATAATGTGAGGTTTCTGCATGTCCACCGTCGGATTCAGCCTTCCCTGTAAAGGAGAGCTGTCACTCGATGACAAGACATTACTCTGACTTGATTTGGCAAAGCAGAAGCCCGTCCGCACTGATCTTAATTACTTAGAATTTGAGTCTGCATGTTGTCGACCAATCCTATTCCTGCTCCTGCCAGCCATTCTATGAAAGAGTTGGGCTTATGACAAGATTCCTCTTTAGCAGCGAGACGAGAACAAAATTTCTTAGAAAATTGGGTGATTTTCTAAGAAAGTGAGTTAGTGGCTGTTAGACAACGATCAAACTATTCTCACAAAACTAAACTGCGTACAGTTAGTAATGTACAATGGAGTATTTGGAACCTTTACAACATTCAAGTAGCTAATACAGTTGAACATTAAAGTAAGAGTTCAGTGCTTTCTAACAAGGTCACACCATGAATATTTTAGCAGCTTATATACAGGAGAGAATGTCTTGTTGTTCAGCAGAAGCAGTGGCCATTTTTCCAAATTAATGTTACTGTGGAAAAGTGTTTTCTTTGAACAAAAAAAGGGCACATGAATAAATTCACAGCCTGTGTGTTTCTTGTCCTTTTTTTTTTTATCCAGGTGATCAAACCAGTGTTCAGTATTTTTGAGTCGTGATGCAATAATTCCAAAATCATATTATTAACCCAATGGGCCCACCGCTTCTGTTTCTCCATCCTCCTAAAGATAATGCCCAAGATTCTCTTTCACAGCTTCACAAATATATTTTGTATTTTAACAGCAGCCCACAGACCTCACAACTTCCCTCCATCACACAGCAACCATGTGCGCAATTTGGAGGTGTGGGCGCTTCTCCTCATTTTGGGGGGTTCTTGTGTAATTTGCCCTTTTCTCATCAGGAGGCTTTACACAAATAAATTTCTTCAAAGTGAAAGACAGAGGAGCTTTTGTGCGCTCACCTCTCCTCTTTGCCACCCTTAGCATCTGCCCAAGGTTAAAACTGCCTTGTCTGCATATAAGAGGGTGTAGTTTTGCAATCATGGTTTCTCTTATCATAAAAGTGTATTTAATGGCAATTTGTATTTAATGGCAATAAACTTGCAGTTTATTGTTGTAAAACTTTTTTATATCTATATTTGTTTAACTTTCTGTATTTAGAAAGTTGCAGGTTATGTAATGAGGACGACTGCATGAAGTTTATTCACAGCAACATCCTCTGATTGCAAATGTCAGACGTTAGACCGTTTACAATATTGGCTTAATCGATGGAGAGATAATGGCGGAGTGGCCCACGCCAGAGCATGAAATGGCTTTCTAGTCAATTATCTAATTAAAATTGAGCTCTGCATAAACGGCGTGCTGCATACTGAACAGCAATAACACCTCACCGTTTTATCCAGTTTCAAAACAAAGCTGTGAGAATTGACTCAAAGCCTGTTCCTGCTACATTAATTGTAAAATGTTCAAATCTTTGCACATAGACCAAATGGCAAAAATTGCTTTTAAACACTTTTCAGGACTCATGGAT
This sequence comes from Xiphophorus hellerii, assembly GCF_003331165.1. Taxonomy (NCBI): domain Eukaryota; kingdom Metazoa; phylum Chordata; class Actinopteri; order Cyprinodontiformes; family Poeciliidae; genus Xiphophorus; species Xiphophorus hellerii. Next base: position 18,451,345 of record NC_045690.1, on the reverse strand, counting down.
CATGTTGTTTTATGCAGACTTGGTTCTTTTTCTGCCCTTTGCATTAAAAGGAAAACATAGGTTGCCACTTCCTTATGGACTTTCCACTGAGTGAGATATCCAGGGTATATATCTCTTAAAGCCAGACGTCCCTCGACTCAGCAGCACTTTGCTAAATGATCGTGAGGCCTTCCCAGGCCAGAAGGGATTTAGAAACCCTTTTTATAAAAATATCACATTTGCATGACATTGAATTGATAAATAGTGTCAGGCTACATCAGCTCTGGAGCAGACTGGCCTTTAGAAATACCAGGGGATTTTCTGAGTGGACTGCAGTATGAACAGGCCAGTAACCTATGTGTTATTAAAATAAGTAGAAAAAGCTGCACAGGATTGAATGACTTGAGCATTTAGCAACCAAGTGTGGTGTAAAAGTGATGCTTTTTTTTGAGTGGCCCTGGAATGCTACGTGGTTTCACTTCAACCTTGGAGCGAAAACAGCTCCTTTACTATGGTGATGCTGCTCGATCTGAAATACAAACCAGGGCAGAAAGTAATTACTAATTGGATAATGGGGCAAACCGTGGTACCTAATAATTGAGAGATTTAAAGAAAGCAGCTCTACTAAAGTGAGCTGTAGCTCTTAACATCACTGACAAACACTTACTTCCTTTAAATCTAGACTAAAAACCCACCTGTTTAGAGTTGTATTTGAAACATAATCAATTACGAATTTAACGGTTGCCTGACTTTGTGCTTTTGTGTTTTTTATGATGCAAAGTATTTTGAAATGCCTTGCTGCTGAAATGTGCTATCCAAATAAAATTTGATTTGACTGATTTAAAGTCGCTGATGCTGCTACTTCTGCTAGCAGGAGGGGGAATAATAAGTCAGATAAAAGATTCAGAGGGTTAATTACTTTGGATCAGACATCAGAGATGACAGTAAAATAAGTCAATGAACCCGAAAACAGCTTCTTCAGTGATTTCCAGAAGAGCCTAAAGACTAAGTAATGTACATTACCTTGAGAGGGTATCAATACAGAGTATTTTTTTAAAGTATTTTCCAAGTCCAAATTTTCTTTTGTGCTATCCATCAAGCATCACTGTGGAGAAATTGAATCCACTCCCTTCTGGATAATTATTTTTACTTCAGCGACGCTGTAGAGTTTTCTTCCATGAACAACAATTTAAGGTCCTACTTCACCATCACAGCTGGATCAAATCCAGATTCAGACTTTTCCAAAAGATCCTTGTTTTTGAGCCACTCAAATGGACTTGCTGGATCGGATTCAAGTTTTCATTAATTTTGTGACGTTGTCCAGGTTCTGAAACAGCAATGCATCCCCAGACCATCACACTACCACCATCATGTTTGACGGTGGGTAAAATACGTTTTCCAAAATACTCGCCAGATATTTTCCTCACAAAAGGACGTAACAAACTGTACTTCCTGAAGAAGTTCCATGTTTTCTCCGTTTGTGGATCATGGCTCTCGGTGTGGTTCAATGGAGTCCAAATGCTTAAGAAAGGACCTCAGAACCCTTTTCATGTGGACAGATGTCAGACACTTTATTTGTTTTTTACCTTCACCTATGTTTATTTATATTGGAGTGTGATGTCTTGCTTTTCAAGATTAGCCTACTTCATGTTGACATAAAGGTTATACAGGTCTGAATGAAGTTGTTAAGGGTGCGGAAAGGGAAATCAACTATCCAAATAAATATTGTTCAAATTTAGCATAAAACATTGGGGTAACTGTAGTTTCACATTGGCTCAGACTGGTTTGAAAATATTATATTCCAAGACAGTCAAGGCACTTTGAACTCCATTTCTGCAATAATGTAGTTCAAAGTGCTTCACGTCATAAACCATTTATGAAACATAGATGTTTCTATGTAATGTTTATCAACATTACATTTTGATAAACATTATATTTTGTCAAATGTCATCATCAAAACCAACAGGTAAATAAACATCAAATATATTGATCAATGTATTGATAAATGAAATCCTAGTTTGTAATTTTTTTTTTTAAATTTACTCAGCTAAATTGGGATCACTCAGAAGTGACACAGTCGTTACCCTGAGTGTTTCTGTTAATCCCGCCCCACCGGGACCACTCGGCGGCAGCGGGTGTCAAACCTCCCCCTCTCCACCGAGGACGCAGCCATGCCGAGCTGTGACGCTCCGCAGCCGGGCTGGTGCTGCTGCTGCTGCTGCTGCTGGCGCCTCGCCTCGTCCGTCTCCAGCTCCTCGCGCTCAGGGGAGCTGCCATGAGATCTCCTCGCGCTCCTGCTCACCTGCATCTGGCTGCTAGAAGACGCGCGGGAAGCGGGAAGCGGGACTGACCAGCCGCAGATCATGACTTCATAGGTTTCTGGATCGGAAAACGGGCTCCGGGCATCTCTAATTGCACTGACCGGTGCCGGGGGTCGAGATCTCTGGACCCTGAACCCGTCACTCAAACAGGTTGTCGGGGTGTTTGTCACTCTGAAAGGTAAGGCATTCAATTGATCCGAATGGATTCCTAATTAGGTTAAAATGGGCTTAATGAGGGCTGCGTAACTGACCTGGCAACCTGTTCAAACAGCACTTTCAAATGCGATTAATTCAGCAAAACTATCATTTAAAGTGGCTTTTACTGTAATTATAAGACTGTAAGGTCAGTGGAATTATTACAGTTTATTTTAATATTTTATATGCATAAAAAACGAAAATAAAAGTAGAAAATTCTTCTTTAATTAAACCACACACTAGTAATGTATGTATTAGTGAGTTACAAACCCTCTTAATGAGTAAATGGCACCAGATATATCATTATTATTATATAAACTGACATAGTAAATGTGTAAGAGAAGGACGGGTAAATGCAGAACCTGAAAAATGAGATGAAAGTGATAAATGAAGGGATGCAGTCCCCATCCTAACAAAGACAGATCTGTGTTTGTGACTCTCTGCCCTCACCTTGGCTCAGTCTGGCTGCTGGGGGCGGAGGTGTCTCCTGACATCACGGCTGAACCTGAGCTCATCCCTCTTTCTTTCCCCCCCTCGCAGGGGTCTTCGGGGCACAGCCGAGGATGCTACCCCCCAGATGGTGACTCCGAAAGGTAGAATTTGTCGGTGGCATGAGTGATGTCTCGTTCGAATGCGTTCACGAAGTTGCAGGTGCAAACTGGACAGATGAGTCCGTGTTGTTTTTGGAAGGGAAGGTGCTTCTTCTTCGCTCGTAGGTCAGCCGAGGTCTAAACAGTTGATTTTGGGTTTTCTTGGCACAAAAGCAAACCAAAACTAGAACTGCAAGCAGTTATTATGGGTTCCTCGCAAGGCCCAGCAGGTCATCATCACGCCTTTTTCTCTTTCCTGCTGGATTTGTCCTCCCGTGCTCTGGCAGCAGATATCTCTGTCCCGAATCCAGTGGAGCTGGATCTGTTCCTCTCCTCACACGCCCAGCTCAGTGCTCTCAGCGGCGGACGAGGCGGAAAAAGTCCAGATTTTACTACATGGCTAAATTGCCCCTGTGATGGAAAAATATTGTTCAATACTTGAATAATTGAAGCCGCAGGCTTTAAATTTTGCAGGGAGAAACTCGCTGTGATTTCCAGCGCAAAGTTGGCCACCTCAGCAAAATATTCATATTATTATTTCAGAGTGGATATATCAGGCATTGCTGTCGTCTCTTGCTCTCTCTTTCCGCCTGTGTGTTTTGTGTCCCAGCTGTCACTGGTTGTAAAATCGTCTCATAGTGTCTTTTGTTTTGAAAGGAACAAACGTAGCTTTCATCAATAACTTTTAGAGGTAAAAAAGCTCGATTTTTGGGGGATGTTTCTTTGAAAATGTATAACAAGTGTTTTGCCCTTCTTAAAAACAGAGATGCAACATTTAGTCCATCATTCCTGCCACTTACTCACATGTTTCTTGACATATTTTCCTCCATTTCATGCATATAAACAAATCATTTTATACCTACAGGGTTCCTCTAAAGTTTATAAATGTCTGGGAAAGTTTAGAGTACAAAAGATGCAAAAAATCTTTTTTTTTCAGACTTTATTCCCTTTCACATTGTCCAAATGTTGAGTTCTTCACTGTATCCTATCCTTCTTTCGCCCTTTCTTCTTTGTTCCCTTGTTTCCTTCCATCTTCTCTTTATTATTTCCTGCCTTTCTTCCTGTCATGTCATTCTCTCCTTTGTTTCTTCTCTTTGCTGTCTTTCCTCTTTCTTGTTTATTTCCTTGCATTCTGTCCTTCCTTAAAGTTCCTTAAAGTTTTTTTAAAAAAACTGAAAAGTGAGAAGAATTGAGATAATTGGAAATCTTTGGAAAAGTCCAGAATGTTTAAAGGAAAAACGTAAAGGAACTTTGTACACAGTTATTGGTTTGTTTTTCCTGGTTTCTGAAGAATTATGGGGATAAAATCAAATACAAAACATACAAATTTTATGTATATTTATTTTAGATGTTTCTTCTTTCTGTATTCAAAGAATTAAGATAAAAAACTAGCAAAGCTTTCAAAAATGGGAAAGAGCTGAAATGACCAGCACCCAAACCAGTTGTGTAGACTTAGTACCTGGTGAAATTAATTGTATTATTCAGGTGCTTATTGCGCTGGATGTTACACCTTTCTTCATCCTGTGCTTGTTTTTTAGTGTCCTCTAATGCCTTTAATGTTTCTAAGTGGCAAAATGTCTCATATGTGGAAATCTAGTAGCATTTGTTCATCCAGCTGACTGTCAACGTGCAGCAACATGTGGGGGAAGGACAGTTCCTCATTTCTCCACACACTAAACATCTATTTAAGAGAATTGCATGAGAGAGACTGAAGTTTGAAGCTGCTTGGGATCGGATCACTTCTTTCCTCCAAGGCCACCAAGAGAGTCATCACAAACACTTTCACATCTAGTATCACCTACATAATTACTTCATAATGCAAATGGATTGGCTTCTTGCTGTGTAAATCATCACCTTTTTGTCTCTTTGCACATTTTACTCTGACATAGGTTGGCTTCCATGTTCACATTTCAGCTGCACCGCAGACCGCATATTCCCATGTGTCTTTTCTGAGCTGTAGCTCACCTACAGACCTGCATCTTTCAAAATAATCTCCTTTCCAACTGCCAACATGAACAGCAACTCATCCGTGACTGAAAAACTGTCACAGACTGAAAAACAGCGTATAGAAAATGCCTGCTTTGGCTGACTTATTATTCTTGTTTTTGAGATTACTTATTGCCTTCTCCAAGTACCATCAAGACTCTTATTGCTTTGTAGTTTAGGAGAGTTGTCTGCAACAACATGCTTCGTGCACCCACTCATACCTGCTGGGTCCAAAACCTTTATTTGTTTTTTCTTTTGGAAAAGTAAAATATACACATATATTTCATTTTTGCATGCTCAACTACAAACTAAGCTTGCAATATTTCAATGAAATGACCAAAATGGGCTTTTGTTGAAAGCCCATTTTGAATGCGTTGTAAGTCTTTGAAGGTTCCAGATTTTTTGGGGGGTCATTTTTTTTCTATTATTTGATCAATAAAAATTGTCGGTCTTTAGCAACAAATACGAGGTTTATGCCTTTTTTTTTTTTTTTTCAAAAATGCTTGCTGTCTGTACTCAAGTTTAGTGAACTGATGCAACTAGATGTGCTTTTGAGTAATAGTCATAGATGTTCATGGTCCAACTTATGATAAAATTAATAAAACTGCCTTAAATTACCTCTAAGTCCTGCATGGTTTTACAAAATGATTCCGGAGTGTACATATATGAAATAAAAGTAGCAATAAAATAGGTCAACAGAAAAAACTGAGCTGCTACCAATGATGATTTTGATTGTTGACTAAATTATTAAGACTTTGCACAGTTTGCTGAATAAGTCAACAATTATTTCAATCCGTCTCTATTTCCTGCTGGATCACCTCCTGTTGTTAGTGCTGGATTATATTTCACCACATCTGTTCATGTCTGCGGATGTAGGCAGGAATATAATTATTGCATAATTAGGCATAGTAACGTAAAACAAGGATTTTATGTACCTAAATGCAAAGCTTTACTTAAACTTATGTAGTCAAACTTACTACAGATGCTTTAAAACACAGTTTGTGGTCTGTAAAAATCTTTATTTTTGGTGGAAAAAATGCAGGGTTTGATTCAGCATCTATTCTGTGAAGCGCTCCAGTTCCTCCTGTAGCAAAAAAGCCCCACATTATCGCGCTTCCTCTACCGTTCTCCCACCTTTTGATGGTCCCTAAGCACTTTATCAGCTTGTAATTGGCTTAAATGTTTGTTTTGGAGTAATTTTCCAGCCCATGTTGGTATTTCATTGCAAATAATGACATTCTCTTACCAACTTCAGCCAGTATCTTCTCTATTTTCTTTTTTTCATTCTGTCTTTTATCAGAGACACAGAACCAGATCCTTCTTAATTTTCTGTCATATTATTTAAGAAGTACTGGAATGGTGATTTCTGTACTTTTGTGAGGCTAGTAGAGATGACACTTTCCATATTTAATAAGCTAATGCAGTATCTCTTCCTACCTTTCTCTCAGCAGGAGTTTGAACAAATTTTGTACCTAAATGTCAGAATATTCCCATGCACCTCTGAGTTTCCTAATTAAATTTTCATTTCAAAGCTTCTGTAATTTCCATGGCTCACTCAAGAATCATCTGGGAGAAGAAGCGTCTAATTTCAGAACACAAATCAGCATCCCACATAAAATGTATCAGAGAAGATATTTCTTTATTTTATTTTATTTTTTACTTCTACCCCCTCACTGTTTGATTCATTTGTGGCTGTGTGTGGGGGTGTGTATGCGTGTGTGAGCTACATGTGAGGTCTTGCGCATGCAGCTGACTGCTGCAAGGATTGTTTCATTTCCCACAGAGAAAACGAATTAAATTATGACACCTTTCTGTGCTGCCTCTCATCTGCTGCTTTTCACTCTGTCGAGGGATGACAAAGCCGCTAAATATAGGTCCACAAGTGGAGTGTGAAACCTCTCCACCTCGCTCCGCGTTCGTGTGGGTATATGGCAGCCGAAAACAAGAGGCTGTCGTGGCAACCTGAACAAAGGTTTAATCGTCTCACAAAGCAACGCGATGTGTGCGTTTTTGAAGTAAAGGAGAGAAAAGAGTAAAAAGGGGTCATTTTAATTCAATACATTTACTCGCGTGATGGTGCGCAGGGGGAGAGGAAGGACTGGAACAATAAAACCAACTGATTCCCTAGCAGGAAAGAGCACAATTGCATTAAAAATGATGGCAGAAACATCAAGTCTCTTACATGATTCAGAAAAAAAAACGCGCAACCCTTTGCGTTAGCTGCAGTAATGATACAGAAAAAGGTTGATTTGGTTGTCGTTTCAAATAGTAATTATCCCCAAATTGCACAGCGAATGGATTCAATTCATCTGCTGTAACACTAACCCAGAGAGCCAGACATCCCCAACGCTACTTTAATTATTTCGGAGCGCACTAGATATTTGTTCAATTTAGTAATTAGTTTTTATAAATTATTAAGAACTTAATTAGACTTCAAAGGGCAACAGATCCAATGCATTTGGTTCTGAACACAGACAATTCATGTAGTTATTTTTGTGAAGAAAAGATTTTTAAATACATAAATGAAAAAGTATTCCACTCCATTTATAGATTTCTCTTCCTTTGCTTTAATGTTTCAGCTTAGCAACCAAGCTTGATGAGAAAAAAGCTTTCAAAATTAATTTGGTCATGTATGGAAAAAGTTCCACTTTTTTCCCACCATATTTCAAATATTTTCGGAAAACTCTTGGAGAAAATCAAGACGTTTCTGCCAAATGTGAGGTGGGACTTTGTGTTCTTTTTGGCCAGCAGTGGCCTTGAAACCCCCCCATGGAAACCGTTTTTCCAGCCTCTTTATTATTGTTGAACAATACTTTACTGAGGGAATAGAGGGCTTAGGTGTTCAGTGTTTTTGTTTTTTTGTGCCTTCCTGTTTCTTCCCTCCTGGAGTCATTTTGTTACGCTGACAGCTACTACAAAAGTTAACAATAGTTCTATGTTTCTCCATGTACAGATAATAGTTCCTACTGTGGTTTGCTGGAGTGCAAAAGCCTAGAAGTGACATTGCATCCATTGTTCTAGACAGATAGTCATCTTTCTCGTCTGTGGGTCAGTCGTGTGTATAATTCAGCACGGTGACACAATGGAGAGTACTGCATGGGGGAAGCATGCATGCTCGTTTACACTTCATTTTATCTTTCTCTGATTATGTAAGAAGTTGGAATTTGTCCAGTCACATCGGCATGTCTGCAGACTCTGGGGAATTTAATGTTTCAGCCTTGTTAGACTTTCAGCAACCTTTGATACTGTTAGCCACACACAGGTGTCCTGATTAACAGACTTTATCTCTTTGGTTTGGATCTCTGGAGCATCTTCCCAGTAGATCAGTAGTCTTTCTTTTTATTGATTCGATGTAATGTTGTAATTTTTAGACGTCTTATTTCTACGCTGGGTGGTTGGATGGATGGATGGATGGATGGATGGATGGATGGATGGATGGATGGATGGATGGATGGATGGATGGATGGATGGATGGATGGATGGATGGATGGATGGATGGATGGATGGATGTCAGTGAACAACTAGACCTTTGGTTTCATTACCTAAGGTCATACCATTTTCTCAGTCTCATTTCTCAGGTAAATTTTCGAATAGTGACGGAACGATGCGAAGATTGAACAAGTTGTTGTTGAGAATTTCAGTTCTGATCTGGGAAGTGCGCCACAGCTACAAAGCAAAACTGTAATCAGAATAAGCAAAAATAAATATAAATATGTCACTCTAAGAGACGCGCTTTACATTTTTCATTTTTTGAATTGATTCACTTGGATGAATTACCTTTTAGATGATACTCGCATCAATTAAGATGCAAATAAAATCATAAACCTTGAGTGTTTTAATAGATGCATCTTAGTCACATTGTTTTGACAAAGGAAGACAAACATTATTATTATAACACCTTTTTATCTGACTCTCAAGCTGAGGAAGACGTGTCTCTTAGAGCCAATCAGTTCATTAAGTCACCCAAACACTTTGATTTATAAAAAAAAAAAATGCTAATGCAGTTTATCAATCAAGTGTTTGAAGGTTTAATTTTTAGCACATCAACAAATAATTTAATTTCACTGCAAATTAATGCTTTGTGGAAATTACTTAGGGCATAAAAACGGCATAAGTAGCACTCAGAGGGAGATTTTAAATAATCAAAATATAATTAAATGTTGCACCTCAGCTGAGAAATCTCTGCGTGTTTTAGTTAATCAAGTTGAACAGTAGACAAACAAAATTGCCTGGTGTTGTAATTACTATAATGGGAGTGTTTAAAATTAATCATTCTGCATGAGGTGAGCCACATAAATCATTCCAAATTAGTGTCAAAATAATTTGTTTTACATGCTGATTTAACGGGTTGTCCTCTGCAAGTGCTTTTGTGTTGGTTTTCTGAGCTGAGATGGTTTATGGGTATTTGATGCTTCTCTCATTTCTAGTGAAATGGAGGAATTCACAGCAGCCACTTGCAAAAGTCTAGACACCCCAGGAGCGTTTTTAAAATTACGTCACATCACAGCTATCAACTTCTCTGTGTTTTATTGGGATTTTGAGGGTTAGACCAACACAAAGTGCTGCCAAATTGAGAATTGAAGGAAAATTATATAGAGAAATAAAATGTTCTTTGCAAATAAAAATCTGGAAAGTGTGTATTGTAGTTTAACGCCACAGTTTTGTTAGAGAACATTAGTGAAGGGACATTTGAAGTTTGCTACAGGTGGTTTAGGGAAAAAATGTTCATGCTGAGGTTTGTGGCTGTAATATGAGGAAATGTGCAGAAGTAAAAGCACTATGATTACTTTTGCACTGTGCATTTCTTTCACACTGGAAACTTTTCCCTAATCTTGGAACCCGATGAAGATTAGATAGACAAACTGTTAGATAATCTTCTGAGTGTCTTTGCTTTCTCTCTTGGATGTGATTACAGTTTGGATGACTTGATTCTGCTTCTTTTTTTTTCCCAAACTCTTTTTTCTCATATATTTCTGCCAATCAGAGCTTTTTGTTCAAGACTTGCCTGGAATACGGAGAGGAAAAAACAGGTGTTCAAAATTCAAGCACGGCTTTTTTAAAGATGGTTGTGACTAAATTTGTCTCATTTATGAGCCTGGTGTTTTCTTTTCAGAAAATGTTATAATGGGAACTCTCTGCACAGCTTTTAGAGGTTATTTTTAATTCAAGCCAATCTGGTTCTATTTATTTGTACAAATAGAAAGCCATCTCACGGAAGCAGAGGAAAGCTTAGGATGAGTGGACTTCACTCAAAAGATGCATGGATAAAAGATAAAAACTGCAAATATCTTTCCTAGAAATATAATCTATGTTGGTGGTAAACAACTTCAAGGTTTCTCATTTGGGATGGAAGGCAAAGTAATGCCAACCATGGCAAAGTGTTGTTTTTTTTTTTTCTGAAACAGTAACATTGCAACACAATTCACCAGGCCGCATGGATAAATGCATCGTGAATAGTAACATTGTCTTGGAAGTACACATAAATAAAAAAGTACTGCTTCGAGCTGTGGAACTGTACGGACCCATTCAGAACAAAAGGAGAATATTGCCAAAATGTCGTTTATTTCAGGAACTTTATCACTAAGAGAAACATGTGATATTGATTAATTACACACAGACGTTTGAAAGCCTTTATTTCTGTTGCTTATGATCATTTTCCACTTACAGGCAGTGATGTTACATAGTTACTGACGTCGGACCACTTTTTTCAGTAATGAGTAATCTAACGTGTTACTATTTCAAATCCAGTAGTCAGACTACAGTTACTTATCGAAGTTACTTTGCGTTACTATTATCTTTTGTAATTTAATTGGGGAGTAACCACCGTTTCTATGCGACAGTATCAACAGCGACAGAAATGTAAACAATGGAGGGAGGAGAGAGATGCGCATTTTGTTGCAGGAACTATTTTGAGTTTCGGTCACCAAGTTCGATTTTTATAAGCAGCTTTCGGCTTGTTTTTTTCTAAGGTCGCTTGCACATTTAATGAGTCGCGGGTTGCTCTTTTTTGGGCTCGGAAATAAGCAGACATAAACCCCAGAATGTGTCTGACCTCCAGTTAGTTTTAGTCAGGCTCCCCCTGTCCATCATTTCCCGGATGATCCGTCCCGCTGTGTCTTTGTTAATGTCAATTTAATATATTACCTGTGACTGACGTCGAGCTTTGCGTTGCGCTCCAAAAAAACTGCAAACATCAAGACTAATACGAACAGCGCAATAAACATGAAAACAGCCACGAATGAACGAGTCCGTAAAGTTGTGCAACTAAACGCCATTATAATCAGTAATATTAAGATAAGTGTCACAAATCTGTGCAGCGGGACATCTGAGTTGTGGAGCCGCAGGAGGAGCAGCTGTGCGCTGCGCTCTGACAGCAAACGCAGGGCCGTAACGCACAACCTGGATGCTGGGGCAGGGTCCCCCAAAGAGATTTCACCTTTTGGGGGGGCTATAACCTATTTATAGTTTTCCAGACAACACTGGAACACACAAAAACACGCACAAATTACTAAAGTTTTTTTGTACTGTTGTTACCATTAAACAATTTCCCCTTCAGTTCAACCATATAAGTGGAGACATGTTGTTGATGTTACCATTATAAAGTAACTTACAATAAAGTTTTGGCAAAGATCAATGTAATTTTCACAGGTGGCGGAGCGATGTTGTTTGCAGCTGCTGAAAGTAACTAAAAAAGTTACTTTTAATGTAACTTAGTTACTTTCCAAATAAAGTAATCAGTAATCTAAGTTACTTTTTCAAGGCGTAATCAGTAATCCGATTAAAGTTACTTTTTCAAAGTAACTTTGCCATCCCTGCTTACAGGTGATGAAAACATGACATTTAAAATGCAAATATTACATCACACCAATAAAAACAACATTATATAATACAAAATTGTGGGTTAAATGAAAAGTATGATTAATACCTACTTAAAGGACACTTTTAATCCATTTTATTGTATTTGTGTCGGCCGTTTCCATGACTCATCATACATACAGTATGACGTTTCTGGTGAAATGTAACACGAGGTTTGGTTTGCTTTAACTATTTATTGGCATTAAGAGATTTCACCTTTTGATTTATTGCAACCTGCCTTTCTCAAAGCCATTTAAAAAAAAAAAAAAAAGCTCAGTTTTGAATGGCGCCAGAAGCCAAACCTGCTCTGGTTTTGTCTTTTTTTGTCAGAAACAGAAATTTCAGAATCAGTTTCTGTTAAATTCAATAGTTTGACCTTGTCAGAGTTAGTGTGCTGGACCTGCACTTCACCATGCATACTGTATATAACGTCGTGTTCTGTGGGTCATGAGCACAGTTGGTGCTGATGCATTCAGCATGTTAATCTCAGCAAAAGCTATTCTATTAAGACTAAGCACATATTGTAATTGAAGCTTTTAATATTCCTAGGCGAAGGTAATTAGCCGCAGGGCATCTCTCTACTTTTGAATTTCATTACAAGCACATACCTTAAGGCCATATTTAATCTTTTCTTCTTTTTTTAAAGTTTTTCTTTTTAGTTGTGTTCAGGCCTGCAGTGGTCTTTGCAGTGTCTTGCTTGAGTGACGTTATTTTTACGACCTTAAGCATAATGAAGTACTTTTCCTTATTATGAACTCAGAGGGTGTGTAGCTTAAATGCTGACGATAAACCCTATAATTTTTGAACCGCTCCTGCAAACATAGTTTTATGGGGGATAAACCAAAACAGATTAATGCAGAGCAGCGGCGGCGTGCTGTAGGTTTGCAGGCTTTTGAGAGAACCCGTTAATAAAATGAGTGGAAAAAAGTGTGAGGAGCAGACAGTAGTAATATTTCATGTATTTACCTGTGAAACATTACAGCATACGCTCAGTGAAAAAATATATTTCATCTACAAAGCAACTCCATGTCCGTTGTAATTTGAAATAGAGGCGGCCGATGTGAATTTAGTTGAATCACGATATTTTGTGATGACAATAAAAATGACGATAAGAACTATTTATAATTTCTTTTTAGATAACTGTGGCTGTTTCTTCATGGCAACACAATAATAACCCCACTAACACAAATACTGCTCTTGAAAAACATTCCAATTAGTAATACACTTCTTTCAATCAATCAGTCAGTCAAGTTTCGTTTGTATAGCACCTTTCAGCAACAAAGCATTTCGAAGTGCTTTACATCTTAAAAACACAAAAATACAAAGCCATAGGACACACAGTCAACAACATTACATTAGACATCAGAGTACGCATCAGATTATCTATTAATGTTTTATGATTATGTTTCAAAAGCAACTCTAAACAGCTGTCCAACACAAATAATGATCCGACCGGAACACGGTGCGCTAAATAATAAAACATAATTTTATCAAACTTCGAGGCAGATACATTTTCCTCGAGGAATTTTAATAATGGAGGTACTCGAATCTTTCGAGGAATCGTTACAGCCCTAGCAGAATCGAGGAACTTTAGCTCATCTACTTTCAATACCTCCTCGCCTTGCAGATTATGTTAATAAGGTTTCAGTCCATAATGAAAAATAATAACATTGTAAAGTTTCAAACTTCAGTGGCCACGAAAGCTAGCCTCTCATGCTAATGAAGCACTTTCCAAAGACACCTGATGGTTTTTTTTTTACGATTTGTTGTTTAGTTTTTGTATTCTGTTTCATATTATTATTATTATTCAAAGCTGAAGAGACGTTTGTCCTTTTCACGTCTTTGTTTGCATCACTTTGAGGAGCTCGGTTGCCCCTGACCTACAGAAAAATCTCACCTTTTTCCGATCTGTTAAGGCAACACCACTAAGCACAACCAGAATGGAAAAGTTCACGTCGCAAGAGTTACCATTAGCTCTGATTGCATAGCCAGGGTGACAGCCGTGGGGGGAGTGAGCTGTAGAGAGCTGAGCTAGTTTTAACTGCAGTTCTGAAAATTTCCAGGGAGGATCTGCAGGTGAGATCACAGAAATCTGCGACACTTGTTTCACTTTTATGGTACTTTTCCAGGCAGCTAAGCAGGAAGATTTTTCATGTGCGAAGACATACGATAGCAAAAATCTGAAGAGCTTACCACAGATGTGGGGGTGTGTGTGTGTGTGTGCTTCTGTTGACCTATATATTTTATTACTGAGACATTAGCGCTGTCTTTGCACAAAGACAAAAAAACAATACAGTATCTTTAGATTTGGCAGCACATCTAAAACCATCCGTCCATGTTTAGATCAGATTCATTCCTGTCGGAAATATCCACCAATAAATGTACAACATGATTGAAAGTAACTTGCAAGTTTGGAGAACTATATAATTCTGACATCAAAATAGGATTCATCTCAAGAAAAGCAAACGTTTTCTCACTCAATAGTGAAAGTTTTAGCTTCTAGTCACCAGCTCAAACTCCAGTGAGTGGATTGTTTTTAACTTCAGTTCATTTAGACAGCAGCATTTCACAGCTATAACCTCAGAGTATGTTAAGACACAGTAAACATTTTGTCTGAGTTCTGTTCGTCTCAGCCACCAGGCTATAGAAATGACCCTCGTGCATTATCGGCACTTTTCTGCAGATTAGCTGTGGGGCTCACTCAGACATCATCGCTCATATATACTCATATAGCGAGAAAAAAAATCAGCTCTTTTCAGTTATATAACCTGATATTTGCAGCATGCATGCTCCATCATTTACTGGGAATTCAGAAAGCCTTGCTTTCCTGTATGTGCAGATACTCTGCTGCAGCAACGTTTTCTGGCTGCTGCTTTTTTCACCTTTGTACTCTGACAAGCTCCGTTTCTCTCTCCGTCTCTTCAAAGGGTTGGATGGAGAGCTGGTCGAATGTCAGCGGGAACTATCGTGATAACCGGAGGAATTCTTGCTGGGGTGATACTGCTGTGCATCGTAGCAGTTCTCTGTTACTGTAGACTCCAGGTATCTAAGAGTTGCACACAAATCTGCCTCTCTCACTCTTTAAAAACAAAGAAAATATTTAAAATAAAAGAGCTATTCTTAAGTTGCTGTTTTATTTATAAAATGAAACTTCTTTTGTACCTGTAAAAGGTTGGCAATAATAAAAAAATATCTGCGAATGTCATCAAATTTGGATAGTTATGTAAAAACTCTTAAAATAAAACCTTGTTTTGTTGCAGCAACGTAACATTGAAAATTTAAGATAAAGGACAACTTTTGATTTTAATAGCTGTATTAAATTTTGGGCTAAGACTCAACAAAGACATATTTTCAATTTTCTGGCATTTTGAACAACCTATAATAACCTTGTTGCTCCCAAACAAGGTTCCTAACAGATGTTCTGCTGGGGGACAACATGCTTTTTGTTTTGCCCGTTTATTATTCCATGTTGTTTGTAGTTTTGGTAGTTTCATACGTTCATCATGCCCACGATTCATAAATGTATACCTGCAGGAGATGGAAGCCTTAATGGGGCTGGCGATAAGCCGTTAATAGTTAAACAGCTATCAGCCCTCGTGTTGTTTGGCATGTTTAATACTTCACCCTTGTGGGAACGGGAGCTTTACTGACAGTTTTATGCTCCTCATAAATATCACCGCCGGTCTCTCAGAGGCTCCAACATGTTTGTGGAGCGAATCAGCTTTCTGGCCGCCGCTAACAGACACGAGGGCTCCCAGCACAGGAGCTCATCGACGTCCTCCTGCTTTTCCCGTTTGTCTCGAAACAACCCGGCTGAGATTACTGACCAAAGACGGCCTGTTTTCCCACAAACCTGCCACTTTACAACAAGAGTCTAATCCTCCAGCACCAACTCATTGTTTTCTTTTTCAATCTCCAGGTAAGATGCCAAGTTTTGTGGCAAGGTGAAAATGAATCAGTTTATATCGATTTTGATCTAAAATCCATAATCGATTATTTATAAATATCAATTACTATGACAGTCCCAATATACTTTTAGTTACAATGGTTTACTTGCTTGATTTTCTTGTTCCCTAAGAATAAACCTTATAGATTATTATCTGCCTTATTATTCTGCATTTTGTGCAAAGTTGCAACATTAATGTGCAAATTAGATGCCTCATAAAAGAAAAAAATATATATGTATGAATTAAATATTAATGTTATAATTATAAAAGGATTTCTAGGGGAGAATTGTTAGTTTTATTTCTTATAGTATTATTTTCTTAGTGAATAAATGTACAAGGTGGATTTCTCACTATTTTTCAGTGTGAGATTGTTATTGTAATAATTGTAATAATAAAGATTTTTTTTTTTTTTTTTTTTAGCATTTTAGGTGTCCTAATCAGATGTATCAACAGTGAACCCAGCACAGAAACATTTTTTAAATTTTACATGAGCCTTTTAATGTGTTTGTGCGTCGTGATGTACATTAAACACTAAATGAGGAAAAGAGGAAAAAATGGGATTACTACAATAATTTCTGAATCTCGTTACTAAAAATCTTAAATGATTACGTTCATGTTTTCTTCAACACACAAGCTTATCTTCTCCAAGACAATCTTTGAACGAACATGAATGAACTCATTTCCGACTGTGCCACTTTCTCTTCAACACAGCCGAGTCTCGCTGCGTAAAACATCCTCGGAAAGTCTCTGACCCGCTCTCTCTCTGTCTCTCCCGTTCTCTCCCTCGCTGTGTTTACTGTCGACCTGCGCCAGTATTACTGCTGTAAGAAGAACGAGTCCGAGGCGGACGTGGGCTCGGTGGCGGGAGCAGATCCTCTGTCTCACTTCCCCTGCAACGCCTGCAACGCCCTGGCCATGGACGGGACCGACATCACGCCCGTCTCCCTGGACCAGCTGGACTCGGGTTCGCACCACAGCCCCTGCCCCTCGTGTTCGCCGTACCCCGTCCGCTCTGGACTCACAGACGACATGCGTAACGGAGGGGAGCGGCTGGGCTTCTACTACGAAAACCCGTCAGTGTCTCTTCCTTTGCCTGTCAACCACCCGACTTCGTCCCCTCTGAGCTACTACAACCCCACGGACGCTTTCCCTCCCCCGCCGCGCCCCTACAGCACCGACGTCTGACTCTCTCCTCACTGGACTCTTCTTCACACACATATTTACACCAACACACTTAACTTTACTTGCACAAGCCATTTAGAATAACAACAACAAAAAAGTAAATGTATTAAAACATGGCACAATTACACCTAGATTATTGCACATTCTGACTTTAGTCACAGTCACCCACAGACTCAGCCCACTGACTGAGCTCCTGTGTGGGCAACAAAATCATGCAGCAGCTCACAAACGCTGCAGCAAGAATTTATTTTCCTCTCCTGTAAAAGGCAGACTGTTCGTCCACGGCTATGGGGCTAAATCACCGGTGACTGCATCGGAGGCAAGACCACTCCACCAGTAAGGATAAACAAGATAAACAGATTACGAAATCCAAGGATTTGTAATCTGCAATATACAGTAAAAATTAAACCAACATATACATCATTTGTTTGAAGTTTTATTTTTTTTTTAGTGTGCTGTTGCTAGTCTGAAGGAGTTGAATGGAGGAGTCTCAGGGGAGGCAGAAGTTTGGCTTGGAGACTGCAGCCTCGGCGAGAGCGTTCGCTCCGGCTCCTCTGAAAGGCTGCCACTGCAGATTAAAGGATTTCTCAAACATGCATGAAGCAATCAAAGCAACACTCCAGGTATATTTTTGATGAGAGGATAACCTTATAACATGATGTAAAGCTACAAAAAAAGAAGCCAATTTTACATAATAGCCCCCTTTCAAATAAAACAACATGACTTGCCAAACCTCTGTCAGTCTAGATTAAAGTCACTTTTTAGGAAATATGCTACATGACCAGTAATCTCTGCATAGAGCTGAAAAACATGGGCTTCCCCTGCCACTAGAGGAGAATGTGCACATCATCATCGCTCCGATTGCAGAAACCTTCTGTAGGGGAGCCATATTTGTGGTTTATGAATGAGATTGCACCAAATTTGTGTAAATAAGGTTGATTAAGATTGTCGTTAGATCTGATGTGTCACTCTTCTTCTCTCAAACTGAAAGCATGAATAGTCAAGGAAATTCCTGACTCTCAGTTCAAGCTTAAGTGACTAGTGGATTTTTTTTTTTTTACCTCTCATATCAGCAGGAAGTCACATGGGAACCGAGAGTTAAAATCCGATTAGCAATGAAGGCACATGATCGATCTGTGTTCATGTGTTGCGTCACCATATAGAGGACTTTCCTCCACATCGGCTCAGTTTCTGTTTCTCTTTCTCTTTCCGGATGTTAACTCAGACACTCAAAGTGTGACCCCCGCCCTCCCTGAGCCTTTCAGCCTCCTGTACATGAGGGCTAACAGTTTTCTACTAGGCCTAGTCGTTTGCCAGTAATAGAAACTCACCGCGGAGTTTTGTCCAGAGGTGAAACAGGGAACGGAAAGGGGAGTTTTTATGCAATTTTGTGCATCTTGCAGTTTTTTTTTTCAGTTAGTTTCAGTCAACAAAGAAAGTCTCACGTGTGTTTTAGTTGTGATCTCTATTCTGGTAAATGTAAGGAAGCCAGACTATTAAAATGAAAAAGGTTTGTTTCCTGGTGTAAAAGCTGGTGGTGCTGTGAGTCTTTTCTTGTTTGTGAATTCAGACGAAAGATAACGGACGATCCTTTTCTCTTTTTGTTTAAGTGAAAACGAGAAAAAAAATCCAACATAAAGTAAGATTGTGTACTATATTTTAGTGATTTAAAATCGCCATCCTGTCTGCCACGGTACAGTAACAACATGCAGTGTTATTTCACAGTATATGCCTGAATTGATATATATTTTTGTGAAACTCCTGGTGAATATCATTGTTGCTTTATTTCCTACTCTTCTATTTAATGTTCTCTTTGTATTCCTGTGTTTTTTTGTGTTCCTGTCAGAAAAAATGCGGTACTGTAAGTAGGAACAAGAAATGTATATTTAGAGATGGAGTTTTACATTCCTAAAAAATTATGATAAAAGTTGTGCTCAGACAAACAAATATACTACTGCCAAGACTTCTATTTAAGAAACGGTATTTTGTCAGAAACAAGTGATTTGCACAAGTATTCATAGTCCGTTAACACCTTCACATTTTGTCACAACTTTCCTGTCGGTTTTGGGGTTTCATGCCGTAGACCAGCACAGAGCAGAGTCTAGTTTTGAAGTGAAAGAAAGGGGGGAAAAAACCCCAAAGGTTTTAGAATTAAAAATGTGAGAAATGTCACATGCATTTTTCATATCCACTCCCATTTTTCTTTTAAAGAAAACATCTACCGGTTTTATCCTTCCAAACTTTTTCAGGGTTTTTCTGCCCATTTTTTATTGCAAAAGAAGTTAGGTTCTGTCAAATTAGGTTGATAACATCAGCCAACATCGACACCCCCCAAAGATTCTCATTTGGATTTAGGTTCAGACTTTGACTAGGTCATTCTAACACATGATTATTCTTTTATCCATACCGTTCATTTAGCTCTGACTGTGTTCAGGGCCTTTGTCCAGGCGGAAGGTGAAACCTCTTCTCCAGTTTCAAGTGTTTTGCAGCCTCTAAAACGTTTTTCTTCCAGGGTCGCCTCCTGTTTAGCACCATTCATTTCCTGATCAACTCTGAGCAGGGAAACACCCCAGCATGATGCTGCCACCACCATGTTTCACTGTTGGGTTTCTTCCACACTTCCTGAGTTCAGAGGATTTTACTTCAGGGTGGCAGAGGAAAGGGGAATGAATGCATATAAGGATTTTTCTTTGTAAAATACTTGTGTTCGTCTGCTGCACAAAACCTCAACAACATACAAATGTGAAAAATTTCCCTGTGAATGAATGCGGTTTTTTGTTGTTTTTTTAAGGCGCTGGCCTTCTGTTGCATCACGTTGTCGACGCAGAGCTTTGCCTCATCAATTTGCTGTTTCAAACGCGCTTTTGTGTTTCTATGATGCAGCACAATGCCATTCCCTGTCTCTGGCAGATGAAGCTCTGTGCTTTTGTTCAGCGGCTTGCTCTTATTTTCAGATTTCTCTGATTTCTTTTCAGCTGTATTGATGGGTTATCTTTTGGTACACACTGTTAGAGTGAGAAAATCCATCACCTGTTCACACCTTTTTATTATTATTATTGTTATTATTTTGAGGAGAAAATAAATGTTTATATGTCTCCCTTGGCTTTTTTGTGTGTATGTGTGTGCATCTTTTCCTACTGTGACTCAGAGGGACAAGACACCATGTGTTGAAGTCACAGTTTTAGTGGAGAAACATACAGTATATATATATATATATATATATATATATTTATATATATATATATATATGTACACACACAATAAATTGACCACAAAGGGATAAATGTGAAAAAAAAACAGTAAACTCAAACACAGAAGTGAAAATCAACAAGAGAAGTGAGACTTTGGGGAAAGAAACAGTGGCTTCCTCCTGGAGAGAAATGACAGACTTCACAGTCAAATGGAGAAATTAAGATAAACTCACATTAAGGTGGGACTTTGGAGCATGCAGGATCAAAGTGGGGGCTGCGTACAGGTGGAGCGGCACTGCAGAGACTTCCCCGTTGTTCTGCGTCGCCTTACCAGCTGGGCCTGTTTGCTCTCCGGTCTGGTTGCTCAGCCCATGACAATAATAGAGCTACCGCACCAACACCCCCTGGGAAACATATCACAGATGTCACATCATTTACTTCTTACACTCACGGCAGGTTTGACTTGACAAGTCTAGCAGGTTCACACGGCATCATGTCAGAGTGTGAATAAAAGGGGGCGGGGGAAGCAAAGTGCATGTGAAAAACAACAACAACAAAAAAAAAGTTTCCTCCTTAGACGTATTTGAATGATTTTTAAACCATTAACTAAATGGACATTTGCAGGTGGTAAACAGCTGGATTTGTGCGTCACAGAAGAGGACAGGTGAGATAAGAAATGTAAACACAACCGTGGGTGTGTCCAAGGCTGTCTTTCCTTTCACACACTCTCAGGTCACATATAAACCCTGCTGAACCTGGTGCTGCCCACACACACTGTGACACACACCACACCTGTGCACTTCACTTGTCTCCGGTGTTGCTGTGTGAAGATTTCTCACCTTTGGACTGCAAACAAAGTTTCTTTCCTTCCGGGAATCGTGGACTTCAACCTCACCTCTGGCCTTTTAAGATCTTTTGTGGGTGTGTGTGTGTGTGGGGGGGGGGGGGGGGGGGGGGGGGGGGTGTCTTGGTGTGTGTGTGTGTGTGTGGACGGCTGTGTCTTCAGAGCGAGTAAAAACCGCGCGGTCAGAATCGTTCTGAACTTGCTTCACATCGCTCGAGTCACTCTCCTGCGTCCGCAGGTGGATGTTCTTGGCTTTTACGGTTTTGAATCTTGGGCTCTACGCAGAAGCGTTGGGACTGTTGGGGTCTGTTTGGGTGGGAGCAGCCCAAGCCGACGGAAATCCGGGCGCGATGATGCAGGAGGTGTCCATGGTGACGGCCTACGATGCCAACGCTATAGAGCAGATGAGTGAAGAGGAGATCCTCGCCTATCTGGTTGCTGACACTGAGCCTACGTTCAATGTAAGATTCATTCACTCTGGAATATTTTTATTGTGGTGTTAATGTATGAAAATGCACTTTGGTTAACAGAACAGGTTTTTCGTCTCTTGCAGGTTTTAAATAGTTTAATTTACTGAAATATTTTTACTCTCCCTGGGTTTTTCTTTTGCCTCGACTTCATCACTTTCTGAACTGACTAATCAAGATTTCCGTCTCTGATGCCAATGTGAGTCATTTAATATCAAGTATTTATTGATATTTTTCTCAACCCAACATCTGCATTGTTCACATCACAGGCTTGAGGATTACATCGCCGAAACACAATAAAGTCCTTCAAACATGTTCAAGATTACAATGGTGGCTTTAATTAAACTTTTGTACTGTCTCTATTTTTTATACACACCATTGCATTTGGGAACACTGCATATCTATTTGATTGAATGTGGCGTTAGCCAACAGAAATTACATTGTTTTCCTGACCAGCTCTAACATTTACTGCATAAACTGGAAAATATTTGTAGATTAAGCTTTCCTGTGAATCATTTAACTAATATTAAGTTACATGACCACTTTTAATTTACACCTGTGTTACATGTTGACCCAAGTCTGCAACCTATTAAAATCCGGGTTTGCCGCTTTCACTGCCGGGTTTGGGGGTCTCGTTTTGTTGCGACAGCCACTTCACTGCGTTTTCCTAAAAGGCAACATGGCTTCTTAAAGTATAACGATTTATTCAATCTGATTCAATCATTCCTGGTATGTGATAAATAGACATTATTCCACAACACGGAAAAAAAAATCCCCATACCATCAAACGTGAGCCGCCGTGCTTCACAGTCTGACAAACTGTCTGCTCTTTCCAAATCCCAAAAGAAACATTTTGCTTCCATGAGTCCAGATAAAGCTTCATCCTTGCTTTGTGTTCCAGTTAATGGGTTGCTAATGAACACTGGAAGCCCTTCAGCACGTGTTTTTACAGCAATATCATTTTTCTGGGGATTTTTGCCAACAGTAGCTTGGCATCACACAGGCGATTTCTGTTTGTTGCAGTACTCACAGGTAACTGAGGAACCTGTCTGGTCATTCCAGACCCTCTCTGACCAACCATTGGCTGAATCTCTTGACATTTTTCTTCCGATCCATTTGGCTCTTCGTCCATTTCATTCTGGATTTGCATCTCCCCTTGAGGTCCAGATCCTCAAAACCGCTGAGGTTGACCAGTGAGCGACTCTGATCCAAGTTTGCATCTTGAGGTTTTAATATGCAAACCAATCTAAGAGTTTGATAAATACCAAGCACATTATGTTTAAATCAAACATAAGAACAAACAAGCTTCCAGTGGCTTTCTCTGCTTCAGCATCTTTGAAGAAACTAGCATAAATACTCATTTCATATGTAACATGCAATTTTTTTTTTTACATATCTGCTTTTACTGCTAAAACTCCTGATTGTAAGAGTTAAGATAAGTTAATTCTTTTGTTTAAGTACAGATATTCTTTAGCTATTAAGTTCCTAAACAAAGTCCTGCTTTTCTGTTTTGAAGCTGTTGTTTTGTTTTAGATGAAAGGCAGTGCCTCTGACCTACTGTTTCATTTTGAACAGGAAAGATCACATTTATCCAGAGCGCTTCAGTTTACTTTGTCTCTCTGCATTCCTCACGTGAGCCGTCGCTGACTGGCCATGACAAAGCATAAAGCCCAACGCCGAACATAATTCCTCCACAAGTAAGATTTCTGATTCGCGACACCCGAAAAGATCTTAGATTCGCTGTTTTAGGTATTTAAGATACGAAAATCCATTTCATGCTTTGCCTTAAGCCCCTTCCATCCTCCATAATTCCCCAGATGCGCTGTAGATTACCATGTCCCCCATGTACTCGGCTTTATCTTATCTTTGAATTATCCTTGTTTGGATCTCGTTCTCAGGCCTGTTCTTGATTTGTCAAGCTCATCCTACATCCTACGAATCTCTTTTTGGGAGAGATGGATTTCTCCATTTCATCCAAACGTGTCAGGTTTTCCAAATTAACAAGAAGTGTCTTTTTTTCTTCTTCTCCCTCTTCTTCTTCCAAGGTCCCCACAAAGAAAGTGAAACTCGGGGAAAGTCTGCTTCAGATCATGGACGATGACCCTGTGGACAAATACTTGGTCAGAACCAACTCCTGTCCTAATCTGTTTTTTCCTGAAATGATTTGATTTTCTCTCTTCAGCTGCAGAAACTCAACAGAACTTTTTTTTTTATGCAATTTGCAGAAAGAAAACCGGCAGCTCCAGCAGGCCAGCCTTCGCTTGGAGCAGGAAAACGATAGCTTGGCCCACAGACTAATCACCAGCAAGGTTGCTTTGAGGAATTGTCTAGATGAGGTACTATTAAGAGGTCAAACTGAGAAAGGCAAAGGTTTTGCATTTCAGGACCTCATTTACATCACATCCTAGGATACGGTTTATTCTGCCAGCTATCTAAAATGCAGCCCGGCCATATTTACAGTAGCAGTCAAAAGTTTGAGGTTTGTCCAGGTACAGCCGCAGCTTTCCGTGTATTTTGTTTTGTTTTTACAAGATGGATCAACTTGTAGCAAACTGGGTTTTCTTACACAACTTTTCCTGTATTGAGCTTCATCAATCTTCTCACCACGTTTCCTTTCTCAGCATGACTTTACCACCACCATGTTTCTCAGTGGAGAGTGGTGTGTTTTTAATGCTGTGTTTGTACTCTGACATGTTGGGTCAGGGTACAAAGAGCACCTTCTTCCACATGTGTGCCGTGTCAAACTGCATATCGAAGGGGAGTACCTACCAACTGTGAAGAAGTAAAGGGGATACTTTTACAAGCTTGTAACGGCGAGGATCTGAGTCTATTTTCATGTTTCCCAGGCAGAAGACAGAGTAGACGAGCTAACCAAAGACCTTCTTAAGATCCAACATCGACTGCAGGCAACTGAAGACGAGAAAAGAGGCAAAGAGGAAGAAGCTGCCATGGTGATAGGATTTTTTTTTTTTTGATCCATACTGCAGTGTCTAAAATTATTGCAGGCTGTTGTAAGAAAGAAAAATCTTTTTTGTGTAGCTGAAGGAAGTGTTTCGGAGAGAGCTGGAGACGGCTGAGCAGGAGATAAAAAAATCGTCCGGTATCATCTCCGACTACAAACAGGTACCGGGCCATTGATGGCGCTGTTTGTGCAATCAGAGTGTCCTTCAGCATTCTCACAGATGTATGTAGGTGTGATTGGAGGAGGTTTCGTTTGATGAAGTCGAAACGAGATGCGTTGTCTCTCAGATCTGCTCTCAGCTGACGTCGCGTCTGGAGAGGCAGGAAGTCACCCACAGAGAGGAGTTGGATGCACTCAAGGTGAGTGCTCCACTCTTGCTGCAGATGTCTGCTTTTTATGTTATTTTTATGTTACACTCATACATTTTTTTTTTTTTTTTGGTGTACAATCTTTTTCTTTCTAATTGTCATCTTCTAGAGCACGGTAGAGGCTTGCTCCCAGTGTCGACACGTTGCGGAATCGATCCCCGCAGGCCACAGCGCCGCCACACCAGTGCATGTGGAGACCGAACCGGGCGGGCAGGAGTCCGGCGAAAGCCCCCAACAGGAAGACGGGAACAGGAAGGACCAGGAGAAGGAGTCTCTGAAGGCCCAGATCAGAGAGCTGGAGAAGGAGCTGGCCCAGACCAAGCTGCAGGTGGTGGAGGCCAACTGCAAGATTCAGGTAAAATCTGATTGTTTGAGCGTCTGGACATGTGCAGACCGGCCAAGAGCCGTCGAGGTTTTAAGGCGTGTTCTGCCATGTAGTACGCACGATGAGGTTGTTCGAAACATGGAGTATCACCCCTCCCCCACTTGTTGTTTGCTGAAACACAATTCTGGATTTACATTAAAGGGGGGACAGGGTTACATAAAGCAGACTTTTTGTTTTAGCTTTATATCATGTTATAATGTTTTTTTTCTCACAGAGCATCCCTTGCCCCACTCAGCACCTCCAAAGTTCGATGTCTTTTATTTCACATTTGATACATTTTTATAAGAACTGAAGGTAATATAGTTACTTAATTGTGCGCTAAAATGGCTCTATGTGCCTGGAAAATAATGTTACCGCCCCTTTAAAGATAGAATAACAACATGGGCACTAAAAACTAACCCATTACTCGTAATAAGGTAGGGCTGTTTATGTTGGTTTATTTTATTAGTTTGCTTCAAATATGGTCGAAAAATATAAAACCAGTAAAAGAAATAAAGCTATAATCTAAAATAACTGATGTATATCAGTTATTTTGATTATTAGACCAAAAGTTTGGACACACTTTCTCATTGAATTCAATGAGAAAGTGTGTCCAAACTTTTGGTCTGTACTGTATATGTATGTATGTATGTATGTATCTTTTATTTAACCAGGAAAAATAACTCATTGAGATTAAAAGTCTCTTTTCCAAGTGTGACCTGGCCAATAACAGAGATTTTACACCGATTGCAGTATAAAACCCCAACAGGGTTTCTGAAATGCAATAGGAAGAAGTGGAAATTTCTTGAAATCTTGTCCAGTTCCTCTGTCTCAAAACTGTTCTTGTTTCGTCATGTTGATGGATTCATCATTAGCCATGAGAGAGTCACATTTGGGCATTCCTGTGTTTCCACACCGACACTTTTTCACATTTCCACTCCGCAGATAGAAACACAAAAGTTGCTGCTTATAGAGAATACATATGCTGGACGGTGGACGCCTGTTCAAGGAGTAGTTTGGATTCTTATCAGTAATATTCACCTTATCTGCTGTAGGAAGATGACAAAGTGCAGAGAAGCGGGAGGCTAACAGCTAGCCAGAGGGTTAATGTACCAAGACAATCTCATAAAGTCACAAAAGGGCCCACAATCACTTTACACAGAAACATCAACAATCAGGGTCAAATCTATGACATGTAATGTAAGCAAACCTAATGAAGGAAAGCCTTTAGATGCAAACACAAGGAAAAGTAATTATATAATCTGCGATAGAGATTTAGTCCTTTCATGGGGTTGCAGCAACATAAGGAAACCAAAAGAGAGGAAGTTGAGACAGTTTCACCTTAGTCAGGGTTTGAGCTAGAAATCCTGACACTGTCAAAGATGAACTACAGTAAATGCGTCTAATTTCCAGGAATGATTTTCAACATTTTCAAGGAAATTATTTCATTTCCATGAATCAATATATGCTTTTTACGAAAGCATATTCTGTAATGTTGTCATATGTCTCAATTTGCTAAAAACTAATATCTATCTATATATATCTCTATATATATATATAGATATATATATACCTATATCTATATATATATATATATAAGTGTTTTAACAATACTGATGATGAAACATTATTGTTGTTTCTAACTTGTTTTTTTTTTGCATTATTTGGGCTCTGAAAGCACTACATCTTTTTCGTTACTTCGACTATTTTTCATTTTCTGCAAATAAACACAAAATCTTTGCTTTTAATCTCGGAGACATGTTGTCAGTGGTTCATGGAATAGAAAAACAATGTTTATTTTACTCAAACATATACCTGTAAAAAAAAGTCAAATCGGAGAAACTCATCATTTTAAGTGGGATCTTGTTTTTCTCCACAGCTGTAGATGTGTATATATTCTTTTGACTAACTTATTGTCCCTGAAAAGTCAACAGCATTTCCGTTGCGCTTTGTCCGCATCTTCTTTCGTAGGAGCTGGAGCACCAGAAGGGAGTCCTAGCCAACGATCTCCAGGAAGCAAAAAACAACTGGATCAGCAAGGCCTTCACGTCGCTGCGGACCTCCGCGGGGGGACACCACAGCATCGGCATGCACAGAAAGGGCCTCCCCATGTGGAACCTCCACAGCTCCTCCCTCTCAGGATGGACTCCCAAGAAGCTGTCACGGCCTCACAAAGACAATACAAAAAACGTTTGAATGGCTGGACTGCGTGTGCGTGCCGGTGATATTCATCGGGAGTCGAGACGACAAACGCACAAACACGGACAGAGAGGTACCTGTGAGTGCAGGTGATGATGTCACAGGGACTTTCTATCATTTTAAACCAACTGTAGCTTGTGAATATTTGTATATTTTCTTTATCTAATGTCAAATACATCTTTAACTGTGAAAAAAAAACAAAACGAGCATTTAATAAAATTCTTGTGATCTTCTTACTGTTTGTGACGTAAAGAAACATCCTTTTTTTAGTGGGTTTCCTGAGATAAGTCTTTGGTTCCTCTTTCCTTTCCTCAGTCCTCAGTATTAAAAGCGAAGACAAGCTCCTGCCTCAGCAGAGAGAGAGAAAGAAAAACCGCTGGTGAGGCAGCATTATCTCTGTAGTCTCCACACTGGGCTGAAGAGAACAGCAGAACATAAGTAATTCATATTTATTAAAATTATTTAGACAAAAACTGCGGATATATTGATGGCTGGGACTGTGTGTATCACAACTATCATCCTCATTTTTGGTGTTGGAAGTCAAGCTCTGGATCTTCTCAAAGCAACTTCAGTTTTAGGAGGTGAGTCTGGATTTGATGGATAATAAAATATTGTGTGTGATGTAGCAAGAACTTTGCAAAGGGTCACCACAGAAACATTGTTATTTCTCTGTGGGTTAGGACTAAGTAATGTTTCATGGGTCTTTGTTTTGATATTGTTGTTGTCCAAAAAATATGTGGTGTTCTGGCTTGTGTGGTGATCATGCTGTTTATGTATTTAAACTGTTTATGTATTTAACAGTGTACGCTGCACTCACACTGCCACGGCTTTAATTTCCCATGGCACGTCAAAAAAAATAAGAGTCAAAGGAAAAAAATCTCACTACGATCTTACCTACTGAAAAGGTAGTATTTTAGAAAAAACTGTTTTTTTTATCTCATAAAATCAGAATAGGAAAAAATAAAGACAAAAACCTCTTAACACATTTTATTTGTGTTGTAGATTGTGTGCCAAAAGTTATGCTCAATATGTCACACTCTGTGTATTTTAGTAAAAACTGAGAAATTATATTAATATTTAAACCAGTGCAGCTAAAAAAATTTATTACTACACGATCACAAGACAATCTCAAAGTAAATGTAGCTTCTTAGCTTCTCTACTCTGTTTTATGACCAATTGATGGTCAATTAATTGACAGTTTGTCAATTAATGTTCAGCAGAGCTAGAGTTAGCAAGAGCTAACTACACAGCAGCTAAAAGGTTAATATAAAAAATTAATTCTCTAATGTGAACTAAAATGATTAAGGGATTCTTCTGAGATTATTATTATACAGGGAAGCTCACCATATTATCGTTTCCTATGTTGACATTTTTAAGAGATTTAATGAAGATCAATCAGTTAAACACAAAATTAGGCAATTTGTGACCCATCGTTTGCTAAAAACCACCAAATTTCTCTGCCCGCAGTATAAACCTGCCCAGCATCTAGATGAGAGGAATTATCTGCAGTTTTCTAGTTTGTACCTCATTAAATAATTAAAAATGTTCCTTGTGTCTTCTTGTTGTGGATTTTCTACATAGTAGCTTTGAGTTAAACAAAACCCTTTCATGTGGCAACATAAGACAAACAGAAAGAGAAAGAAAAACAGAAACCATACCAGGGGGTTTGCTGATGAAAAAGACTAAAATCTTTTTTTTTTTTTTCTGGATCAGATCCTCCTTCCACTCCCAACGTGCACTGCTGGTGTTCCAGCTACCCCAACGTGACGTTTTGCTCCTGGCCAGAACCTTTGCCCTCCCATCCAACACAGTACATCGCCACCTACAGGTAGACTGCAAGCATGCTTTGTTGTCTTCCAGTAAAAAACAATAAAAGAAAATAAAAAAAATAGCATAAATCCTTAGGTATATCAATATTTCCTCCTGACAGTGAGCGAGACAGTAACGCTGACCCAAAGACGTGCCACCTGGTCCCACCCGGCTCTTCATCCTCTCTGACCACAGAACCTCCGTCTTCACTGTCTGAGCAGGTAGGAGCAGAGCAGGGGGGTTTCCACAACCACCACAGCTGTTCTTAGATTAAATGAAACCCAAACAGGCTTGATCGTCTGCAGAAAGCATTACACTCTACCACAGGATCACAGAGTGAAAATAATTTTCCAAAAATTCCAGAGTCAAAAAAAAAAAAAATCCCTGATCAGATTTTTGATTAAAAGTTTTGGGAATTCTGAGGGTCCATAAGTGAATGTTTTAGAGTGACCACCAGAAAGCCCCGATTCGGTTTAATAGATTATGGAAAGAGTTGAAAAGGTTTGTGAATCAGGGTTGCTAACAAACATTAGTTATGTCAACAGGAATGGGCCAAAATTACGGAAAACTGCATGGAGAATGTTTTTGACCGATCCCCAAAAATGTTTTACCCGGCTCATGTGGTTTAAAATGAAGCCTAGGCGCAAATTCAAACTGGAAGACTCTTTTAGCCCCACCTGCATCATCCGACCGGAGCTTCCGGCTCATCACCGTTGATTGATCGACGCCGGTCCAAGACTCGTCACGTCCAATCACCGTCCAAGCAACCAGCTGATAAGGACCACCATCCATGGCGTCCTGCGCTTTCCAGCAGAGCTCAACCCACCTCCACCCCTTCACCTCCACTCGCTCCGGCTATCCGGCAGCATCCTTCACCGCCTCCACCACCAGTGCCGGGTCCCGGGGGGTGACGTTCCTAACAGCATATGGAAAGCTCATCCGAGCCCATCGCAAAGTTTGCGATAATCAATGTCCTCAGCCGGGGCCCGAGCGCCAAAGATTTAATTCATGCTGTTAATAAACTTTTCTAATTGTTTCCCTTTTCTCCGTCTGAGTCTCCAGATTGAAAAGCAATTCTGCCAAACATTAGAGAAATATATGTCAACTCCAGAAACTAAGTGAAATATAAGGAATATCTTTTCTGGGTTTTTTTTTTAATATAAATATCTACATCTCAACTCTCACCTGTAGATAGAGCGTTGCGTCAAATCGTCACAGTTCCAAATATATTTCTTTCTTTCTTTTTTCTTTTCTCTTTTGCAGCTCTGGCACTGTCACTTGCCCAACCTGAAACTTCTCACTGAATACATTCTCAACATCACAGCAGTTCATTCTGGGGGAAGCAGCTTTCATCTAACAAGTTTCATGCTGGAGGATATTGGTGAGAGGGAACATTTTTGCTGGGTGTGACAAGTTTGTGTTCTTTCTGAAGAGAAAAATAAAGTAGACGTTTTAAAACTTTCTATCATATTTAGGTCATACTATGAAACAGGCCATCTTTATCTGTTATCCATGAAATGTCAAGACTCGTCTCTCTCCACAGTGAAACCAGATCCTCCTGTAGATGTCCGGGTTTCCCCTCTTACTACCAAAAACCTGCTGGTGGAGTGGTCTCCTCCTCCCACCTGGACAAGCACAGACATCTTCCCTCTGAAGTACCAGCTACTGTACCAGTGGGAAATTAGGGGCAGACCAAAGTTTATCAACGTAAGGGGGAAGGGGACACATCATCATCACCACATGCTGAGTAAAAGACAGCAACATGCTGACACATATCTTTTGTGGAAGTTGAAGTTGCCTCAAGGCAAAGCTCATGAGCTTCTAAAATTCCCTTCATTTCCAAAATCCACAGACTTGCTCAGTTTTGTAATCTTTTCAACATATGCTAAACCTGTGGTTGAAACAATTACACAGCCATCTTGAGGAGTAGAAGATAAAAATAGGAAGTTGTAGCTTTGTCTGTATTTCGTGAACAATTATATTTGATTTCAACCATCTTAGAAAAGTCTTTTAAATCCACAAATTACAACTCTATTAATTACAGCCACATGTCTATGCTAGGCGTGTTTGTGTGTCTACTTTTCTTCGTCACTGCATGCATACACTTATTTACGTTTTGAAAACCCCACCAAATAGATACTTGTATAAAATGTCAGCACATGAAGAACAAGTTGGGACAGAAGTTAAATACATTTTTCTGTGTGTGGAAACTTGGCAAATAAAGCTGATTCCAATACGTTTAAAACAAATGACTAAACAGATCAGTCAGACAGAGAATGAAGGTATTGAAATATGAAGTTACATCCTCAACTCTTAAAAATTAACACAATGTGGCACAACAAATTTATTTACCAAAAAAAAAAAGGTAAAACAGAAAAAGGGGAAGGATTAGCTTGTAGCAACAGACATTTAATAATTCTGTTATTAACTAACTCAGTGACTTTTATTTTTTAGCTTATTTGGTTTATTACACAAAGAAAAAGACCAAAATGATTGCCCACAATTGTGTCACTGGTTATTTTGTGAGAGTTATTTAGTGTGATTTTTCAAATTTTCTGGAAATCCCATTTCAGACAATTTGTTGTTTTCTAATTTTTCCCGTTTTGCTGTAACCAGTTCGTCTTCCGGCAGTAGGATCTGGAATAAAGACTAATGCTGCTTAGCTATATTGTCTTCATTTAATAAAATAAGGTCGTAGAATCATAACAAACCTAAATCAGATGTTCATCAGTCCTTGAAGGAATAAGAAAACCCATTTTAATGTACTAGATCTGCAATAAACCATCAAATAACTCAGGAGTAATTCGTCAGAGTTAGAAAGAATCAAATAAAAAGTGAACAATTTCCAATTTTGACATGGTCAGTGGTCTAGTCAAATCATCATATATAAAAAATAAAAAGACTGAAGCACTAAGTTGAGCCTGCCTCAATGAGAAAGTCCCAATTTTTCTGCACACGGAAACATC
Source organism: Xiphophorus hellerii (assembly GCF_003331165.1). Taxonomy (NCBI): domain Eukaryota; kingdom Metazoa; phylum Chordata; class Actinopteri; order Cyprinodontiformes; family Poeciliidae; genus Xiphophorus; species Xiphophorus hellerii. The sequence continues at coordinate 18,419,120 of NC_045690.1, read as the reverse complement.
AGTGTTGCTACTAAAGCAGTTTCAGTTTCGTATTCTTGATGTGTGATTACGTAATGACATGCAGATCAGTGTAAGATCTGCTGGTTTGTGCAACATAACAAGACCACATGTGGTACTGTGGAGAAATAGCTTGATTTTATCTGACACTTTTTGATTGACTTGTTCTTTTTCTTCAGCTGGGTCCGTTTGAGAAAACCAAGGCCGAGCTGAGGGGGTTGATCCCAGGGAGGACCTACCAGTTCCAGGTGTGTGCTAAGGAAATGCTGGGCCTGGGGCAGTGCAGCGACTGGAGTTCACCTATAAAAATCACAATACCAACAACAAAACTATAGGAACTTTCCCCCGCTTTCATTTTCATGCAGACAGGTTGCTGCAAACCAGCAAGAAAATATGCTGTTCTTTATTTATGACCAGAGCTGCAGAAACAATGCAACTAAGAGTTATTGATGTTCCGTTTTATTTATGCTAAAATGTATTCATATCTGTACAGTGCAGAAATCCCATTTATTTTTTTGTATCTTTTTACGGTTGTTACATTGCTTGAACTGAACAGGAAACGTTTAAAACGGAATAAAAACACGATTACACAAAGTATTTTCAGAGTCCGGTCAGTCAATCGGCCACATGCACCACCAGCGGGGTAACAAACTCAGAGTGCCTGATGCCCATGCTGAAGGACGGGGACTTGTGGAGATGCCCGTAGGTCTTCTCTGGGCTGTACGTTCCCGGACCCGGAGCGGCAGAGGGCTGGCTGAGCCTCTTGGTCCGGCGCTGCATGGTGAAGGAAGGCTGTCGCTGCCTGTAGACGTCCGGGTCGGTGCTTCTGTACTGCCCCGGTCCCGGTGTTTTGGAGAGATCCTCGGACGGAGCGCCGGCTGTCCTCCGGCCTGAGAAGCTGTAGCTGGCGCTGGCAGGTTTATTGGGGACTTGGGGACCCAGCAGTCCAGGAAGAGTGTAGCTGGTGGATTTGAAACAAAGTTATTCAGGTTGAGAAAAACACGACGCTTGAGTTGAATAATAAGGTCGTTGAGGGTAACTATTATTAACACGTTCTTGCTTGGAAAAATATTCCAAAGTGTTTCCCAGCATTCGCCAGGAGATTACATTTATGAGCAACAACAGACTTTTGAAGGATATGGTTTGAGTCCAAGATGAATTTCTTTGGTGACTATTTTTCATTAATACCAAAACCACAATTTTCCTCTAATCAGTTCAAACAGATAATATATGCAAGGCAGCTGTGTTATTGTAGGATATAAAAACTTTTTCCAAAACAATGTTTTTACATAGTCATCAATTGTGCACTTACTGGGGCGAAGCCATGTTTGAAATCAATAATAATTTATGCCAGCTGCTTGGTATCAATGGAATAACTTAGAAGCAACTTGTGACTATTTCCAAACCAGAAAGAAAAGAAATCTGAAAATAATCCAGCGAAGGGAAAACAGAGGAGTGAGCTTTTGTACGGTGCTGTTTGCACGCACGTTCCCTCGTAGCTGCCGCATTGAGGTAACGTGCGGCAGCAGGTGAGCTGCTCTCACCTGTTTGGCGCTGGAACAGGATCCACAGAGCGGTACCTGGTCCGCTCGGCGATCGTGTAGGACGGAGGCCTGCGCTGAGCGTTCAGAGGCGGCGCCCGCTCTGGGCTGTAGGCCCCCGGACCGGGAGTCTGGAACGGCTCGTCTATGAGCGGGAAAACAGAGTTTAGACGAATCACTCAACAGAGAGAAAAAACAAAAACAAACTCAGAAGCCACAGTCTTTAAAAAAGAAATATTCACACCTCTTAAAGTATTTCACATTTTGCCTCTGATATCAGTGTATTTTACTGGGATCAAATTACGTGGGGATGTTTGTGAAGTGGAAGACAAATTATACATGGTTTTCTTTTCTTTGTTTTTTGCCAACTTATTCCTGAAAAGAGTAGCATGGATTGATATTCTCCTCACCTATCTTCATTAGTAAAACCGCCTTTTGTTGCTATTAAAGCTGAATTGACTTTTTAGTTTTTCTATACCAGCTGTGTGCATCTGCAGTCTTTATAAAACAGCAGAAGCTCTGTCACAACATCTTTAGGGTGCCACTTAACATCAGTTATCAAGTCTTGGACTTGAGTGGCCCAGTCAAAGGCCGTACCTTTGACTGGGCCACTCTTACACACTGATATGCTTTAATCTAAACCATTACAAGATCCAGGGCTATTTGTCTTGCTGGTTCGGTGAACCTTCAGCACAGTATCGAGTATTTTGTGATTTTTCTTCCAGGATTACCCTGTATTAAGGTCTATCTTCTCATCCCCACAGCATGATGCTGCCACCGCCACATTTCACTGCTTAGATAACGTCCTCAGGCTTGATCTACAGTATTTGTTTGCCATCACACACAGAGCTTTGCATGTAGGCCAAAAACTTTCGTATTAAACTCGCCTTCCTGTCTGGTGTCGGACTTGAACTGGCACTTCTTCTTTTTTCAGCAACGGCTTTCTCCTTACCACTGCTTTTATTTACAAAGGACAGATTTGTTATTGTACAGCCTGACGGTTTTATCTCCTGAACTGTGGATCTCTGCAGCCGATCCAGAGTTACCAGAAGTCTCTTGTCTCCTTCTCTAATTTATACTTTATCTAATCACATGAATGACACAATTTCCCATTGCTCATCTGGTAAAACCCACTTCCTATTTCTGTTTCCTGAGTGATTTGTGATTTGTCTGATGCTGTCCTGAGTTGCAGCCTTCCCTGATTTGTTTTCACCTCTCTTCCCAATTCGTCTGCCTCTTCCTGACATGGAGTAGGACGGTGTCTCTGTCCGACCAAACCGGGTGAGCTTGTCCCCGATGTAGTACCTCGGTCCAGGGCTGGAGTCAACAGATATCACTATAAAATACAAAAACGCTCCTTTATCTCCTTCTGTTACAGTGGTTATCACTGTAATAGATGCTTTTAAAACACTGGAGCATTAAATTACTAATTTTATTATTAAATTTGTTGTTAAATTTAGCTTCCTGATAGATGTGCAGCAAGATTTAAGGCCCAAACTTACTGGCAGTGCTCATGCGGCCGTGGAAGGAGTACGCAGGGCTGCTGGGCTTGGTGAAGTCATGGTTAACGTATCCGACTGTAGGGGGCAGAGCGTAACGCGCGGGGCCCGGTCCTGACAGGTGGGGTCGGGAGTGAAGGTGGAGGAGGAAAGAGGAGAGTGGTGAAAGTGATGCGACGGCTTCCAGCTCCGAGCGTCGCTGCCGCCTCCGCGCCCGGCACGCTGTGGCTCCGGCTGCATTGCTTCTGATCATTCCCATCTGGAGCCCTTTGACTTATTTTTCTATGGTTATGCATTTTAACATTCTTCCTTTGTTGTTTTTGGAAATGGATTCCAAACAATGTCAAGATCTCAAATCAGAAAAGGAGCAGTGACATTGTGATGCTGTGAAAGATTTCACGGCAAAACCCAGTTCGGCCCTAATACAACCCATGTGGATGCAAACACACACACATCTATGCGTGGCTATCTTTGTGGGGATTTTCTATTGACTTCTATTCATTTCTGCAGCCTAAATCTTACCCTTTTCCTAAACCTAACCATTACATACCTAACCCTAACCAAAACTCAATTCACACCTTAGTCCTAAATCTGACCCCTGACCCAAAAACAGTGTTTCCCCTTGTGGGGACCGAAGCCTGGTCCCCACAAGGAGCAGTGGGGCCCCACAATGTGGCATGTGTCAGGAAAATGGTCCCCACAAGGTATTACAAACAAACACACACACACAACCTCATATGGCCTACAGACACCCCCCCTCCCCTCCATCCGCCCACACACACACACACACACACGCACAGGCATATAGATTTCTCCAACTGACCTCTTTCCCTGGCGGAGATTATTGGTCGCTTCCTCACCACCTCCTCCATGCTCCTCCAGCCTCGTCCTCTTTCCTTCTGGCGCTAGAAAGACACGTCCTTTCCTTTTGCTCTCTTTCGAGGCGAGTCGTGGCCTCCCATGTTGAATTATTCATGACCTGGAGCGGAGGAAATCCTATCTTGACCGTAGGCTTGTAAGCGTCCGCAACTTGCTCTCCACACCTTCTTTTCTCCAAGGTTCTCACAGAACAAATGGTTGCCTCCACTGAGAGAAATATAAGGTTGAAATCCAAAGAAATGAAAGAAAAAGAGCCTTGAGATTTGGTGCATTTTGACACCTAACACCCGAGTTACACCCAGGTTATATGGGGGATTTTATACAATAGAGGGGGAGAAAAATGATACTTGGTTTTTATTATTTAGTAAGGAAAAATATTGCATTCCAGATGCCCTTCTAGATGCGAATCGCCTGCCATTATCCCCAAAATGGGAGCGAGTTAAGCCCATTTTCTGTTGTCAAGCTTCATCGTTCCTGCTGAAGAAAAGCAATCTCCCCTGCATGACACTGCCACCACCATGTTTAACTCTGCCAGTTATAATATTCAGGGTGATAGTCATGTTTTTACTTAAATTATATTAAACTGACACACTGAAATTTAGGGTCTGTTTATTAACTAAGTTACATTTGAAGGAAGTTGGTTGTTCTGGATTTTATTTAGGGGTGTCAGAGTAATAATATATAATTGTCGCCTTTTTTGGTTTTTTCATGTATCATTTTGCTTCTTCTTCACTGTTATGTATTATACTTTTTTCTTTTCTGTCTCATAAAATCACATTAAAGCACATTCAAGGTCTATTCATATTTTTGCAAGACATAAAATTTCCATCTCCAACAGTTTAGTAAACAAAAAGCACAGCAGCACGGCAAATGCAAAGGCTTACAGAGAAAACATGGGAAGGAGGTTTTTTAAATCAATCATGCCAGTCACAAATATGCATTGCAGCCCCATATTAAATTATGTTTTCAATTTGCCCTATTAGATTAAAGGACTTAAACTGCACAATAATATGTGAGTTGCCATCCAGGTGAGCAATACATGCTGACTAACTTTAAGTCAGATAAATGTGAGGTCGATACCAGAGCAGGGAAGTAATGAAATACCTGCAGCTTCCCGTCCATGTCTGGAATTTCAGGACAACTTTCAGAGGGAAAGAGAAGCTGCGTTTCGCTGCTTGTTCAATGTCAACAATTCTCCAGTAACCAATTAGTCTGACATGAATTATTTGAAAACCCCTAAGAGCAGCAACAGCGTCGACATAACCTTCCTAAGGCTCAGAAATACAGACCAACCAAGTGATGTAACTCTATTACCGAGACAGAATTGATTTCTTTTTGCAAGTGGCACGAAGTGATTAGTAAAAGGCGGACTTCTTCCTAGAGGTCAGGAGTCACCGTCTGTCTCGAGCCGAAGGATTCAATTGTCTTGGTGTCTTGTTTAGGTGGAGAATGGGGCCTCGCACTGCCACTTAGGGAATCGCCGCCCTATAGGAGATACGCAAACGGGATTGAAAATGAGCTTCAGAACATGAAGAGGTTAGATTCCTCGGTGGGGACTCAGCGTTTGAGAAAGGTTAAGACGCTCCGTCAAATAGGAGGAGGTTGGAGTAGAGCTGCTTCTCCTCCTTTGAGCTCGTGAAGTGGCTCATGGTCAGCACGCCTTCTGGATGTTCCCTTTAGGAGGATTACCCAGCATTTCCTACTGGAAGAAAATCCCTGGTCACACCAAGAATGTGATGGAGGGACTATAGAGACCTTTTGGTCTATGAGCATTATAGATGGATGGATGGATGGATGGATGGATGGATGGATGGATGGATGGATGAATGGATGGATGGATGGATGGACGGACGGACATCACTGAAAGGTTATTCCTACTAAAATCTTTAACATGCTTTGTTCTTGTAACCTGTTTTTATTTAATACTTTCATTTAACTGTAAATATTGTACTGAGTGTTCGATTTGTAGTCCAGATAAATCGCTCAGAATCCACCTTCCATCTGCTTGAACATTTTTTTCACTTCAAAATATCCTGGAAGTTTAAAAATAACTTATTACAACAGGTGGCATTCAAGGATTTCCAAAGCCATTCAAAAAAAATTATGTGAGATTACCTCCCAATAAGTAAAATGATCTTATTTTGCATATTTTTAAATTCAGAAGTTTATAAATAATACATATTTGGTTATAAGTTATAACTTAAGTTGATTTATATTTTAAAATCTTGAACGTCAACTTGTCTTTTAATTCAATAAAATTCTATTTAAAAATAATAATGTATAAAACAGCTCTTCAATGTTGTTTTTAGCATCGATTTAATAGTGAAAATCCTTTAGTTGTATGAATTGTAAAATGTATCAGTAATTAATAGCTCCTGTTGATTTTTGTCATAATTTCCAGATAAGTGCAGACATCTTACATTTTAAACAAATCAAAATGCTGAAGATATACAGAAATATCCATGGGAAAATAACCGATCACATGAGAATAATAGTAATAATAAAAAAAGGTTTCACATGGTCTTACAAAGGAATCCTTTGTCAACGATAGCAGAAGAGCAACAAAACGGATGAGCTTTTGGCAAAGACAGAGGTAAGTAATGCCCTGAGAGCGAGGCCAGCGTTCAGACTAAGCTTCATCCAGGTTAAGGTTTCAGGCAGCAGTAACCGAGTGGTCACAGATGCAGTAACAAGACTCTAATGTGTCAGCAGAGGGAGATGAATCCGCTGCACGGTCGGGCACAGGCAGGAAAAACACAAGCGGTGTCTCAGGTTTCCCAGACTGACAATGAAACGGCACACTGAGAGGTGTTCAAAGACTCCCCGTCCGTCGACCCAAATCAGGGTCAATGGACTGGGATGAGAAGCAGATTTGATTCATTAGGATGATTATTATCGCTCTTTCCCAAGTCTGCAGTAACCAGCAGGAACAGTCATGTTGCCAGGGGTCAAATATAGAAATCTTGGTTTAACATAAATGGTGCTGCAAAATCAAAATGACCAATTAGTGAAGTCTGAATAGGATTTCTCATAAGAACACACCGAGTCACGTTCCCATCATTGCACGCATGCCTCTGAAAGCAGCAAACCAATCCATCACGTCCATGTAGTTTTAGTTTTCAATTAAACAGAGAATGAAACATTTAATTACCTTTGACACGCTGCAGGTACTGCTTACTGTCAGCAGGTGGCAGAGCTGCATCATTTAGTGACATTAAACCAGGAGGGATTCAAAGATGAGACCCAATTACCTCAGATCAGTTGTATTACTATGGAAACAAACGACAGTAACGCATTTTTGGCAGCATTACAATATTATCTTGAACTTTTAGTTACTGTTTACTCACAAGGCAATGAGCCGAGCATCACTTACTAAAATAAAATAAAAAAACACAACATGATCAAACGTCTTTTATTAAGAACAGCTATTCATGCTGCTCCTAAAGCAATTCAACAAATTAATTATGAAAGTTAAATATATATATTTTATTTGCAAATATTTCGATTTCATACATAGAAATAACAATATAGAATGAAGATGTACTAAATTTAGTAGTTTAAAAGCAGCATTATGTTAGTTAAAAAAAAAACAGTATTAAGCAGGAAGAAACTGAAATTAGAATGTGATGAATTGCATTGATCTGTGTTGAACTGTGTATATTTCAAGCGTTCAATACACACACACACACGCACACACACACACACATGTGCAGTCACACACAAAAATCAGACCACGTGTTTTTCTGTCAACATTTTTATAGAACACAGGTAGAGATTGATAACAACTTCAGTCATTGTACAGTCTTTACTGACTAAATTTAACTTAAGAATTATAAAACATAGCTTTATACTTTAAATATGCTGGTACGATTTAGTACAAAAATAAAGGCTTTCCGCAGCCGACACAAACACCATCAGTCACATACTGGCACTCAGAAACAGACAAATCCTGGGTGGACCAGTTTGGCACACTATCCACCTAACATGGCGAAGCACTCGTTAAAATACTGAATCATAATTTGTTCGTGTTTCTTTTTACATTGGGATGTGAGAGAAGGGAGCATTTAGAGAATTTGTGGATGCTGACTGGCCACTAGATGGCGCTCCGAATGCCACTAACAACACGTCTAGGTGCTTTAGCCAACACTTCAGCGGAAATCGGATTAGTTTTCATCTCTTCTGTGCGCATTCAGGTCAAATGCATGTCAAATGTCTTTACCGCTGTCCGACATCTTCATGCTACAATGTCGTTTGCGCCCAGATAGTTTCTTTCTGGCAATGTCCGTGACGAGTAAAAACAGCTCCACCGTTTAGAAAAGCTCAAATCGACTGGAAAGGATGCAGAAACGAAGAGTCTCCCACTTTTTTTTAAATTTATTCCCCTCTGGATTTCTTCTTTTACATTTCCGATATGAGAATGCAGTCGCTTTTTTCTTTCTCGTTATTTTTTTTTCCTCATTCACACATATAGACAAAAAAAAACAAAACAAACAAACAAAAGCAATACAAACTGGATTTGTTCAGTTCGTCTCTGCTTGCAGGGCCTGCATGTGCTACGACTTATCCCCTTGGAGAACCTAAATTAAAGACACAGGCTGTTACAAATCAGCTTTTAGAAAATCATTTCCAGTTTGTTTGTGTTTGTGTACGCGGGACATGTGGGCACGCCCGCTCGCGGTTGCATGGAAGACGTGTGTGTTTGCTTTCTTCTCGGCATTAGGGATGCTTACCTACCTGGTTGCGAGTTTTTGGCGATTTCTGCATGTCCACCCTCCACTGGTCGTACAGCTTCATGGACATGCTGCTGCAGCCGTAGGCGTGCTTCTTCACCCAGCCGAGGAACTGCTTCAGCTCCCGCCGCAGGGTGGAGTTGGAGTCGCCGCTGGACTTTGAGTCGCAGGACATCAGTCGCTCTAAGGCCCCGGGGAATTGGGGTAGGAGAGGAGATCAAGAAAGGATTTGTGGAGAAACATCTTCTTTTTTTTTTTTTTACTTGCCTGCACCGAGTCATTTTTCTGTTTATATTTTTTAAAGCAAGTCGTAAAAGGGTGATCTTAAACGTGTTGCTTTTATGGGGAAATTTTAACACTACGCTAGGCATGAGCTGGTTACGGGGTTAAAAAGGGTTTCTAAAACATTAAATGGAGAGTTCTCTCCAGCTGTACATTGTTTGTACAATGTTCTACGAATTTACAGTCTTGGGTCCTGTGCTATGGCGCTATTTTTTTAATAAAATTATCCTCCGATGACAATCTCACACCCGTCACAAGCCAACATTACCACAGGATATTGTTCATACTACCTTCTGCTAATGATAGACACAGTAAGAAACTTATTTTAGCCTCAAATTGGTGTGAAAATCGAAATTAGACAACAACAGAGTAGGAAATTCGATGTTCTCAAAGCAAGAATGACTGAATTTATATTTTATTTAAATCATCACCAAACAAAAAGCAGCGTTTAAGTCACCACACACCATAATGATACCAAAGTAAACAAAGGCATTTTTCGCATGTTGAGTTGTGGAGTATAGCAGATGTCCCTCCATAGCTCATATATAACCAAGGTTTATCATTTGTCGAAACACGTTGAAACTGGGTACAAATCACGCTTTATCAAGAATAACATCGCAGGGTTTTTATTTTATCCATTGTTTGTATCTTAGTTGAAGTGATTTCACGAGTTTGACATGTTCATTGCATTACCGGCAACAAGATAATGCTAAAAAAATTCCTCGTCAGTAACGACCAATCGACAAAAAAACAAAACTAGTTTTCCGAGCGGTGACCACTGGTGATGATCATCCGCCTCAGTATCCTGTCAGTCTCGCAGCTCCGTCCCAACATTTACTGAGCTCACCTGGTTCCTATACCTGTAATCACCCTCTCTAGACTATTTACTCCTGACTTTCATCCACTTCTTGTCAGATCCTCCTGCATGCTTGCTAGCCAGTCAACTCCCTAATGTCACTAAGGGACACTTTAAATCTGTCCAACCGGTTGCTCTTCTCATACTATAAATCAAAACTAGGAAATATATTTCATTTAAGCTTCACAAAAGCTTGCCAACGATTCATAAATGGGTTAATAATCCAAATTCCCATAAACAGAAATTGGAATGTGATTGTTTGTTTCATTGCCGTGACAATTCCGCCAGTCTGCATCAACTGATTCCACAGGCTTTACTTGAGGCAATTTATCCAAAAAGTTTAAATAATTTGTCATCGGAGCTTTTAAACTGTGTCTATAATGAAGTCAGGAAGTAAGTGAAGTAAAATGCAGGCCTGGATGTAAAAAGATTTCACTGCACTGTAAAGAGTTGCATGGAAAGGGCAGCAGGGCCGACGGGAGCAACAACTAAAGACGAAAACAACAAGAACTTATTTCTCCCACTAACAGAGGACCTTTTTGTCTCTTCGCGCTGCAATAAATACTTTCTGAGCCTTTCCCCCGAAGAAACCCTTGCAGAAAAATGTGAGTTTTTATGAACAGGGTTTTGTTTTCATAACTGTGGTCTTTTTTGCGGCCAGTTTATGATAACATTTTATACAGCACTTACTGTATTCCTGAGTCTGGAGCGACCTAACTGGATCCAGGATGGCAAACAGCACAAGTGCTCAAAGATTTCTGACAGTTTTCATCTCTTCTTTGCCAGAAAATGATTCTTTTGTTAAAACATGGTAAGCAGGTCTGCTTCTTGTCATTTCCTGACTAGCTCAAACTATATTGGATAAATAAATATGACAAAATAATCAAAAGGAAACAGACTGGAAGACTGAAAGCACAATTATCTGTTTCTATGCGACAGCCGCAGAGAGCTGCTGGGTGCTCAGTACACTGTGATACCAAAAATTGCTCCTTTATGGACCAAAATGATCCCAAACTCGGAGATCAAGAATGAGAAAAAAAGCTCTTGTGAGGAGACCCCTGACAGGGCGCCCGTGTGTGTGCGGCTGTGTGTGATCGTTCTCACCACTGTGGGGTGTGGAAGCAGCTGTGGGGTGGCTCCACTCGCTCCAGATCCCAGCTTTGCGAGAGCCGTAGATTCCCACGGGGTTACACCGAACCTGTGGAAAATACGACGCAAATTAACAACGGCCAATCGCTAAACCTTTAATGGCTCTCGTAAGTGTACACACCCCTGCTAAAATCCAGTTTTGTTTTGTTATTCTCCCCTACGCGAAAAGCTGAGACCATTATAAATCGTTTCCAAAGTTTGTTTTTTTTCCATCTATACTGTTATGTAGATGTGCTTTTGAATGCAACTAAAGTTTGATTGGTTTGTAATTTCCTGTAACGGAAAACAAACAAACCAGCTAAAGGGAAAAAATAAATCAGATCTCTTGAATTAATTTCAGAATTTAGATCTCCCTTCGGTTATAGAGAATCTGATGAACCTGAGATAAAAGTTCAGCTCCACAAAAAAAATAGAGCTTTGGGTGTTATTCTTTGTTGGAAAAAATCCTTCTTGGAAACAAATTTTATACCATAATTGGGCTGGGTGTAATCTGGCCAGTCAGATTATTCTGCCCTTGTCTTCTGCTTGGTTTCTTCTATTATTGTTACAACAATAAAAAAAACCAAGCACAAATTTTACTACCTTTTCTACACCATGGTACAGTTAAAATAGTTATTTAGAACCACATTGAAAGAAACCGGATGTTTTATCGAAAATTGATAAAAACACAAGACAGAAACTGCAAGAATCACTGCAAGAGCAGCAATTTCCAATAAGTACTGGTTCTGCTTTAATGTGACAAAAATCTGTATTCTGAAGATGCTTAGAGTGGGGAATATAGATGTGAGATAAAAGCTTTAATTTGGCTTTAAGAAACCAATTCCAAACTTTTCCAAAGGACAAAAACAGCACTGACATCGTCTAAAATAACGGCATATGCAGTATGAAACATGGGGGTGAGAGCATCGTGAGTAGGGATTACATTTCTTCAAATATGCATGTTTTTGTCAAAGTGTACAAAATTGTGAGCAGGTACAAACGACAGCAAAGTTTTGACTCAAATTGTTAAAATGTTTGGGGTAAGCCTGAAGAAGAAAGGGATTTATCTATTTAGCATCACAGTGAGTCCAAGCGCTCATCCACATCAACAAGGAAATGACTTCACCAGGAGGAAATTACAATTTCGTGACTGGCTGAATCAGAGTCTAGAAATAAATCTGACGGGACATATGTGGGATTGAAGAGAGATGCGGACAGATTTTAAGAACTTTTGCAAACTGGAGTGGGAAAGTGTTACCTCATAATGGAGTGGCACGCTGAAATTAAATCAAAAGGGGTTTCAACTAAGTGCTAATTTAATTCCAGACACTCAATGATGTGCATAATAATGCTGATATGCTACTGCAGCTATTCAATATCTTTAAATCCTCCTCCTCAAATATATTAGTTAGTTGTTTTTTTTTAATTGTTCAGGATATACGTGACACCAGCTGTGGAAAGTTGGGGAAGTGATTTATTGCATTATCGATTGGTTTAGTCGCCAAAACCAGGAGCTTGACCAGGGATGTGTTTCGTTCACACTTGGCCACGAGCCCATTGCTACAAACTCGCCATACCTGCACGAAATACACCGTTCCAGGTCTCAGCCCAGCCAGCCTGCACGACGTCTGATTCCCGACATCATTCATCACCTGGGCAGCGGAGGAAATGCACAAACACAGAAGAGCTGAGCGCTGGAGGTCCGACCACAGTATTAAATACCAATGGGCAAAAACTAAAGCACAAAGCAGAATCAAGATGCAGAAAACACAACCGCAAACCATGTACAGACCAAAACATGCATGTGCACCACATTGTTTAGTGGCTCCTGATCAGCATGTTTATGAAAGTATTTTAACGTAACCGTGCCTGCTGGCTAAAATCTGTTCCCTATTATTTATTACAGACTCAAATACTCCAACACACACACGCGCACGCCCAGCCCCACACACACACCTACTCACACAAACAAGAACTGAAGACAGGGAAATACTTTAAGTGGGAGGAGAAAGCAGCACACACACATGCTGCAGTTAATAATCTGGCCTAATAATCCCCCTCTTTCTCTCTGACATCCTGTCTGTAAACACTTGTTAAGGAGGACTCCAACAGAAAGCAGAACATGTAAATTACAGGCATTGGAGAGCTAATGATGTGATGCACAGGCGGCCAACTGAGGCAGACGTTACAGCTGAGCGTCTTTGCAGCCATATTGAAGACATTAACAGCTGAGATGTATCCCCTCCGTTCCCCAGCATGACCTCATGATTAGGGCCGCTTCAGAGGCGCTTTGTTTCCACCATCAACCCTTCAAGCCACTTGGATTCGGGCCTCTCCTCCCTCCTCCTTCGTATTGGTGTCAGCCCGCCGCCGCACCGCGCCTCTCCACTCCTCCGCCTCCTTTTTTTTTTGCTTTTTAACATTTCCACTTTGCAGGTACCGACTTGCTTATATTACAGCGGTGTAATTCCTCCCTAATTACAGGAGAATCTTCCCTCCTATCCTGGGGAAAATGATTTCTCTACAAAACCGTCCGCATCAAAAAGAGTGTGCCGCTGCGTTTCTGTTTGGGCCTGTTTACGCACATTTTGCAGCAGTTTAAAACAACAATGCTGCAATTTCTACAAAAGAGGCCTTAAGCCCTCTAGTTCGTGCGGTGTATGTGAAAAGAATGTCCTTTAATTTGATCCGTCTTGGAATGAAGATATAACGAAATATGTAGGAGTATTTTTTTAATTGAAAATAAACCTGGGGAAAATTTTTATGTCCATCCATCCATCCATTCATTTTCTAACACCCTTGTCCCTAATGGGATCAGGAGGGCTGCTGGTGTCCTGGTCTCCAGCTAACGTTCCGGGCGAGAGGCGGGGTCACCCTGGACAGGTCGCCAGCACTTAATTTAATGTAATTTCCATAATACAGCAGAGATCACCAGAGGTTTAGGATTAGCTGGAGGCAATTCATACAAAATATATTAAATTAACTTTGATCAGCTTGCCTTACTGTACAATCTTTCTTTTTTTTTTTTGTTTGCCTGTAAATTCCTGTTTGCACACCTGAATTTCAAAAATGTACATGGATATTTCTATTCTATTCTATTCTATTCTATTCTATTCTATTCTATTCTATTCTATTCTATTCTATTCTGCTCGAAATTCTGTGAAAGAGGTGTACGGAGCCTTGTGCCAGCAGCCCATTAAAATGCCTCTACATCGTTTTAAACTGTGTGATTGTGAGCGTGAGTGGGAATAAAAATAGCAACAGGTATTTTGTTCCATATAACACAGTAGGAGTGTAACCGGTAAACCTTCTATGGATGCAAACTCGACTAAAAACCCACCTGTTTAGGATTGTATTTGAAACGTAATTAATTACAAATTCATTGATGAAACTGGACTTAATGTCGTGTTTTGATTGTTGATTCTACGTTGCATTGTGTTTCTGTGTTTGATGTGATGTAAAGCACTTTGAAATGCCTTGCTGCTGAAATGTGCTATACAAATAAAATTTGATTGATTGATTCTATTCTATTCTACGACACCTGATTTTACCAAGTACAAAACACTGTAAGGAGTTTAAAACTGACTATTTATCATTTGGGGATGGTTTGTATCTGCTTTGACAACGTTTTAAGTTAACTTTACCTTTTTATATTGTACTTTAAACACGACATCGCTGAGAGTTATTCTGGTTTGAACAGTTTTCACAATCTGTCATATGTCACATGCATTCAATTAAACTACATGAGATTTGTGGGGGAGTTTTGAGGTGATGTGCATCCATAATTCATTCAAATGCATCTGCCAGAGTTTACACGCATTAATTGCTAACATGGAGAAAATTTGCAAGCATGTTACAAAATTAATACTGTAACATGCTATTAGATGATTTTGTTTATTTGGGGCCAATATTATCATCTCATGTTAATATTGCTGTTTTGGCCGGTAACTGATATCTACTGATATTACACAGATTACTATATCCTTTTGACGGCATGAAAAAATTGCTTCACTGCTTCAGTTCAACACCCAACAGTCCTGCACTGCTACATCTGACCTGAACATATTACTAAGTCTTATGTTTACGCACCCAAAAGGAATCTTTATCTATAGTGTGTATAATATTAAATTAACAAGTATCATTTTAAAACAATACAAATACAGGCCTATGCTGATAATAATCACTGCTCTGTTGGTAAAATAAGACAAACAGACTGTAATTTGGTGCCTTTTGAATGCAACTTTCTTATATATACTGTATATATATATATATAAAATATGAGATATTCTTTACCTTCCAGTCTTGACTCTCCTCCAGCCTGTAGCGGATCTGGTATTTAGCCTTAAACAGGAAGTCTTTGAGAGCCGGCGGCGCCTCCCAGCGAACGCTGAGCTGGTCCTCCAGCTGGCCCAAGCGGCTGACGGTCACACCTGACGGAGGGTCTGTGGTCACTGTCAGGAGAGAAAATGGAGAATAACATAAATATTCTTTCAGCATCTAAAGAGAAAAAGAAAAACGATCGTGCAGAGAGCTGAGAAGGCCATTGGAGAATCCCTACGATCTGACCGGGATCTGGTTACAGCTGTTGCAGAAACAGGCCTTAAAGTGTGTGTGTGTGGGAGGGGGGGTGTGCGTGTGTGTGTGTATTGTATAGTTCGAAGCTCACAAAACCAGCAGGACTTTGTATGTGAATTGAGAAATTAAAAGGTTATTATAATACAATGCTCAAAGCATGAGTTAATCTGAGAACAAACAATTGTGTATTTTGTTAAATTAATATGTTGGTGGTATATTTTTAAGGTATAAATCGTTAAGCATGCCAAGAAAGATGTTCTCAGAATGAATGAATGAATGCAACACAGAAACTAGGAACTCAATCAATGAGCTAAAGTCGCTATCGTTACTCTTTTTCTGATGATTAATGAGACCCAAAAATGTTTTGTCTCATAAAAACGATTCTCATTTTTTCCCCCTGAAACCTTGAATATTATAAAGAATGACTTTTAATCATAAAGACTGTTCTAATGTACAGCCCATAGGCTGTCTGCGCAATAGACAACTATTTCAATTTAAATTTAAATGTGCAAAGTAGCTCGAAGTTGTTCACTTTGGCACAGGCCGACATTTACCGTCTCTGATTGCCTTCCACTGTAGTTTTTAATGACTTGTTCAGATGAGATCCGATCAAAATAAAACTAGTCAATCCTGAACTTAACCTGGGAATCGGAGTTAAAAAGTTGTACACCATCAATAAAACTCACAACTGAGCATGTAAAACCTTTCCAGTCAGAGAACTGTACAGAATAATTGCAGCATAAGAACAACTAAAACAGAGTTTACTTTAACCGCCATAATATACAGTACAGACCAAAAGTTTGGACACACCTTTTAATTCAATGAGTTTCCTTTATTTTCATGACTATTGACATTGTAGATTCACACTGAAGGCATCAAAACTATGAATAACACATGTGGAAATATGCACTAAACAAAAAAGTGTAAAACAACTGAAAATAGCCCTTATATTCTAGTTTCTTCAAAGTAGCAACCTTTTGCTGTGATTACTGCTTTGCACACACTCTGCATTTTCTTGATGAGCTTCAAGAGGTCGTCACCTGAAATGGTTTTCACTTCATAGATGCCCTGTCAGGTTAATAAGTGGGATTTCTTGCCTTAAAAATAGTCATGAAAATAAAGAAAACCCATTGAATTAGAAGGTGTGTCCAAACTTTTGGTCTATACTGTATATACATATATTTTTTCAAAATGTTACATTTACATCAGATGGTTACTCTGACAGAACATGCTCCCTTCTTGGTACTTGTTTCAGTCAGGATGATTATTGAGGGCGCACTGCCTCCAACCTCAATTTCCTGTGTCATTGGTTTCTGTGTAAATAACTGCTTAATGCGAATATCACGTAGGTTTAAAAATGTTAAAAAACGAGTGTTTACATGGTTTGTTTGAGATTGGAGTTGATTCTAGAAGTTAGAGGAGAATTCTCACCCGTTCTTCTCATCAGAGCCGTTAGCTACCACCTCCAGAAAATGAGACGGTAATTGAAGTTGACAAGAGAGGTATCTACTGCAGGTGAGATAATACCGAAACCTTGCAAATTTCGTGCAAGTGTATATGCAGATACTTGAGACGTGACACACTGCAGATGAATCAGTGTTTGTATATGTTGTGTCACCCCGCAACACGTCATCATTTCCAAGTTGTACGTGTACAAGTTTCCTCTAGCTCTCTATCTCCCAGCGACTGAGGAATGCGGGAAACCCGTAGGAGTTTCCACCTCGCCTTCAGGACCGATTGGACCCGACTGTAGGTGTGAGTGACTCACACCAGCTCGACACAGGTGTGGTTTCCTAATGACCTGCTTTTGCCGCGGAGGACGCTTGAATGAAAGCAAAGGCTGGGTAAACGAGACATGAGAGAAAACCCAAACACAGCACTCACTCACACGAATCGAGAAAACGCCCACTCCCAGGATGCCCCTCTGTTTCTATGCGGGGCCCAGCCCAGCCCTCGAGGCGTGTAAACAGGTGTGTGCTTGCATACATTAATAAGGACAATAGGGTTAACGTTTGATGGACGCTCATTTCCCTGCCTCTGGCAAGTCCGGCCCAGAAACTTTGTATTCTTTCAGGACGTTTTCCCAGAAAAGTTCACAATGAGCAAGGTGAAGAATTCCAAGCTTATCAGGTTGTATTATTTCAGGTCCAAGACTTAAAGCCTCAAAGCCCGGGTTGCTCAGGCCTCGGGGTCTGCAGCTGCCTTGGAGACAGGATTAGGTTCGAGGATCAGCATGGAACATTCCATCAGTCTGCGTGTGTGTGTGTGGGTGTGTGTGTGTGTGTGTGTTTCTCTGTGTTTATGTCCACCAAGCATGAGTAAAGAGAAAATGAGCTCGTCAGAAGAGACGCTGGCTTTGAATTGAGTTCAAAGCCAGCGCGAAACAAAAGTCATCTTCGGGCGCTTTACAATGAGACGAGTCCGAGAGTCAAAACAAAAAGCCTGAATGTCCAGGTCAGAGTCTACGCCTGGCACGGTGAGAGAATTTGATCGTGTTACACGCGCTTTAGCTCCCTTAAGCTCGGCAACTGACCACATAACATAGCTTTAAAAGGGAATGCAACTCACTTCCCATCAGTATGAAGTCAGATGAAAACTTTGCCGTGGCGCTGCAGCAATGGAGACTCATTTAATGCTTCGTTTTGTGCTAGCGCGAAATCAGATTACAATGTGATGCAATGTGACGTGCCCCAACATATTAACGTTACTTGGAAAATCGGAGCAGTTGGATTTGTTTGCCTTTCTTACCACTCATATAAACTTAAGGATATTGTATTGGTATCGAATTCTAAAAGATATTTTTATGGAGACCTGATCATATTTATGTTTAAAATATTTTAGTTAGTTTTGTTTTCTTTAAAACAAAACAGATCTGATGAATTATAAATAAATGGGATGCCTTCAGTTGTTCACCCATCACAAAGTTACATAGAAATGAGCAAATTACAAAAGCATAATCTAACACTGAAATTTTTTTTTAAATCCACCTTTTAAGTTACTTACATTTACTTAATCCTGTGTTAAAAAAATGTTTTACAAAAATGCCACAAAGGCACATTTCCCTGTGTAAGAATGTGTACTTCACTTTTTTTAGTTGATCAGGATGTCAAGGACTTTTAATAGTTTGTTGTTTTTTTTTTGTTCCCCTTTGGTATAAATATGGCCACTCTGTCTAAGGCACTGTTCAAAATGAGAAAGACGGAAGAAAATGACATTCAACTAAGTCAAGCATGTGTTGATCTTTGGAAATCATGAAATGGCCACACACCTAAAATGTCCCACATTATTGCAATTGTCAAAGCAATAACTAAAATATCAGATTGAATCGCCAATCAATTAGAGACATTTGATCACTGATCGGTAGGTTTAAACCTGAATTCATTTTTCCCCCCCTGCATGTTAAATCCATGAATCTATCATTGTGTACTGTCCATAAAAGTATCAACCCAACGCCACTTGTGCTAATGAATTTTTTGTGGATTTAGTCAGGTGTGTCATAAACTCCCTACCTCTCACACTAAATGTAAAAGAAAACAAATGACTATTTAAAAAAATGAATTATAAACATCAAAAGAATAAGTTCTGCAGGTTCATTTAGTTTTTTGTTTTATTTTAATTTCCAAAGCTAGAATCGTTCCAACCACTTTGGACCACTGCTGTTGCGATACTTCAGCAGGATCAGACATCATTTCTAGAACAAGTAAAAGCTGTACTTACGCATCCCCCTCATTGGCACCGCGACTTAGCATTTTTTGATATTGCATAAGTTGATGAAACACATCAAGAAGGTGCTCTTAAGAGCCTTGCATAACGCGGAGCTGTAAGGTTTCCAGGCAGTTAAAAGACAAATGAGAGCACTCATTCACATTCCTCTGAATGTCTGGCGAAGGGAAAAAAAAAGCCCTTTAGGCAAACTACATCATTACACATCTTTCATTTGTACAATTATGTTAAGAGCTACATTAAGTTAAAACAACGTTATAGCTCTCAGGTTTGTCAAGTTAACTGCTTAGGCGAGGCGAGGTTAAAGGGTGAAAACTGACAAGGAGCTAACCTGGCTCCATTCAAATCGCTGCTGTCTTATTAACAAATAACAAGCAAATAACATTCCAACGTATTTGCACCTCGGATTTTGTAATGATGAAGCTGGTGTTAAGAGGAGGTTTTAGATTGCTTGGAGCCCTGACGCTATTTAGCACCGTTTACAATCTTATGGCTAAGGAACGACAAGATACTCCCACTTAGACAATCAACTTTAATTATTCACCTAATTTAATTAAGATTTACCAGGTAATTAAGATGAGTGATTAAATTTACCCAGAGGGGAAAAAAATGCTATTCCACAGAAGACCAAGGATTTATTTGAGTGCATATACCATCTGTAGTGAGGACAGGCAGCGAGATATTGTTCACTTTAAAAAGCTTATCTGCTATCTAGGTTGTAAAGCTAGACAGTACAAAGACAACATCAGACAAAGCAAAAGGGTCAATGTGTGCCGCTTCGCTCACTCACCCACATCTAGGATGTCAAGGATGATGACATCGGAGGTCGCTCGGCCCAGCCGGTTGGAGGCCTCCACCCAGATCTCATACGGCGTGAAGAGGTGCAGGTCCTGCGTGATGCTGCAGGAGTACGGCTGCGTGTGGCTGTAATCCTCACACTCCTTCTCGGTGCCGTACCATCTAAGTGGGGAGTAATGACACGGGATTATTTTTTTTTTATGTCAGCTGAGACTTTAAGAAGTTGATTTGAGACTTTTCTTTAAATGTAGTTTGCCGTTTTCAGGCATGATGCTACGTGATTTTTTAAATCAGTCATCAGTTTGAGTGGTTTGAGTGTGTCTCTTTACCTGAGTTTGTACTTTAGCTTGTACAGCGTGCTGATATTTGTCTCTCCTTTTCCTCCAGGCGCCCAGCTGCACGTCAGGTCTTTGGTGTTCCGGGACCAGCAGGTCAGATTGACTGGTTTCTCTGGAGGCACTGGGGTGGAACGAGGTGTGCCGAGAGCGACGGGTTGGCGACAGGAAGTGGCGAACATGTAGGTAAGAAAAGGAGATAAAACAGAGGATAAACAAGTCAGCAAAGAGGTAAAGTTAACTCTCGTCTTTCCTGCATTTTCCAAAGTTACTGTTGGAAATTTTTTATCTTCTTTCTTAATTAGTGTGTGTGTGGATGTGTGTGCACAGTCCAAATCAGATTTATGGTCACCTTCTCTGAGGAACACAGAGTACACGAAGTACCAGTGTCACTCTGAAATTATGATATCAGCTTCATCTCTGCTAATGTGTTTGAGAAAAAGCCAGTGGATATCTCTCTGTGGTCTGAGCTGTGTGAGTCCAACATCGTTCTTCATCTCCTCTTCAGTGAAAACCGTGAACAAAGGAATGACGATGTAGTCCATAGTATACTACATCCACAGATCAAACAGCAAAAATAACCGCCAGCTGTAGTGATTGAAAATGTATAAATCTTATTTGTCTTGTTCTTCTTTGTAGCACAGATTCTGCTCAGTTCGATATTCTGAATTTTTGCTGCTTTGATCATTTGGTGTCCCCATAGTTTTCACATTCACTTTCTATTTACAATGAAACACAATTATTATTTTTTTTCTTTCCCTAAAAAGGTGAGTCTTTTAAAACACTGGACATTAAAAAAGCTATTTTAAAGAGGTAGACATGAGTACAAATAGGAATCGACAAAGAGAGAAGTCACACGATCGCTTACAAATTAAGGATTTCTGAAAATATTTTTAAAAAATTTAAATACATGCATTTTAATCACAATGAAACAAGACTTCTCTGAGTAAATTTGCCTTTTCTTATCCATAAACATGTATTTTAAGCATGTGTATCAACGTTTCTCTTACAAGTGACGAATTTGGCTGAATTATAGAGATAAATATTCATCAAACTGCCAAAATGACACATATAATGTAACTGAAGCTTGATTTATAATATTTTTTAAAGACTTTATGTTGCACCTCATGTGAGGGGAAAATATGAGGGATTATGATCAATGACTAAACCAAACCTCACATTTGTAGGTATTAATTGAACTTAATTTATTTCCAATACGTTACTAGTAGTAGATTACAAAGTATTACACTAAATCCTTGTTACTCAGGTGCAAAATTACATGCATGGCCAAAATATCAGATGGTAAAAGGACAAAAATCTGCACCTCAACAAGTAACGAGTCTAGAATTACTAAGACACAAAAGTGATTTCAAAACAGTAGCTGCTACTTGTCTTGGCATTTATTTCATGAAGTCAACTGAGCAACAGGAGAAATTTCTCATTTTCCCATTTTTGTAGAGCAAAGACATCCAGACCGACGATGCTGTTTACCTTGGTCACTACAGGACACCACACGCACACACACAAACATGACTTTGTCCAACTAAGACAACATATTTTATCTCTTTAACTGACCCAGAAGCTTTCCCCCTCAGTCACAGTGTCAATCTCTTTGTGTAAGGTTTTGGTTTTTCTGTGTGTTTATTTAGGTCTCCATGTTGTCCTGTCTGTCCCTTGATTGTTTACATCTGTCCCTTGTTTCCCCTGATTGTCTCCCTGTATATTTAATCACACCTGTGTTCCCTGCCATTGCTGTTTGCTCCCCTGTGCTGCCTGGATTTTGATACACCATTAAAATCATCATTACTCAACAACCTGGGTCCTCCGCATTCATGCTCACCACCAACTACTGCACTTCATGACCCTTTGTGCTAAAATGTTGCTTGTACATTAGACCTCCTCAGAGGCAAGGTTATATTTATGAAAAAAATGAGGTGAAGGGCAGGAAAGGTTGATAGATGCTTGCTCATACAAGTGCAAAAGTACAAGTGGTTTTCTTCGTCTGTAAACTGTCAAGCCTTTGTAGCAACAGTGGACCACACAGATGGTCAAAGCATCACTGAGGCCTCTTACTGGGTCTAAAGGTAGTCATAAAAAGCATAAAATTTAACTTCAACTGTGCAGGGACACTTAAAAATCTACCCACTACTTCCTCGCTCTCCCTTTTACTCCCATTTCCTCTTCATTCCCCTCATCTCTGCATTTACTAAGAAATCTGCTGTAGATACGACGAAGCATTTTAAAAAAAACAAAAAAAAAAACAGATGTAGACACAACTGTTCAAATGTTATACGTCTTAAACTTCAACTTACTCCCAACATAGAGACAGGAGCCAGCTAATATGTGTCCCTTGTGGTTGTGGCAGACGAGGTTGTCGCCAGAGGTTTGCCTGGAGGCGTTGAGCCCGGCCAGGGTCACGCTCAGGTTGGTCGGGCTCAGCACTCGATAGAGGGAGCTGGGAAGCTGATGACCATTCAGCGTCCAGAAAAGAGAGTTGGCGTGGACCCCGAGTTCAGGGTGGACCCAGCAGCTGGCGGTCAGGTTGGACCCCATGCGAAGCACAGGGTCCTGGGGGTAAACGATTGCTACATCTGCAAGAAAGAAGCCAGTTGATGGTATTAGTATATGTTAGGAGGAAGACGGGTTATTGTGTTGGAGAGATAAAAGAACAGGCTTTGGACTTAAAATGGAATAATACAGAGCTAAAGATTTAAAAAATCCTGTGAACACATTGGCTTTACTTAACATTAACTCTGTGGAGTCAATTTGTTATAATAAACCTTCAATCAAAGAATGTCCTTGGAAATCTTTTTTGTTGTTGTTGTTATTTAAAGTAGGCAAATCCTTTGTTTAGCTCAGAAAAATTTTATGTTTTAGCCCAAATTTTACATAAACCAACATTTGAATTTTCCTCCGAACTTTTCAACCACATGAACACACAAAAGGAAATTGGACTCCAGAAACACAGCACTATGGAAATCCATATTAAGAGTTTTCTTTTTTGTCCTTTATTACGTCCTTGACACAACTCTTGATGCCCAGGTGGTGGCAGTAATGAGCCTTTGAGTTGTTGTTAAAAGTAGAAGAAGTAATAGTTTCCCCAGCTTGAATTACTGTAGTAGTTTGATGCCACTGGTAGCTAAGCTTCATGATATAGCTTAGGGGAGTCCATTTCTAATTCACAGCTTTTTAGACTTTGGTTTTTATCATCGTTTAGGGTAACCAGAAGGTAACGTCATCTTTTCTATGCCCTCTGTAAAGAAACCATGCATTTAATTCAACCTTAAATTCCTTCAATCGACTCTTGTAAGGCTGAGTCAGAAAGACGGTTACATGGTTAGCAGGTTTTGTGTCTTTAACCTTTCACTTTCTCAGCTGCTGCGTTGCAGGGGTCTAGTTTTTACAGTTTCCAGTGGAAATTGGGGAAACCTTCAATGATCCATTACAGTTCCAGACTTACTGTAATGGAAGATACCTGAAAATGCTGGTGAGGCGACCAGTTGACCAACCTGACAGGGGGAGTGTTATAATGGATATAATGTGGTGTGCAGAGACCGAGACCAGGCAGCACAGCTGGTATCTTGCCATGGTTTAAATGAAACAAGGATGTCACTGTTTTGTTTTTCAGTCAACATTACATAAGTTGACCAACAACTTATGTAATTGGTCAACTTTGTCCACACCTCTTGCATATCTTTACTCATTTTAAAGATATGAGTAAATATGAGGCAAGTAAACAGGGAAGTGAGAGACTGCTGTGTTTTTGACTGCAATTTCTCTGAGTTCAACTGGATTTTCTGCTAATATATTTCCATTTATGTGACAAAAAAGTGGCTCTGATATGTACACTTCATATCTTGGATCTGTGAATGGCCTGAGCTGAGACCTTTTGTGAAAATGGAAATGGTGGGGACAATCAACATCGATCCAGTAGTGGCCACACTGATTTCTTTGCCAGTCTTGAAGTCGTCTAATATGTAGCTTGCTTCCAGCAAATAAATTGCATCTTGCTTGCTCTGTACTGTTTTTTCTGGTCAGGACATGCATAATCCAGCATGTTATGATTTTTTAAATAGGCTTAATATATCACACATCTCCTATTAACGGTGTTTAAGGCAAAGAGGAAATGGTGTTATAATGGACATAATGACACCATCTTCCTCTTAAATAAGTCTATGACTCATTTAATTTTCAGTCTTGGTTTTGTCTCATTAGAGTAAAGCATGCCTCGTCAGGAAGGAAGTGACTAAATCCCAAACCTTTAAACAAACCAAAACGTGACTGCTGGTGTTCATTAAAGCAAGATTCCATCTTTGCTCAACACACTTCTCAGTGTCTATTAAAATAAACCAATTTAAAGTAAATTGTAAATTATAGACTCACTCGTCTTCAGGCCATTTACACCAAATGACGTAGTAAAGGCAATGCTGGGAACACTTGGTCGCGTTACCAAGCCTAGCAATGTCTTTACAAGTTGGTTCTACTTTAGCACTCAAGGTTTGGTTACAAGAACTAGTGGGACTCCAGTCCCTAAAACCCTAAAAGGTCTAGACAGTGGCGTTAAACTTACTAGCAGAAGTTTAACTGTGGTGGGAACACGTTTATCTAGCATAACCCAGGACCTTTCAGATTCTGCTGTCACAGACACACAGACAAGTCCTGATCATCGAGAGTCCGGTCATCTGTTTTACGGTTCTGTTAGTGATTTTTGCTCCTCTTATTGAATGCAGATGAGCTTGGCCTGCAGAGAAAGTTTGCTCAGTTGTCTCTAATACCAATAACACTTTGTTCACACCACTTGCGTGTGTCACTTTCAGACTAACTTCCAGCTGAAAGGCAATTAAAGATGGTTTTACTGTCCACTGGAAATTGCCTGCAGAAATTTGTTTTTTCAATAACAAACCCTAGAATCACCATTCTATTGTTCTTAATGAACATTTTTTCTTCAGACTGATGTGAAGGGAAACAAAACATATATAGAAATAAACATTTAAACCTCATTCAAACTTTGGTCTTACATGTTACTCATCAAGAATGTAATATATGACTGATATGTTTAAGAAAAAAATTAAAGCACCTTTGATTTGGATCATTTCATTCAAGCGTCAACATTTTGTCAAGAACACTGACATCAAAAATTAAAACATAGGTTTTTAATGCAGAACTACACTTACAATTCTAGGAGCTCTCATCCAGCTCAGTGTCCTGTTCAATGTTTTTAAAATAAGTAACTTAGAAGTCCATGACATAACTCAACTTTTTAGAGCTTCTGTCTGAACACTGGCAAATTTAAAATGAGTCATAAAGCTAAAAACTTTCTAAACTCAGAGGTAATCAGTGGGTGTTTGTGGGAATACACATAAATTAATGGGAAAAAAATTGAGAAACAAAATCCAGAAAATGTAAATATTAAAGGCTTGGAATTTTAAAAATAGCTGGGAAAAATATATTTTACCATAAACTAGTGTAAAACATCCAGTTTTTGTGGCTGCACATTTAAGTGCTACTATGCAAATCCTCAATCACCCGCCCCCTAATTGCACAGTGCATTCCTACACAATAGAGGTGATTTCTAGAACCCTGAGCACCAAACCTACTTTATTATAAACAGGGGCGCTGCCAGGAATCTTGGGCTCCCTGACAAAAAATGTTATTGGGCCCCCCCACGCAGCTGCTGTCACAATTTTTTGAGTCTATCTGACCTATCAAAAGTGTCACAATTTTAAAGGCTTCCAAATTCCTTGCTCTCTGGTCCAATACTGATAACTAGCACAATATTTACTGCTCATGAATTTTACACCCAACAGTCCGCATACAGTGTGCAAGTAGGTTGCTTAAATTTTTTCTATTAGTTTTAGATTACTGAAACGTCTCTCCCCACGAGCAACAGTCATAGGCAATGTGCAAAATATACATAAAGTAATCAGACATCTCAAAAAATGCTATGTAGTTGCAAAACTACACAAAATATGGATGTGTGTGTTTTGGTCTGGGAGTGGGTACATTACATTTTTGCTGCTAAAAACAATCTTCGAAAAATCAATATGATTAATTTTGTCATTGACAGGGCCCCATTATTTTTTTAAAATTTCTATGAACAAAAAATAAAAAAAATAATTGTGGAGGGCCCCTTGTTGGTCAATCCCTTAGAATTGTCATCACTTTTCCCCTGATTATAAACCAGGTATTTCATCTAACAATGTGCTAATTTTCTGGAGAAAGAGAGCAAATTTTTCTGTAAGTTTTGTTGACTTACAATTACTTGAAAAGATACTGGATTATGCTACGAGTCTACATATCAACAAGTCCTATCAAAGCAGAGTAAGTATGGAAATGTTAGCCTGGCACTGCAACAGATATAGAAATGTCATCAGTGGGAGCAAGATGGGAATTTATTGAATCCTTTTGCTACATGTCGAGTCAGACATAAGGTTTGTTCAGAAACAAAGTATGCATGTTTTAGATGACTTATACTGAGAAAAATTAAAATAGCTTTCTTAACCTCATATTGGGGGCTCATTTTGAGACTGCCTTGCAAAAACTACAGTCACAGGACAAAATATCTGTCAAAAATGGCAGATAGGAGAGAGCGCGTCAGACAGAAAGATCATTGATAAGAAAGTGTAAACAAGGTTTCCCCCAGAAAACTTGCTAAACCCGGTGGTTTGGCGCTAGGGCAGACATTCATCCAGTGGCCTGTCGTCTTTTTGAGTTAAAAATGTTTAAAGTTGAAAATATCACTTGATAATTATGTGTTATTAAAAGATTGGAAGATTAACACCTGAACACCTACTGTAAGGTCCTAAAAAATGCAAACATTTAAAAACAACTTTAAAAAATAAGCAATGCTTAGCCTGGTGGGGGCACAAGTAAAGTCTGGTGGCCCCCCAGGCTTATAATACACTGGGCTAAACCCTGGTGTAAGTGATGAGATTTAGTATATTATTCTGAATCTAGCTTTTTTGTCTCTGGTGGCCTGTTTTTTTTTTTTTTAACGTGCCAAGACAGGAAAGTAGGTAAAGAGAAATAGGGAAGACATGCAGCAAAGGTCACCAGGCTGGGAATCAAACCTGCGATGGCCACGTCAAGGAGTAAGGCTTTCTTATGTGGGTTGTATCTAACCCTTGCGCTACCAGAACACCCTGAATCTAGCTTTTTAAAACTAAATATAGCATTGATTTTAACATTTTAACGTCAAATTACTCAGATTGTATCAGCGACAAAAAATACCAAATGCACACCAGGAAAATGAACCTGTGTATAAAGATTCAGTGAGCAGTAACTCTCTGCCGTCCGACTCCAGTCGCTTTGTACAGAACTGTTCAAATAGCTATAGGAGGAAGGAACCCTAATACTACAAATCAGCAGTTTCTGTTGCATTAAGCACAAGAAGTTAACTATTTTGTGCTAAAACATACTCATTCATCTTTTTTATTACTATAGGTTCACATTTAAAGAGAGTCCAGCTCAAAATTGATAATCGCACTTTCTAATCGGACTTAAAATAAAAAAGCTTTTGATCTCTCAGGTGAACCACCTGATAAAAGGAAGGATCAAGGAGAAAAGATGAGAAGAAAGGATTTTAATTTCTAAAGCAGCAAGATTCTAACAACAACAAAAAAAACAAGTTCCCAACCAATGTAGAAACCAATACGAGCGCATCTGAGAGGGTTTCTATGACTGAGCAGCTTGCAAGCGAGAGTGTCAACACTGTGTCAGACCACTACAAAATCTGTGCCCAAGGCCAAGCCTATTCAGCAGCCAGCCACCTTACGTTGACAGACATTGTGTGGTCTTTTATGGCGGAGCCGCCTTTGAAGACATCAGCTCATCTGTAACTCCACTCCTCTGTTAATATCACTGCTGCCTCTCGAGGCCTTCGACACGACACTTCCATACATGCGTGCTCACACACGAACACAAACAAGCCGATGCAAAGCGGCTGTTTGTCTTTGTCACTGGATACAGTGGACCAAAGGCGGCCATGATTAGCCAGTAATACCCAGCTCCAGCTGAATAACAATCGGTGTTTATGTATTCCAGGCGCTGAGGACGGGACATTGCCCCGGAGCGGGGTGTGAAGCCCTCTAACACCCCTTTCCTTCACAGTTCAAACACTGCAAAGCGAGACACAATTACTGCTGTTTATTGTCTCTCCCTGACACGTTCACTGGAGGAAATGGCTTGTAAAAAATGATTTGTTTGGAGAGACGGAAGCTCTCATCACGCCCGAGGATGAGCCCAACATCGTGATAATGGGTGATGGAATTCAGGCTGAGAAATGAGAAAATGCCTTTGCTTTTGTTTCACGACTGCCAACTGCATTACTAGTCCCAAGTGGCTAGACTCTAGTCTGCGGTGGTCTTCAAAGGTACGTCACATTCGCTGTTCCCACCAATAAAGCAACAATTCTGCACTCGTCTATCCAACAGCTGAAAGGGAGCTTTCTTCTGGGCTCTTTGACAACCGATGCACATGAGCCGTTTGGAGATTTTCGAGGAAGTCACGCAACATTTGGTAACAATGAGCCATGCAACATTGTCTGCAAAGAGGCCGAGGAAGAAGCAGAGCTGGATTTCTTCTTCATTTACAGAATCATATAGTAGTGTTTATTTATAACCTGAGGCGAAAGAAATTTACAAAATGTGACGTATTTCGGTTACATAATTGCTTTGAGACCATTTTTTCCCCCTTTCTTAGAATCTCATAAGATAGACCAAAATAATGCCTAAAATGGAAGAAAAACGGCAAATAGCTTCAGTCTGTTGGACTCGGAAAGGTGCAGCTTGCATTTGTATATGAGCTCTTTTACTCTGATACCTCTAAATAAAATGCAGTGCACCCAGCTGTCACAAGTTACCTGATTAGTAAGTAGAGTTCACATAATCCTGAAGAATGAGGAACACAGTGATAGAAACCCAGTTTGATGCTGCAGGTAACTTGAGACCAGGCACATTTCAGCTTTAGAATGGCCTCGTCAAAGTTCAAGCTTGAATAGAATTGGGAATTTTTGGTTGGACTTAATTACTTTTCACTGCTTCTTTTTTATATATTCTCTGTGAGTGAGTTCACAGCATTGGAGGAAAGTGACGATCTGCCAGGCATTAAATCAGGGAGCTAAATAACAACTTTTTTTTATTGAAAAAAGAAAACTTTGCGTTGGTTTAGATCCCAATAAAATCCAATGAAGCTGGTGCTTTTAAAGAGTAGGCAGAGTGATTACTTTTGCGAGGCACTGTGATAATTGCGATATTTGTTCTTCGGCCCTGAGATGCAATAAAACACCAACATTTAAACAACTTAATTCTAGTAGCAGATTGTGTGAAGGGGCTTCATTGCCCTTTATAACAGTGTTAAACGCTAACGACCATTTGCGTTGTGGAATAAGCAGAAGGAAAGCTTACATTCATTGCTTGCTATTCCCTTTAAAGCCCCGAATCCTTCCTTTTATTGTGCCTTTTAAAAAAAGGATGAGGGACTGGAGTGCTGCTGTTTGCTAGTGAGCTCACCATTAAAGCTAATCCAGCCTCTTAGCGGCTGAGCCGGACATAACTATGATTTATTTACATTATTGTGCATTAAGCTGGCGGTCCCGCATTCTCCAAAACCCTGAGCAAGTGATGTCACCGCTTTGTTGCGGTCCGTAAAGCCCCCATGCTCGCCATGTGCTAAACGAATTATGGCCTGACTTGTTGAAATCCAGCCTCCCCGGAGGGGAGCTCTCGCTCCGCATGGGATACAAGCAACGCAACTGCAGCAGGAGAACATCAATAATCTGGGCTGTCAGACAGACAAAATGGCATTTGTCCCCATACCTCACCCCGCCAAACGTATCCACAAATCAAACGGAGCGCAGTCACGAACGATTAGTACGATTAATTTAAGAAGTTGTTTAGAAAGTTGCAACCTCTACAGCTCTAAAATTTTCAGCCGAATGGTTTAAAGTTGTTGTTGTTTTTTTTAATGGGACGTGAAGAGAAACTGCCTGGGTTTTCTCCAGCTCGTTGGAGCCTCGAGTGAAGGAGCGTTGCCCCTCGATCAGCCTGTTGCTGCAAACTGTTGGTCAGCTGGCTGAAAGGAGGATGCTGTTACATTTTTTCCCCCCTTCCAGTATGGTGCAAAAAGCACAAAGTGTTGTGGTGTGGCAGCTGAACGTGCATCAAAATCAAAATTCTAATGAACGCCAAATATGGCATTATTATGACTGAATAATTCATCGTGTCAGATTATTTTAGTGACAGTGGGAAGAATTGGAGCTGCACCTGCTGCCCTGATATGCTGCTATGAGTTATTTTATCTACAGTGTCAGTGTTGAATCTTAACTATTGCTGTTTTTCACTCAGGTCAATTTAGTTCCTGAAAACTGTAATACTCAATGAAAGAATCCAAATGCTTCAATAATAAGTAAATACAACTTCATGGGTTTTTGGACAAGACAGTAAAAAAAAAAAAAAAAAAAAGCCGTTTAAAAACAATTCTGCACATTTTTGATATGAAAATAAAAACACTTTAAAGCTTTCCAGCAATGAGTCGACAGCTGTATTTTTATGACTTAGGAGAGTGTTATTTATACATTTATTATCATTTTTATTCAACCAAGAAGTTAATTTCTAATAGTAAATGAGATGAACATTTCTGAAAAAAAGTGTAATAAAAGGAAGATCGGTTTTAAGATATATATAATAATCTGTTTTTATTTACATTTTGTATATAAAAAAAGGACAACAACAATCATTTATACCCTTCTTTTTCACTATCACACCAGTTAAACTCTTTTTATAGCTGCTGACCAGCTTTCTGCTTGAAATCTGATCATTTATCTTTGCTGATGAGCTTAAAGCATCTCAGGTCAGAAGGCCTTGTTCGGATCACCCGAATCTTTGCCTCGCTATCATCTTCAAATCAAAGCCCTGGCTGAGCCACACCAAAGTATGAACATTATTTCCAGGCAGAAGAAACAGGTTGGTAATCTTTCCAGCATTGCATCGAGGCGCTCAGTGTTTGCTGGGACTGCAGGAAAGTCAACAACACAAGACGAGCCATTTTCAGCTGGCGCTACGCGTTCGTCCAGGAGGAGTGAATGCTGCAAGCCGATGACTCAATGCAGTCGGCTGGCCAGGTTTCCTTACACAGAAAACTTTTTCAACCTGAACACTGAACTGAACTTGATGCAGTAATTTCAGATTGTATGTATAATTAGACTGAATTTACCTTTTCTTGTAAAATGCCCTGAGATGATACATGTTGTGCATTGGTCCTGTAATAAACCGACGTGAATTAAATTGAAACGTCTCTGACTACAGGATGTCAGAGATGCCTAACATCCCCATTGGAAGATGGATAATTTTTCATCTGCTTCAGTCCAGATTAATATCACGTTAGAGGGCTGCTGCACAGCTTTTATTGAGAAAGGACTGCAGTTAATTCAACATTTTTAAATCTATAGATTTCAAACAGGGATTCTTCTTTATCTTATTTGTCAGAACATAAACTGGTAGAGTGTCCTAATACTTTTCTTGTGTTCAGAATGCCTTAGATCTGCAATATATGTACTAATAAAAACAATTAGAAATTATTTTTTTCTTTTTAAAGAAAGAAAAAAAACAGTTTGTATTTTTTAAAACGTTTATTAATGTTGATAAAGAACTGGGATTCCTCATTTTCCATTAAAAATTGCTGATATTTTTGTCTCACCAGCTGTACAGCCTGACCTGGATGTATTGTTTCACTCTTACCCTATTTTTTTCCCCCGTTACATAAATGCTGTTTTTTTTATACTGTTTTATCATATAGCTTATCAAACTGGCTCATGCTTATAGTATATATCATACAAGAATCATTGTTATTATTATAATAACTTATTGATTTTTTTAAAAAGCAGTTGCATACATATTTATTATCACTCAAATATGGAATCTTATCTGAAAGTGCGCGTCTTGTATAATCATTTATATTTTACTTTTCCACGTCAGTTAAATGCAGCTGAAATCCCAATGTTTACTGGATTTAACATGTGATGTAACAGCGCAGTAATCCAGTTCTGCAACAGGTTTGGCTCTCAGGACGCTTGGCTCCGCGCGGTGCCGCTTCAAGCTCAGATCTGCTGCCCACACTTGGACATGAGCAGATCTGGGAGAAGCAGCCCGGATAGAGAGCGTCAAGCCGAAACCCCCCGCTGCAAGGAGCGGAACTTTGCGCATCGGTGGACATCTGTGTGCAACTTACGTGTGGACAGGGACAGCACGCCGGGAGAGCGCAGCGTGAGGAAAATCAAGCAGAATCCCAAGGCGGCTTTCATTATGCGGGGTTGTGTTTTTCTCTCCCCGCCTCTCCAGAACTCCAAGCGGTATTCCCGAAGCGATCCCGTGTCCTCCTGTTGTTGTGGTGTCGCCTTCTTCTTCTTCCTCCTCTTCTTCTTCTTTTTTTTTTCTTTTCTTTTCCGAGCCTCCACACAGATTACACCCAGCGCAGGGAGACGGAGGGGAGAGAGAGGGAGAGGAGAAAAGCAGTAAAAAAAAAAAAAAAAAATCCGGATTATATTAAGAAGACAAGTCTCCAGAGTGAGGGAGCGCAGCTGAAACAAAGTGTGACCCGGTGGGAAAAGTTCTCCTCTGAGGAGCCAGAACGGAACCCGTCCCTACACTGAAAGAGTGAAAGCTGCACGTCCCGTTTGCAGTGTTTTTCCTTCTTAATGCTTCCTGCAGCTAAATCATACAGCCCTCCCCTTTCTCTCTCTCCCTCTGTGTCTTTCTCTCTCTTCCCTCACGGTCACCAGTCATTCCCCCGCTCTTCCCGTCCATCTCCCTGCCCTTTTTTCCAGCCTCTCCCCTCCCGCCCCCACCCCCACCCCCCCAGTTCAGTGATGGGTAGGAGTCAGAACCATTGACTTTCACTGAATCACTCTGTCTGTGATAGTTTCCGAGCCTCGGGTCTCTCTCTGCTCTACACGTTTGCACAATAGGAGGCTGTTGAGTCACGACGTTTAACAGGAAGATCGCCTAATTAGAGAGCCACCTTTGATTATTTTGGGCCTAAAACTCAAAACAGTATAAAACCAAGTTACAACTCAAGTTTCTAGCAAATTTAGTCTCTAAATGACTAAACTAGGTTGTTCTTTATAATCACATTCTTATAGATAGGTACAAAAGAAATGTGTATATGCGCACAAGGATGCCGCTTTAGAGGGGGTGCCAGAATTATTTCTGTATTTATTGCCACTTGCATGTGTAAAAATTGATCGATAACAGAGGTTTAGGGTTAGGGTTATAATATATCTACATACTCCTCAGAAAGTTTCTAGTTGCACCCCCAGCCTAGAGTGATTTGAAAATAACATGTCCTGCCAAGCACACTGTTGCTCTTTCTGCTTCTCCATCCCCTGACGTGTTTGAAACCATCAAACCAATTATGATTACATTCAGGAAACTTAAATATATCCTCTCTGACGAAACAAAGTAGGTCAAAAGATCTTAGAAATCAACACATCAGGCGCCAATCTAAAAAAATTTAGGAACAAATGAAAAACACTGACATCTACCACTCTGGAAAGGATTATGAAGCCATTTTAAGGCAGTGGGAGTCGGTAGACCGCAGCACCATAAATCTGCTCTCTACCAGAAAATACTGACGAAGAAGAATGTTCAGTCTGTGTGTGACCTGAAGTTCAAACACACTTGGGCTGTGCAGCAGGACTAGGATCCAAAGCACATCAGCAAATCTTCCACCTCCGAATCCTCTGAAGTAACTAAATGATTCTGCAAAGAAGAGAAAATTTCTCCACAGCGATTCAAAAAACTCAATGGTAATTATCGAAAACACTTGATGACCAGTCAGTCATCCATATGGAGTAATCATTTTTACACAAAAGGGCCAGATTGGTTTGGCTTAGTTTGCTGTTTCCTCTCTTACGATCACTCATTTTTTTCCAATAAACTAAAATACTAATTCCAGTGGCACGTTTTGTCAAATCAAAAGTAGCTACCTCTTGAAAGTAAAAAAAACCCTGTAATTAAACATACTTTTCACTAATCCCACATTTATTTTATCTTAAAATGTTTTTGTTGGTCTGATGTAATATTCTAATCTTAAATCATCATATTTAACAGAAATAAAGGCTTGAAAACGTCAGTCTGTGTCTAACTAATCTATGCATTATGTTTCACTTCCTGAAATAGAAGAGCTATACCTTTATAGGTTTACCTATTTATGTTCTTACAACTAAATAAGTAGTGGGGTGAGTTTGACTGTAACAGAGCAAAAAATCAGTGGTTGCACATTCATGTTAACGTACAAGAATGTCCCAGTCAAAGTCCAAACCTTACACAAAAAAATGTTAATATTTGACAAGGCATGACAATTGATGTTCAGTGACTCCCTTCAATCAATCTGATCAAGCTGGTAAAAATGACCCTTAGCTATGATTGAGGGTAGTTCTGCCAAAAAGGACTATACATATATATATATATATATATATATATATATATATATATATATATATATATATATATATATATATATATATATATATATATATATATTGCAACCTTATCTCTACATTTACACTACTTTTCATTTGTTTTTCCTCACAAAATCAATTGGTGAGTGGTCATAACCTGAGAAATGTAAAAAATCTTAAGCTTTTAAATACTTCTGCAAAGCACTGCGCACAGGGTTTCAGAGTCAGTTTTTACTATGTAATTATTGGACAATTCCCTTTGAAACTTTTAGCCAAGCTGGTCAATTCCTCGGTTTGACTTAGATGTGAAATATTGGATTGTTTTTCAGGGGGAAGAGCAATGTGGAGAGAAGCATCCTTGTTTTTCCATCAGATAATAATTGGTATCTGTGATAAAAATCTTAAGAACACAAGACAACTTTTGTTTTCAGAGAGGAAACGTTTTCCACAGAAGAAGAGTTTTTTGGGTTTTTTTTAATATTAGCTCAGGGGAAACTAGTCAGGATTGCCGTGGGAGTCCTAGGCCAACCAGCCAACACAGCAGAGGAGATGAAACACAGTCATGTCACATCACACTACGATTGAGAAATCCACGTTTCGGCCCCAGACTGTGTCCGGACAACAGAATCTCTCTTCATGTTCTTCCTCCAGTTGGAATGCTGTGACTAATATTTGACTAATGTTCAAGTTCGGACAAACTCAAATTAGTCCTGGTCGTCGTCTGTCGACGAAAGGCAGCGGTGACTCAGCGGGAGTCCGGGGCAAAGCGTTCGGACTCACAGCCATGGTGACCTTTAGGTCCCTGCCCACAATGTCCCCGTTTCTCTTCGCTCAATGGACGCTCTTGTCGGCAAAGCAGTTCCCACTCGCGCCAGGCTGTTGCTTTACAGTAAATGTGAAAAGATTTATGAGACACCATTATGGCTCTTTTGTCGCTTTCCTGTTATTTTGCTCTTTCTTCCGGTTCCCAATGCCGTACAAAGAGCAGACGACTCGTGATGAGCGTTTGTTCCCATCTTAGGCCAGTGTGTCCCTGTCTCAGCTGCTGTGCTCATTTTTGCCTCAAATTTTAAAAAACATCTCTTTAAAAAAAAAAAAAAGAAATCCCACTTTTTGGTTTGGCAACAGTATCACATAAAACTATTTACACAAGCTGCATGCAGTTGTGGTATACATTTGCTTATTTTGAAACCCCAACATTGGCTTTAAGTGTCATTTGACCCCCTTTGGCATTAATTTAATATAATGTATATCAGAGTCAAAGTTGACAAATTGGGTAAGGAGCACAACAAGACAAAATTAATGAAAAAGTGGCAAGAAGAATGTCTTAATAGTCGAAAGAAGCCATTAAAAGTCCTATTTGGACAAGTTTTCTTGTTGGATGAGATCAAGTTTTAACTTCTCACTTTGTGTGTGGCAGAAATGTAGATATTTATCCTCACACGCTATCCCCACAGTGGCACATGTGAGGCATGGTGGTGGCAGCATTATGCTGTAGGATTTTTGTGTGTGTGTGTGAAAGAATGTTTGTTGATAAAATAAGGCAAAAACTCAAAGAGTGACGTTTGTGAAGAGTGTGTGTTGTGGGACGCCAACACTGTGCACTGTAAAACATGGTAGTGGCAGCATTGTGCTGTGAGGTGTTGACTCAATTTTCCTCCCACAGCTGTAGACTACTTTGTTTTGTTCTATGACATGAAATCCTGAAAAACATAACTTTGTGGTTGCTACGTGACAAAGTAGAAATATCAAAGGGGTGTGAATACTTTTCCACATTCGCATTGCAAATGGAAAAAAACAACAAAAAAACAAAAAAACAAACCTATCCAATGTTACAAACATATTGAAACGTACAAAAATAACCGGCAGAGTGCTACATTAAATGCCATGGCAGGAAGTCCTTAATTCAAAACATCACACGGGGAGCGGAGGACAAAGTGTTGAGAGGAATAAGTGGTGGAGTCAGACAGCGAGAGCTGAATCTCGATGATGAAGCCTTCTCTGGTGTAATGAAAGTCATGTGAGGACAGTGAATCTCTCAGTCAGTTCTCCGGATAGACAGCATGTTGAGCGCAGCCTCACTACAAACCACGTGTCTGAGATGCAGGCGCCCTGCAGAGAGCTGGTGAGTCCTCTGCTCAATCCCTGCTCTTTGCGGTTTGTTCTTTTCGCCTGTCACCAAAGGGAAAATATGTGTACTTCTCTCTATTTGGCCGTTTACTGCAGAGTCTGGCATCATGGGACACGTTGCTTCTGGGAATAGGCTTCTTCTAAAGCCACCTGTAGAAAATACAAACATAAGGCGGTGTTTTAATGAGCCACGACATCTGAACTCTTAGCTTTGTCACTTCAAATAAACACAAAATCAACACCCTTCTATGAAAATTTGTAACCTTATTTTGAATTAGAAAATCAGATTTGTCAGTTCAGTAGTGAACTGATCAACTTCTCACAAAGAGTTTATTTAAAGAGCCTTACGAAAGCACTCATATAATAATATCACGTTATAAACACAAACCTCAATGCATTTCATTTTGATTAAGCAGAAACACAAAATAGTCATTACTTCATTTATTTCTAATAAAAATAGGAAGTTTGTTGTCTCTTTATTTTTTACCCTAAACAAAAATCAAGCGTTGCTATTTGTTCTTTAAAATTAAATGGTAGTTTGTTAGAGATCATTAATGAACAAACATAAAAACCGGGGAACACAGCAGGCAGGTCAAGGAAAAAGCTAGAGACAAAACTTGAACACAATGGTGGGTTCAAGTCCTCAAGGGAAAAATAATTGCATAATCTACCAAAAAAATACAATATTTAATCAAACAAACAAAGCTATCAGACTTTATTTATATTAAATTTATCTGTAAGTGAGTGTTCATTCAAGACATTAAACGTAAGAATGTGACATAAACAGGAAATGGGCCACTCCTTAGCCAGATTAAATAAATGTCTGTGCCAAAGACTGCTTTTGAGCTAAAGGACCATGAGTGTTTTTTTTAAATGTACACTGGCAAAGAAAAACATTGTGGTAAGTAAAAGACAAATATGTTGCACCTAACATTTTACAGTTTAAGAAAATTTGGAGATTTTAATTTGTCAATGAAAGTCTTACCACAAAAAATACAAGCATGCTCTAGCAGACTAAATCTCTACAATTGTCAAAACCTATTCCTAGGGCTGCATTTTGTCCAGTCCTGTGCTACATCCCATCTCACTGAACTATCTGAATACAAAGGCATAGGACATTGCATTGATTATTGCAACAGCGTTTTCACAGGTCTGTCCAACAAATCAATCAGACAGCTGCAGCTGATCCAGAATGCTGCTGCTCGTGTTCTCACTAAAACCAGGAAGATAGAGCACATAACACCAGTTCTAAAGTCCCTCCACTGGCTCCCTGTAGCTCAAAGAATAGACTTTAAAATACTGTTGTTAGTTTACAAATCACTGAACAGCTTAGCACCACAATACATTAAAGATCTGCTGTTGTTGTATCAACCTTCCAGACCTCTCAGGTCTTCCGGTTCTGGTTCTGCTCTGCATCCCCAGAACCAGAACCAAACGAGGAGAAGCAGCTTTCAGCATCTATGCACCACTAATTTGGAACAAACTTCCAGAAAACTGTAAAACAGCTGAAACACTGACTTTTTTTAAAATCTCAACTACAAACCCACCTGTTTAGGATTGTATTTGAAACGTAATCAATTACAAATTTATTGATGGAACTTGACTTAATGTCGTGTTTTGATTGTTGATTCTATGTTGCATTGTGATTCTGTGCTTGATATGATGTAAAGCACTTTGAAATGCGTTGCTGCTGAAATGTGCTATACAAATAAAATTTGATTGATTGACATATTTCAGGTTTTGATTGATAAAAGACTTTAAAACTAATGTAACTCTTCCATCCAGTTCACAATTCACACTTTGTGTTGGCTTGTCACATAAAATTCTAATAAAATACATAAAAAAAATGTGTGGTTTAAATGCAACAAAATTTAGACAAGCACAAATGTTTTTGCAAGGCATCACACCGAAATAGGAGATGTGTTGCATCAAGCAGTCAAGAGTATGAATCTTTTGTGTTTTTAAAAAAGGTTCCAGTATATATGACATTAAAAAAATCACACAAAAGCGTAAATATTAGTAAATATGACTTCAGCATACACCCTTCCAAAACACACGTCTGCGCTCGAAGCTCCTCTTCTCATCCACATACGAGAAACATTAAAGACGAAACAAGAAAAACAAATGAGGAGCTTCTCATTAGCTGTCGTCATCACTTGATGAAGCAATGATGAAGTGTTTTGATCTATGTTTACAGACGGCCCCGAGCTAGACTAGATGTAGCGAAGAGAAGCAGCAGCTTGACAGAAATGAAAGCAGCTTCCTCTGGTTTCATGTAAGCTTTACGTTTTCATTACTCCTCCGTCTCTTTGCCACGCAGCTCTGTGGGGACAGATGGCCTGGACAATGTTGGAAGGAAGTTTATGAAAGTTTCACAAGCCTTAGCAACCGCCGAAGGCAGATCAATTTGCTTTTTTCTTCACATACGGAAATGCACTATGGAATATGACGCGATCCTCTTAAGCTAAGAATTACTAAAAAAAAAATGTAAAAATGTAAAAGTATGTGAAATTCATCATGTTTAAGCAGTTAAATCAGTGTTAATGTCCATTTTCACAAAGGTAATGTTATCAGCTATCTTAAGTGAATATTTATAAACAAACCAGTCGCACTGGTTATAAAATTT
Source organism: Xiphophorus hellerii (assembly GCF_003331165.1). Classification (NCBI taxonomy): domain Eukaryota; kingdom Metazoa; phylum Chordata; class Actinopteri; order Cyprinodontiformes; family Poeciliidae; genus Xiphophorus; species Xiphophorus hellerii. The sequence goes on along the minus strand of NC_045690.1, from coordinate 18,379,566 downwards.
AGCTCACCCCCAAAGCATAAATTATTCCTTCCTGAGAGTGCTTAAATAGAACATTCAAAAAGAATAATATTTACTGAAAGATTTGTATAAAATGATGCAGAAGGGATAAATCACATATTTTGCCAATCAATAAAGACGTAACTCTTTTTTCCCTTCTGTGAATAACTACAACTCACATTTGTTTTTGGTCACCAGTCGATGTCAGAGCTACTAACAATCGCACAAATCAAGCAGCCTTGGATGGACTCTTACTATTTAGAGAAACCGATTAGCCTCACAATCACGTGTTTGGGATTGTGGGAGGAAGCTGGAGTAGCTGTTCTCCTCACACATTCACAAGGATAACCTGGGTGTCAGGTTTAGAACAAACGTGAAAGATCTGATGAAACTGCTGGCTGAAGCTGGTCAGACTGACCGGAGTCCGGTACCAGCCTGGGCTGAAACGCCACTCAGACAGAAAGAGAAGGTCCAGTGGTTTATTCTGCCCTTATGCTGCGGGTTTCCAGTGTCAGAGGAAGCCAAGCAGGTGCAGAGCATCACTGAGCCACCGCCATGCTTCACTGTACGCATGGTGTTCCTTTCAGCATATATTCTTTATTGCAGCTTACTGTTCCTATGCTTTTTGATGAGCAGTGATGGATACCTTAGAGTTTAGGCAATGAGTCCATCCACATTGTATGTGGAAACTGTAACCAAGTGTTTCTGAACTTTTATGGCAGTCATTTGATTTTTTTTTTTGACCACCTGCTTCCTGGAGAATTTGGTTGAAGGCATTGAGAGCTTCTCTCTGCCACCAGCAAGCATAACCACTGTTCATTTAACTTTACATTTGCAAACTGTTCTTCAAACTGTAGCTCAGGAGCAGTTAAGGACTTTTGCTATTTGTATTTACTCCTGTTGTCCAAAGCAAGTGACTTCTTCTCTTAACTTTTTGGACAGTTCTCTTGACATGCAGTGAAACATTGTCCCATTATCTCCGTCTCAAGCAGAAGAGGATGCACCAAACAAAGTCGTCGATTAGTTGGATAGGATTTATTCTCGAATATTTCCCTTTATAAAGAATTTTATGAAGTATTTTAGAGTTTGCAGAAGTCATTAAAAGTGGAATGTAGTTTTGAATTAGGATACAACTTTTGGAATGTTCCTTCAAAGTTGTCTTGTCCAGTCTGCTTATGGCAGACTATTTCAAACGTGTCAAACTTAATTTGCCATTCGACTGAAGAATTTTATGGGAAATTGAATCTAAATAATAATTTAAAAAATCCCAGCTGACTTGCAAAAATGTTGTGGGTTTGTAAAGGTAAAAAGGTTCAATTTAAAGTTGGTTCACTCTACGAAATGTACCAAGGGACGCAATACAACTTTTTAAATGCTTTTCTCATCTTAAGTAACCAACTTGTTGAGTTTAGTACATTTTGTTAACAAAAGACGTGTGTGTCACCAAGACAAATGGGAAACTTTGAAGAGGCCTGGATGTGGAAAAGGGTGGAGATACAGAAACGTAGGAGAAAACAGTGAAAGGTTATTAAACAGACAAAAGCTAAAGCAGGCAGTCCCCGAAGCTGAGATGTTTGAGCCGAGAGACCAGGGGCAGAAAGCGAGGGACTAAGGAGAGACAGACAGAAAGAGCAAAAGAAAGAGGGAGGGAGTAATCAAGGAGAATCAAGACGTTTCCTCTGCAATACCCACAGGCCTCGGCTGAGCCCCAGCTCCACAATCCTCGCTGATTGAAGGGAAGGGTTTGTTTGAAGAGGAGGTCAAGACCATCAGTACCTTGTTAAGGGAAAGTCGTGTCCAGAGGAACGAAGAGGGCCGACTCCTTCCTGAGGAATTCATAGGGGGATAGACGGTGTGTATATGTGCGAGTATGTTCTATGTGCAAGAGAAAGCACTGAAGATTTTTTTAAGTGTGTGAGAGAGCGAGAGGGAGAGAGAGAGAGAAAAACAGAGAGAGAGAGAGAAGGCGTATGGCTTGCTTGTGCGCCTCCAATCATTAAAAAGAAGCGGCAGACAGGAGGAGGAATTAGACAGAGGTTTTTTTGACGGACCCATTGACCCCCTCCTCACATACTTTCTAAAGCCAGGATAGCAGCACTGGCATTTGCTGCAATAATGCATGACAGATGTACATCAACCATGCTCTTACTCTATCTCTTAGTTTGCGTTTCTCCCTCTCTATCCTTTGTTTTCAGCCCCGTCTCATCTGGACCCAATGTCCTGTTTTATTTTTATTTTATTTTTTGTTTTTTTCTGTGATGAGCATCAATGAATCAGTAGAATTTTTTTTAAAAATCACAAAATGAAGATTATGATCTTCTTCAACACATCTTCCAGGCTGTAAATCTCTAACAAGTATGGCAGCTTTTGTATTGTCGCAGTGACAATACAATGACCTTCTACACACAGAAAATAATATAAAACAAATGATTCACGAAACAGCGGAGAAAAAAATAAATACATAAATTATAGATGAAGCAATTAATTTTATTAATCAATTGCTGAACTATTTGTCAACTAATTTAGTAACTGATTAATCGTTAACTGGAGAATACAGACACTAAAGAAGAACAATATACAGTCAGAGCAGTAATTATGCCAAAACTGTTAAAAATATATATACATTTTGTAACTACTACAGATAAGTAACAGATTAAACATATTTATCACGAGTGATTCAAGCTCTTGTGATTCTGTTTCATCACAGCTTTGTGAGATTTGTCTGTGTTTACGCGATCATTCCCAAGTTTCCTTGTGACTCCCTTTTGGACCAGCAGAGGGCAGCACATTCCCACAGAATGAGAGGATAGTGGAGCTCATGCGTGAGGCAGGCTGAAGTGGTAGCAGGAAGACCAGATCTGATCTCTCTCTCTTTCTTTGTGTACATGACAGAAGTGAATAGTGCTGTGTCACTGTGCAGTTGCACTTTGCCTTTCCTTTCCTGTTGCAGTAAAATAGATTTTATATCATTTCCAGGTGTAAATTAGACACAGACCTGCACAAAAATAGTCTACAAATTGAAATTAAAGCACGTGCATAAAAAAATAAAACAGAAAACACTTGTTGGTTAGAAAAGTAGTTGCGTAAAATTGAGAGTGTGGCTGTTTTTGTTTATCCTGACTCTCTTAATCCTTTATCTGTCCTTGAAATTGTGCACGTCAACACATTTCTATTGGGTTAATTTTGCACTTGCATGCTTCCTCGATAATAATAAAGAACACAGTTGCTGTGTCACTGTTGAACAACACCTCATCAGCTTATAAATCATGCTTTTGCATGTGCGTTTGTTGTGGGCCTTATTCACGTGTTATATTTTGCCGAGAGGTTCTGTCCTTGCTCTATAAATCTGAAACCCGCCATGTCAGTAAGAAGTCTGACCGTTCAAGTCTAACAAGCCCAGAAAAATATGCACCAAAGATATTTAGGAGTGTGTGGACACTGATACATTCCCTGCACCACACCTTTAGTGACTGTAGCCAGGCTGATTCGTGAGAGGTGCATCATAAGTGAAGTATTTTATAGGTAAACACCAGAGTTACTCTCAGGGAGCTGTCACAAGTTAAATCAACGTGGAATATTTGCATATATGTATAACAAGAGAAGGTCTGTCTCGCTACACCCCAAAGAACACACCGAACTGCGATAATGGAGGATCAGTTCAGCAGGAACACACAGCCTTGTAAGCTGCATTAAAGAGGACACGATAAGATGAAAAGCTTTATATCTCAACACACAGATAAGTTACAACTCATCCTGTTATCTTATCTGGAGAGGATTTTATTTCTATCTGCCTGCCTGACTCATAGGGTGGGGTGCAGTGAGGAGGAAGATCCCCGGCTTGGTTAAAGGTGAAACCAATTAGCCGGTAAGTTTGTTCTGAGTAATAATGTGTGTTTCTGTTTGTTTAGCTGTAAACCTCCGGAATATTGTCGACACATCTCTTTTTTTCTCCCCACTTTCTCCACAAACAGTTAAAAGGATAAGTCGCTGTGAGAGAAGACCAACTTGCGAAATGTAAATTCAGCCCGATATAAGTTGTTCTCGTCAGGATAAAAACATTAGATAGAGATGTCTCTATGTATTGACATTAATTGGAGATATTTTTAATTTGCAGTCAGGGCTCAATTCAAAACAGTTTTATTTTTAGCGTAATAAATGCTGTGCATCTCAACTGATTATCATTTTATAATAGTTTTACTGAAAATCTGAGTAGTTATTATCACAGGCTTTATTATCATAAAGGGCAGGTACTTCTGTTTAAGAGTGTTTTACAAGAGAACTATTTTTAGAGATAATTATCTGAGCCGGCAAAAAAAAACCAAAACAACATTAGATTAGGAGTTCCTCTTGGTTGACTCTGGATTACATAAATTTGACTTTAAAAACATCCTGATACTTGCGTGGGAAGTAAATATTTTCTGGCCTTATGTTTGTTCATGGGAGCTAAATCTGATTGAACCTGTTTTGTTTATTTTTTTCATTCTGAAACATGAAGCAAGACCGGCTTCTAGAGTTGCACGACTAAGCAAATAAAACGCTTCGTCGTGCTCATGCAGTTTGCCTGCATTGAAAATAGGCATTTGTAAATTTAATGGTAAATGGACTGAACTTATCTGGTATTTTTCCAACCATTTCGACCATTCACACACACATTTAGCCACTGATACACAGTTCAGTAGGCTTGGGGTTACGTTTCGTGCCCAGGGGCACATTGACATGAGGAAGCTGAACTCGAACTTACAACCTTCTGATCACAAGCCATCTCTACCCAAAGAGCCACATGTGCCTCAAATCAATAAATGGTCTAACTTGTGTTAAAATCACATCGCATTGACTAAACACATGACTGCTAAATATTACAACAAATGCGTCACATGCACAAAATAGGTGAGGCATTCTGAGGAATCTCTGTCTTTCACCCATTGTGCTGAGGGTAAGATGAGAATAGGCAGGAGGGAGAGGGACGGTGTGTTCAAGGTAAACATGAAGGAGCTGGTTAGCAATTGTAATAAAAAGGCTTCTTCTGCATTAGAAGCCTTTTTTTCCATTTTAGTTCATTTCAGTCTATTTATGTAGCAGTGTTACAACAAATATCATCTCAAGGCACTCTATGAAAAATATAGTCAAATTTATATACAGAAATATACAGTCAGCTCATCCCAATCACAAAAAGATTCAAAGTCAGTTTCGATTGCGTCAAATCAATTATTTTGCATAAAACCCTCCTCTAGTAGAACCAATGAAACATTACCTTGAACACAATGTTTCTACCATTAAGGGGATCTTTGAGACTGGAGCTAGGATTTGCCTTTTAGCGGAGCAATAACTCCAAACAGCTACAATAAGCATGTTCATGTGTTAAAACGGACAAGTCAAAGTAAATCCAACCGGGAATCTGTGGTGAGACTTGAAGTTTGTTCCTTCTATCTAACCTGACTGGTCTTGTGCAAAAGGATGAGCAAGATTTTTTCTCACCCTCAGGGAAAGTTCCTCTGGTGCTGTGCTGAAAGCATTTAGTTTGTTACTTCTGCAACTCTCTAAGTTCCTACATTTTCTATTACGTCATGCAAGGACATTCATACATTCGCTGTTTGACATTTCACTGGCAGGACACAAGAACATTACTCTGGAGAAGGGGCAATCAATGGGCCATTGCTGCTGTACAGTTCACAAAACAGTTTTTATTTCTTTCCTCCAAGATATGCTGATGGTAAGACATCTGAATGAGTTAGCGCCGGCTGCTTGAAAATCAACATTTCCACACAGATGAAGCTCAAAACTTTGTTGAAGTAAACATCTTCACTGGCGCTTAAATACTCCATCACATTGATGATTGATTACAACTGACTGTAAGTTCGTTGCAATAGAAAATTTATTTATGCCAAACAAAATATGTTCACAGCTGGTAGTAGTTTCTTTTTTTTTTTTTTCTTGAGCCTTTTTGCAAACTCCTTTATGCACTATATCAAAGTAAATGCTCAAGACTGGTCTGTAATTTGTATTTTGCAAATTGGATTTGTTTGAACCTAGGTGTCTGAATGTACAGCCAAACAATTTAGATTTGCCCTGGCAAGTTTCACTGCCAAAGTTTATTATGTCCCCTTAGATCATTGATTAAATCCATCATTAATAAAAAAAAAACTATGATTACACAGGAAGCGATATGCTTTTACTTGTTGAGCTTGATTTATTGCTATCAACTATTCCTGTTTTCCCAATTAGTTTGTTTGCTCTGTTCTCTGTGTTTACTTCAGTACCGTGGTGATTTGCACAGGATGAAATGGTTCAGACAAAAAGATAGGAATGAGTTATAATGACGTAAAGCTTTAAAGTGTATGCTGCTTAGGTCAGTACACAAACTGTCCTGATTAAAAACAGCACCTTGCTTCATACAGAAGCTCTGGGCTCTCGACAAGGCGACTTTAAATGTTAACTCACTATTTGGAAGCGTGGCCAACACTATAGGCTGATCGCAATTCTAAAACGGCGCAGAAAATTGACGTCATCGTTCACAACTTTCTCCTTCGGTGCACCGATTGGCCCGGTCAACAATCGATCGGAGACAATCAGAGTCAAGTGGAGGAAGCGAGAAGTTTTTTCGAGCAGAATTGCACAGGAAGGCAAAGACCAGGCTATAGACAAACACTTTGCAAAATCATTCATGCCTGTTTAACTATTCCACTTTTATCATGTTACAACAAATGTTACTGCAGTTTATTGGACCATATTAGTGGGAAGCAACACAGTGTGTTTAATTTACATAGGTATTGCAATGTTTTTAGTTATTCATCTTAATGTTTTGTTGCATTTTATGTTTTCAAAAGATTTCCCTGTCTAGAAAAGTAAGTCATGATGAATCATTGGAGGAGAATGAATGTCTCAAACAGTCGTGTCCAAAGCTTGCCTTTCAGTCACGTCTGGAATTCTGTTTTTGAATTTTCTGCTTGATAAAACGTGGAAAATGAGTGTAATATGGACGCGGGGTTTTCCCCCCCTTTGCACGATCCGCTTTTGCCAGCCGTGTAGCTGTTACTAATGGCCAAGTCTTCAGTGTGCGGGGTTCAGTTTCAGTTTGAGGAATGCTGCCCCGGTCTGTTTACCTGCTGCTGGCTGTTCTCTCACTGTGAAAAGTTGCAGAGTCATTGGAGGTGTAGAAATTTCCTCCCGCCCTCTAACGCATCCCGTAGAACGGCTTGCCCTCAGAAACGACGGCTGCTGCTGCCGCACTTTGAACTGAGCACAGTTCTGCTTTTTTTGACGTAGCATGGGACGGACAGTTTCGTCCAAGAGAGAGAAAAGGGGACAGAAAGCTGCAACCTGCCTGCCACCGGAGACCTCATCCTCCCCTCGGACAGACACCCGAACCCTGCTTCGGTGTGAATGCGGACCGCCGCGTTTTGTTGTTGTGACCCAGGGAGTTTGACAGCTGGTGAGTTGCTACAGCTGCTTCACACGATGTGTTGACGCTCGGGAAAAAACCCCAGAAATCAGTGTAATACGACTGTTCGGGTGTTGGCACTCGTGATACAACTCATAGCAACTCTTATCCCACACTGGATATTTAAAATCCTATTAGTTTATGGGTTTTTTTTTTCCTTAACGGGCGTAGAGTCCTAAAAAGAAAGTGAAACTTTTTACTCACTCCGGTTTGTTGACGATTTAAAACAATCTTTGCAGTGAGACAAGTGGCTCCAAATATCCCGATAAATGAACGATTAGATAAATAATATTGTTTAATTTTAAAATAATATAACAAGTGCTCCATTATTATTTATGCCATTTCCCCCCCACTAATTGTAACCTGTGCTTTCCATCAGTTTTGAATCAATATCGTTCAGGTTTAATGTGTAGTCAGCAGTGTTGTATAAAGTACTGAAATCTCAGAGTCAAGTAAAAGTACAAGTACCTCTCCAAAATATGACTTTGGTAAAAGTCGAAGTCACTGACTGAAATGTTACTTGAGTAAAAGTCTTAAAGTATTTGAAACTTCTTGTACTTAAGTATGGAAATTACTGTAAAAATGGATGTACTCAAGTAATGTAATGAAAAGTACAAGTAAAAAGTAAAACAAAGCAAATGCAGTTTGAATGACATTTTTTATATTTTGGTAAACTTGTCAAATACACTTAAAATAATGTACCCAACCAAGTGCAGGCAAAATTAAACCTGCTAATAGATATACCTGCAGGCATCATTTAGTTAAGAAAATTAGGTGCTTTACCTATAGCACAAGGTTAACTTAACCTGCTTTACAACTGAACCAGCTTCTTAGTATACCCTCCAGGACAGAAAATACAAAGTTTTTGTAAGGCTTAAGTTTTCCCTTCAAGTAAGGTCAGTGCTGAAAATGAGAAAAATAAATAGTACAGAAAATGCGGCCAACATGAAGAAAAAGATCTGTTACGATTACTCTACTTCACAAATCAGTGAATCAGTCAATGCTACAGTCAGTAGGTGGTGCACACAACTGGTCATTATGCAAAAGAAAAAAAGAATTGGGAGGGAAATGCAGCTTATTGGCATCTGTAAACCTGGTTTTGAACTTGCATGCCTTTCCTATATTCATTAAATTTAGTCTAAATTGCTATCGCTATGGCTTCTGTCCCCCCTTGAACAGAGGAGTCTAGGTAGCCTGCTACAGTCAACATTAGGCCTAAGCTAAATACACCACGTGTGGAACTGAAACAATGCCAAACAAAGTTCATTTATGGTCAAGATTTCACAATACAGTAGTGCCTAGTGACCAAGCTATAGTTACTGAAACAGGAGGATTATAACCATTTCATAAGAAGTTACCTCGATGTGTTTCTTCAAGTTGGACGGGGAGTTTTTGTAAGATAGAATTTCCATGTGACTGCTACTGATTGCGAGACTTGCTTTGTGTTTAATGGGAGAAGCGAAACAGGTGTATCCTAATTAAAAGTAAAGAAATCAAGAAATGGCAAAAAATGTGGAATGAAGATAAGAAAGGAAGAAGATTATATGAAGTACAAAAGTCAGTTTGAATTCGAAGCATTAATGAACGAAACAGAAAAGAAGAAATAATAATTAGTAGATTAAGAGTAGGTCATACCTACTTAAATGACATGCTTTATACAATAGGGAGGAAAAATAATGATAAATGTGAGAGATGTGGAGAGAAAGAAAATGTAGAACACATATTGAACTGTAAGTCAAATGAACTCGAAAGGGAAGAATTAAAGAGAATAGTTAGAAATATGGGGCATGAATGGAATCTTAAAGGTATATTAGGAAATGAAGGAAACATAACAGATATTCACAAATTAAGGAAAGCATTGTTTATTTATCTTAAGAATACAAAATTAAAAAGTAGAATTTAATAGATATGAAGTAATGCTTCTACACACTCATGTACAGTAGGTGGCGGTATGCACCTTAAAGTTGCTTGTGATCCGCCATAATAGAAAAGAAGAAGAAGAAGAAGTATCCTATTGGTGGTGATGAACAAGCCCAGGCAAGCAGGCTACGGACTTTGTTCGGTAGCCTACTTGCTACTTGCTAATCAGTAGGTGGGGTCAAAACACTTGCGTTTCTCTCTCTCGCTTTTTTGTAACGAGTAACTAAACCACACATTGAAAATGTATCGGAGTAAAAGTACGCAATTAAGTTCGGAAATATAGTGAAGTAAAAGTGAAAGTCATCAAAAATTTTCATACTCCAGGAAAGTATGAAGTACTCCAAAATATACTTAAGTAAAGTAGTGAAGTATTTTTACTTCGTTACTATACAACACTGGTAGTCAGTGTAACTACTAGCATGTTCATTTTCTCTGCTTAGACTTCTTGGTTCACTTAATGGCACCCCTAGTGGAAATGTGTGAAAGCCCTTAAAATAAAATCATCATATTTTGCAAAAGCAGACATATATATATATATTTATATATATATGTACACAGTATAGACCAAAAGTTTGGACACACCTTTTAATTCAATGAGTTTCCTTTATTTTCATGACTATTGACATTGTAGATTCACACTGAAGGCATCAAAACTATGAATAACACACGTGGAAATATGCACTAAACAAAAAAGTGTAAAACAACTGAAAATACCCCTTATATTCTAGTTTCTTCAAAGTAGCAACCTTTTGCTGTGATTACTGCTTTGCACACACTCTGCATTTTCTTGATGAGCTTCAAGAGGTAGTCACCTGAAATGGTTTTCACTTCATAGGTGTGTCCTGTCAGGTTAATAAGTGGGATTTCTTGCCTTATAAATGGTCATGAAAATAAAGAAAACCCATTTTAATTAGAAGGTGTGCCCAAACCTTTGGTCTGTACTGTATATATATAAAGTCAAATCCAATCTTTAGTTTGAGCACCTCTATTTAGTGGAGCAAAATTCCCATGTTTATATGTGTTTTTATGCATTTTTGTTAGCAAGCCTATCTAGATGGCACGTAGACAGCGTCTTATGGTTGCTATGGAGATGTGTTAACCTCAACATGCCACTCTTTGCTGCAGATCCGTAGGTAAGAGGTTTGAAGATTTTTAATTTTTTTTTTATCTTCCTCATCATCCTGTTCACTGTGGAGGATGACAGGATAAATATTGCTCCTCATCCAGCCTGATTGGTAATGACTCGCTGAAAGAAATGGACCTAATTGATTATTGATTGGATACCTTAAATCTCAGATTAACTTAGAAAATGAATGTATAGATTGAAAAAAGGCTTTATGTAGTTATTTCTGAAAAGATTGTGAGGAGTATTTCTTTTGAAAAGAAGATATGTAAGATAAATAGCCAACTGAAAAAATGTCTAGTCACTGCAACTCTGCGTTTTGGGAGCGGGGGGTTTTAGTCCAGGAGCTTCCTTATGCAAAGTCCTGCTGCTTGTCACGTTCCTTGTGCTGCAGCAACTTCAGCTCAAAGCTGACAGCACAAGTTCGAGTCAGCTGATTGCTGTTCTGCTTGGTGCTGTGTGCAGCCTGCCAGCTCAACCAATCTGTAAATGGTTAACTCCTCTTCTCTGAGCTGCCAACGCTACGTGTTGAATTCTGTCCTGAGCAGACTCGCCGAACAAACAGTGATTAAAGTCAAAGGGTGTTAGTAAGTCTTTGTTTGGAATCGGATTTTGATCTGTTTTCGTCCCACTTTTCACTGCTACTCTATCCCTCTGCTGATTTCAAGTGCATTTTTAATGCATTGAATCATTATAATCAGCTAACTGAGAAAGCTCTTTACACATATGGTCCTGAAATCACTGAGTTGGTCATAATGATGTTGTAATGTTCTAACCTCTGCACGTTTTGCAACCTAAGCAAAGCAGGCAACCAGGGACTGGAACATTGACGAAAATCTACATACACCCAGCTGTAGTGTATGTGTATGCGTGCTCATTCCTTCCTCTACATGTTCATATGACCCACAAAATGCTCAAGTGAAAGTTGGAGTTTACACAAAATTGATTATGCAACTGCTTTCCTTGTATCCTTTGGCTTTGCTCAGTGAAACATTCACTACGTTTGGAAATCTGTTCATATGTAAAATATTACTCAGAGGTATGCACCAATTTATTAGTAACAGAAGGTTTTTTTTCCTCCTGTCAAATGTAACGGTTAATATTTTTTTTCTGTTTCGAGCAGCAAAAGTATAATAGTCTTTTACCTCAGAGATGCGCTGATCAGTTTTCTGGCTCGATACAGCTGCCCGGTTTCCCCATCATTCTAAATTTGGTTTTGGGCAATAAAACAAAAATGAATTTTAAAAAATGTGCTGCATGTTTTTTCTTTTGTTTTCTTTTTTAGTTTTGAAGATTATCTTCCTTTATGCATCAACGCATATGTCTCTAACCATTATCTGAGGTGTATCAGAGGGTATACTGTGAGCTGATTCATGTATAGATTGAAAAATGTAGGAATTAGTTTCATTACATCTAATTTTTTTTTAAAAATCAATATTTTATTTACTTATTTTTTTATTCAGAGATATACTAATTACATTTGTGCTTGTCATATGCCAATACTTTTGAAGAAGTATAATAATATGTGCTCACTGGCCACTTTATTAGGAACAATTTTTCAGTTTCTTGGTAAGCCAAATGGCAAGTCCAGTAGCCAATCACGTGGCAGTAACTTAATTCAGTTTGGCATTTAGATGTGGGGAGGATGACTTGCTGAATTAACACAAACAATGCATCAGAAAGTAGATCTAAATGTCTTTGAATGCGTCTTGTTGCTTGTTGTCAGATGGGTTTTGCAGAGTTTTTCAGAAGCTGCCGATTTGCAGGGATTTTCACTCAGAACCATCTCAGGTTTTCAAAGTGCGGTGCAGGGTGGTGCAAGGTGATAACAGTGCAACGTGTGCAGAAGTGGAATTTGGTCTAATCAGAATGCAAGCATATACTGGTTCAGTCTGGTGGTGGTATAATGCAGGGTTTACTGCAGTGTATTATAAGCCTGGCGGGCCACCAGTCTTTATTTGTGCCCCCACCAGCCTTAGCATTGCTTATTTTTCAAATGTTTTTTTTTTATGTTTGCATTTTTTAAAGACCTTATAGTTGGTGTTCAGGTATTAATCTTCCAATCTTTTAATAACCCATAATTATCAAGTGATATTTTTTAACTCAAAAAGACAACTGGATGAACGACTGCCCGAGCGCCCAACCACCGGGCTTAGCAAGTTTTCTGGGGGAAACCTTATAATGGGATAGAGGATATTTTCTTGGCACCGTTTTGTTTGTTTTTTTCTTTCTGTTTTGTGGCAACGCTCAGCCTAACGAAGCTACAGGAAGCCCCCCTCATTCTGGGCTGATCCCCAGCATCGCAATCCGGTTATAACGCCTGATAACATCATAGGTAAGGCAGATAAAACATCTGCCACATCTTCAGTAGCAGATGTTTTCAAAACAAGCTTCAACACACAGCTCTCAACTTTCAGGATGAGACAATTGACTTGCGTGTACTAATGCTTTATTGACACTGACATATTTAATGTACAAGTCAAACTGGTCCAGTCAGCTCAGAGATGAGCTGGATGAGAACACCTGCTTGCTTTGCCTGCGAGGACTGGTTTCGCTTCATTTTTCCTAGAGTCTCTTTTACATTCTGGGAAAAGAATTTAGTAAGGACAGCGTGACCCTTTGCTGCATTCATTTACTTTTTTTTCCCTTTACCTTCAATGATTTTGCACTTTTTTGTCTTTATCAGCGAGCTACTGTGTAGCAAAGTCTCAGGAGTCATTCCTCCATGACTCACACTCTGTTAGCGCTTCACCGGCAGACAAAACGTTTTCAAGCAAACCTTACGTACTCATATAGTGTCAATCTAATCAAGCAGAGAAACAAATCATTATGGTTGCAATAATTATTTTTAAAAGAAGATTAGAATAGATTAGATTACCTGGCCATGGTTATCAAAAATTATAGCGTTGTTGTGACGTCTGAGTGCTTTATAACATTATGAAATGACTTTTAAATACCTGCGAACACAGAACTCTTCTAAATTACGTAATTCAAGCCAGTCAAAACAGCAAACGTCACCTCCAGCTGTGGGCTGGTATTTGGCATGACGAACTTGGGTGAAAATACCACAAAAAATATGTATCAGTGTAGGATCTAAATAAAATAATATTAAACTGTAGGAACAGTATGACTGAGCGATATTGAAGCTGTCATTTTCTTAAAATTGTCACTGTATCAAGGTTTTTTATTGAGGCCCAGATTTAACAGGGTTGTTGAGTCAGGCCCAGTCCCACACCCCGATCCAAAGTCGAGCAACACAAAAGCAAAAGTGAGAATTTTGATCACGCCTCACTAAGTTTTTCAGGTCACAGTGTCATACTTTCTGTGACGCTTTTATAGCACTTGAAGCAGTTTTCAGGATTTTGAATGTGAGACTCTTGTTTGTGTGCTACTGTAAATAAATAAAAGTATAAATTTAAATAAATAATCATCACTATAATAGTCATTAATATTTTTTTTCTTGCTTTTGCTTGGTATTGATTCACATTTGATCGAAAAAGTAAAAATATAATAATAATTTACTATAAATTCTGAAAAAAAAGTAAGAATTTCAATAGAAAATGACCTTTTCATGAGGTGATAGGTGGAGCAGACGGCAGCAGCAGTTTTATGGTTTCAGCTAAAAGGAAGTGAAACTTCAAGTGTGTTACAAAAGTACATTTTTAAGAGATCTGCTTGCTTGTTACTCATTCAGTTAACAGCGTTCCTCTTCTCTTACAGGCTGAGCATCCTAAAGAGTGGTTTAAAGGAATCCCCACTAAAGCCTCCTCTGATTACGCTCTTCACAGCAGATCCGAATCTCGTCTGGAACAGTAGATGACAGCAACGCCCTAAATTGTGATAATGGATCACCTACGTGTCCCTGAAACCTGTGACATCCAGACCAGGAAGAATTTGATCGTCATGATTTGATTCGAGAGCTATCTGAACACACGCTGTCAGCCACGATGGAAATGAGATGTCTGGATAAGGACACATTGTGGGGTTCAACATGGTTTGCCTAAAAGACATGACCTGGACTTACTGGGATTTCCTCTGAGCTGCTCGGACTGGGTTTTGGGTTTTGCTGTGGCTGCTAATGGAAACGAGCGTCATTTTGTTTACATCCCTCATCTCTCAGGAAATCCAAACTTGACTGAATAGATTTTTGTGTAAGGTTCTTTGCAAGATGGAGCACACGAGGAAGCGTGCTCCAGTTCAACGCCTGACGCCAGTGACATAAGAAGGATTTAAACCGATAGAGACTGTATGACTCTGGCATCATCACGAAACATAAACCCTTAATCTGGAGTTTTTCTTTCACCGGCTCCAGCATGCATTGCTCTGTCAGGAAGAAACGTCCCACGTGTGAGTCTGATTTCTCGGCTATCGTTGTTCCCTCCATGCGCGGGTCTGGCTACCTCGATTATACTGTCGAGAACCACGCTTCCAGATCCTTTTTGGCCATTGATGAGTTTAGACGGCAAGAGATGCTGTGCGATCTGCTGTTACACGTCACGTACAAGGACCGGACGATGGACTTCAAGGTAATGCCAATCCCAAATATACAGCACTTTTAATCTTTCCTCATATTATTTTTCAGATTACAAACAGGTTAACACAAAGTGGTGCATATTTTTTGAGGTGAAATCACTTATCAAACTCTTGAGTGCAGCTCTCGTAGATATTCAGTACACCTGAGTCCTTGCTGTGTTGGGGGTATGCCTGTACCGGTTTTGCATGTCTAGAAACTCAAGATTGTCAATTATATTGAGGGATGAACTTTAACTGGGCCATTTTCGCACAAAATGATTAGATCGTTGACATGTTTGCACTTTCTACTATATGGCTTGTTGCAACCTGCAGACTTTGCTTTACCCTTTGACCTGCTGAATCTGTGTAGTGCATGACTATAAATTGTCGTGTGAAGGGGAAGATTAATTCTTGCAAGACAATGTAGTTAATCCGGGAGGTTTTGAATAATTCATGTACTTCTCATTGCAATTATCAAATTTATTTTAGGTGTTGTTTATGTGACTCAAGCTCGTGCCCTCCAGTAGTATCGTTTATTAAAAATAGAAAAGCTTAAATATGATTGTGAATTCCAGTTTAGATGGAAACAAATATTAGTCAAACATACATTATTCCAAACTCCAAGCTGTCAAACCTGATGACTGACAGCTTCTTCATTAACTTACTGTTTACTCTTTTTTTAATCTAATTATGATTAAAAAAAAATCTAAATCTGATAGTTTGCATTTAATCACACCTTCACCTTACTCTTTGTGCCAAGAACTAATCATTTTATTCTGCTATTTTAAAGCAACTTATCCATCCCAGCTAGCTATAAGTTGAGTAATTATAAAAAAAAAAAAGAAATCTCTCACAAAGTGTGGCTGTGTTGTCGCAACATTGTGCATTTGCGAACTTCATGTATTTTAATATTAAATGTTGACAAATGTTTACAATAAAAATGTCGTCCGAGTTAAACAGTGGATGTTATTAAACCTGATGTATTTATGGTTTTATTGTACCCTTGTTTAATTTAAATTTCTTACTTGGTTATAAATTATTAACAGAATTAGTTCCCTTTAGGATAATCTGAGGTACAAATCTCTGCTGTACGGCTGGGTGTCAGTCTGTGTCCGATTCTTTATAAATGTCCTGCCAAAATGGCCTAAATGTATGTATTACACTAAATACCTGAAGATCTGTGTCTGTCTAAAGGAAATTCAAAAATGTTATTGTTTTAGGAATTGAATTTTGAAGATGACAAGTTCACAGAAACAACTACTCGATCACGAAATAAATATCCCAAATAAAGAAAAAAGATTGGTACATCCATAAGCTTTTGGCAATATATTATAAAGTAAAAACAAACTTTTCAAGATTAGTTAAAAAACTGAAGCATCAACAAGAAGGGATTGTGAAACACCCAACAATCCACACTCGAAGAAACATTTTAAGGTTTCCCCTCATACATAGTGTTTTATTTACTATTTTTTGTGAGCATTACGTTTCTAAATAAGCTTGTATTCGTCAGCCTTGACCATCTTGTGCAGTACTTTATTATTAATAACTACTTGTGTGTCTTCAGGTTCACAAAGTGGTGCTGGCCTCCTGCAGTGCCTTCTTCAGAGCCATGTTCACCAGAGGCTTCAAGGAGTGCAGTGCTTCGGAGGTCACCCTGCGCGACGTGTGCCCCGAAGTGGTGGGAAGACTCATCGACTTCGCCTACACGTCCCGCATCACGGTGGGAGAGAAATGTGTGCTGCATCTGCTTTTGGCTGCCATGAGGTAAACGCTCCTGAACGGCAGCGCAGCTACGAGGGAGACGGGTGAATTCGAAGGTCGACTCTCTCCTCACGTTTTGCTTTTATCTTGTTCCTGGGAAGATATCAGATGGAGGACGTGGCCAAGGCGTGTTGTGATTTCCTCACAAAGCACCTGGAGCCGGCCAACGTCATCGGGATCTCCCGCTTTGCCGAGGAGATCGGCTGTACGGAGCTGCACAAGACGTGCAGAAAGTACATCAACTCGCACTTCAGTGAGGTGAGGTGCTCAAACCGCTGAGTCTCTTCATATGGTTTGCTTAAAGCTTCACTCTGGTGAAACATATACCAAGAAAACCAGCTGTATGTCCTGTGAATTTGGTTTAAACGCTGTACAAAGAAGGAGACCGCTGAAAATATTGACGATATTGTTTCTAAAAGTAAATCTGACTGGGTACACATAGCCACCAGGTGTAATGAACTCAAATTCTGTTCTACCTTGCAATGATTTCATTTCAGTTGTTTGCTAACATGGTAGGTTAGTGGTACCATCTGCTTTTAATGATAGTTTTGTTTCACAAAAAAAGTGCTCTTTTTCAGAAACTTAGTGCGTTTCTTTGAACATCTTCAAATGCAGTGATTGGTATTTCAGCTGCTTTCTGTGCAGCTCTGCTACATTGAGATCTGCCCAGTGATACCTGATCTCAGATATCTGATCTCGGATATCACTACACAGAACAAAGCAGAGGACATTGCTAAGATGGACTGAGAGCCAGTCAGTATGTTTGTTTTTTTTTACAGTTAACTTCATAGTAAAAATTTAAAAATGCTCACGTTCTGAAAAATGAGCTTTTTACGAACTTTGAGCACAAAAATGGGTCTGAATCTGACAGTAGCCTCATCAACATGTATCAGGAGTTTGCAAGAGACCTTTGATTATGATCATTTAAAAAAAGCTTTGATCAGGATATATGATCTACATTTTCATTTTAGTCTTTTACATGCCCTTTGCCTGAAGTAACTCAGCCTTGAACTTTTCATGGCTGTGCTTTCAGATCCTCAATCAATTTCCAATAATTTTTCACTTTCTTTTCCCTGCTCTCCACTGACTTCACGTCGTCCCCCACGCGTGTTAAAGTTTAGCTGTGTGGACGTCTACGCATAACCTAGTGCCATTGAGACCAGCATTTTTGATAACCAGCAAAAATGCTGGTTATCAAAGAAGCTAGCAGCAAAATCGTTGGTTGCTGCATTTCACTTATGCAATATGAAATGTGTCACACAGCATGCTGACCTTGCACAATCTGATAAGTCAGCGAAAAGTTCAGCTTCAGTGTGTCATATCTGAAACCCAACTGATTGGTATCAGGGACAAACTACCAAGACTCAAAACTTTGGCACATGTGTTATACTTTTTTTTTTTCCCCCTGTGTGACATTTTTAGATTTGTGAATGCAGCAAAATCATTCAACATGAAGAACACTCAAAGTGAACGGTTCCTAAAGTAGCTGTTTTTGTCTTTCTGACTCTAGGTGACCAAAGTAGACGAGTTCTTCAGTTTGTCTCACTGCCAGCTGCTGGAGCTCATCAGTCAGGACAGCCTGAAGGTGCTCTGTGAGTCTGAGGTACGTAGCAGCACTAGAAATAAATGGTTGCATCTATTTAGTTTCTCCCCTCCACACTGACCTGCATGTTGCTTCCTAGAATTTTGATTAAATAACGACACTGGTTTCACCTTTTTTTTTTTACCGTAACTTGCATGTTAAAATAATATCCTTACAGGTGTATAAGGCGTGCACAGACTGGGTGAGGTGGGACATGGAGGGCAGAGCCCAGTACCTACATGCACTGTTGAATGCTGTTCATATTTATGCGCTGCCTCCTAAGTTTCTAAAGAACCAGCTGCTGTCCTGCCCCATCCTCAGCAAGGTAAATGCCCAACCTCGGAAATCTAACCGAGAGTTTCTGCTAGAAGCCGTACATTCAAGTGTTTAGTTCTTCGTTCAGTTTCAAACTATTCGTGCTTTTAAATTGTTGTTCATTTGTTTATCTCCAGGCCAATTCCTGCAAGGACTTCCTGTCTAAAATATTCCAGGAAATGACGCTGATGAAAGTTACTCCTGCACCCAATCGTGGAACCCAGCTCATCTATGTGGCCGGAGGGTATGCACTCTGTAGATCCTCAACAGCAACTCGATTGTTTTTCAGAGCCTCAAATTTTTTGGGGTTTCATATTAAAAGATATTTGCCTCCAGAAAGAGGTTTAGCCTGCCACCCAGTGGATTATTTTAGGAAACACAGCCATGCTTCTCAAAGAGGAGTCATTCTTCCTTTCCAACTTTTCTATTGTCAACAGTTTTCCATTCAGTAGCTCATAAATAAATATTTATTTTTTAGGACTTCCACTATATATGAAATCACATTCATCTGCTTGAATATAACAAAGTAACAATTTGTCCTATGGTTGCTAGACATTAACTATTACATTTAGAATAAGGTTATTTTCGGAAAATTGCATGTTGTTAGATTCATTTTTATACAAAGACTTAACCAAACATAAATTAAACACCAGGCAAACTTAACATGCATTTCCAATGCAGGAAACAATTTTTCAATAAAAATATTTTCAATTGGTTTATGAAAAATTAAGGGTTTTTGAAACTATGACTGTTTAAAACATTAAAATAGCTTGATATTAGGAATCAGTTAATGCCTAAAATCAACACAGATCATAGTAAGATCAAAGACCATGTAGATATTATGTGTTGATATCTACACATATAGATATAAACAAATTTATATGTGTATTTTATGAAATCTACCTCATTCTTCTGAAGGAAGTGAAGATGATTACAATCCTGAATTCATTTCAGTTCAATTGAAAATACCTTATTTATGCCAATGGAAAATTAAATGTTGCCAAAACTCATATCATTTAAGTATCTTCAAAGAGTCGTTGCTGTGGGCATGAGTTATTTCCGGTAGCAGTCTGTCTTGCAACGTATCTAAAGAGGCCTCTGACTGAAGACACTGTTGTTGTGTGATGGCTGGTTAGAAAGCCGTTCCTATCCATACCTGTTATGATTAATGAAAGAAATGGTTTGAACCAACTCCTGTGGGATTTGGTGTTGTAGTTCAGGTATTGAATTGGCTTTTGAGATGCTAATCAGCTGCTCCCAGGTGTAAAAGCCATACCTTGTTGCCACAGTTACGCAGCAAAACAACTGTCCGAAAGTAAAAAAGAACAAAATAGTCAAAAATACACAATAGAGCTTCTCCAATATGCTGCCACCATTACCATTCTAATCATGTTAATACTTCTACATGAATAAAAATAGTCTTTTGTCACTCAGGATATTTCTTGGAGAACTTACTCACTCTTTATGTCGTTTTTCTCTTCAGATACCGGCAGCATTCCCTGACCACCATGCAGGCGTACGATCCCAGGAGGAACGTCTGGATGAAACTGGCCGAGATGGGAACTCCATGCAGTGGACTGGGAGCCTGTACGCTGTTTGGACTCATCTACGCTGTAGGTCAAATCGCTTACATCCGTGCGTTGATCAAAAGAATGCATAGCTAACAATGTTTTTTTTTTGCTTTAGGTTTAGGTTGCTGTACTTGAAATGAAATGATTTTCATGTGATTTTCTTTTCTTGTTTTTGTAATATCCAGGTGGGAGGCAGGAACCTGTCACTTCAGACTAACTCAGACTCCAGCGCTCTGTGCTGCTACAACCCAATGACCAACCAGTGGAGCCAGCGAGCCTCCCTCAACATTCCCAGGAACCGGGTCGGCGTGGCTGTGGTGGACGGCTGCATCTACGCCGTGGGCGGCTCCCAGGGCTCTGTGCATCACAACACGGTGGAGAGGTGAGACTCTATATACATTAATCTATACAGACCCTCCAGATATAATTCAATATAAGTGATAGGATGAATGGTCTTGAGAGTTTCGCTCCTTTACTTTTAAATCACGCTGAGCCTCCCTTTGGGTATTTCTCAGTGAAACCTGCAGAAGTAGTTAAGCAGATTACTGCTTGTGGCAAAATCAGACAAAACATGTTGGGACAAACCTTTCTGGAATGTCAATCTTGATGGGAATGCTTTGCATCTTCATGCTGCCTGAAGTAGCTGCGTCGACGTCATTCTGTTACCAAGAAATGATTTTCTTTCTCTTTTAGCCTTTTTCAAAAACGAATGGATTTCTAAAGCATGCAAGAGGAGAATCATTGGCACTCATCTACACCGGCCTCATGAGGAGATGATAAATTTTATAAATGCTTTTAAAACACGATGTAGAGAATAAAAGTTAAGAATTATGTTATTAATGTTAGGTGGGGAAAAAAACAAGGCAAGAAATTCATGGAACAGTCTAATGCCTCTGCTTTAATACGGCTAAACTGAGATGAGGAGATAATGTCATTACATGCATACTCTGCTGCTGATAAAACACCGCGAGTACAGAGGACGGGTTAACTGGTCAAAGGTTTAAAGCTAATGCCATTCTCAAGGACACCTGGTCAAGGTGACTGTAACGCCGATCGATTTGTAGCTCCCAATCAAAGAACAAAATGCATGACACAAAAAACTGTAAACCAAGCTGTTTCCTTTTTTCTGTATTATATTTTTTTCTTGACAAAAATCTGTTTGCAAGACATCATCAGTCTCGAAAGCAACCACAACAGCAGTGAGCATCAAATCTGACAAAATCTGAGGTCATTTCCTGTCATATTGGACAGAGACACTTGCTGCACTCTGATTTGATTTGCTGTACAGTGAAGGTCTATCTAACTCTGTGGGACTTTGTCTGTTTCTTTCCTCCTGATTTAATGGTTCTGCATCAAAATCGTCTCTGGGTTTGGTTATCTGTTCGTCTGAAACGCATGAGCGTAATGTGACATTTAGCGCAGCAACAGTTAGCTTCTAAGCAAGCATGTACTGAATTTGCAAAATAATACCAACCAATGGGCTACATACAGGTGCATCTCGTCAAACTGGAGAACATGCAGACTTTTCTCCACATTTCTCTGCATTTAGCTCAGATTTCTGCTGCTTGTTCGCCTTGTTTTTTTTCCCCTTCCTTTTCCTCTCAGCTTTCCACTAATGAAAATTTAAATGTGCTGTTCCTGCCTAATTGTCTTCTTCTGCTGCTGTTCCTGCTTGGTTCTCTTTAGCATTGCTTGGTCTCTGACCTCAAGGCTTCTTCATTCCTTACGCGCTCAAAGAACAGAGATGCATCGGTCACTCCCTGACGTGTCGAACAATACGGACACGGAGCGATAAGATTGGAGCTCTGATGCTAAAATCAAGCTCGCACTATGTTGGCTAATAGAGACGTATCTCAGCATTTACGCCCGACTTGTCTGACTGACATGAATTCAATATTCTCAGGGCTCGTTGCTGCACACAGACACCTGTTACCTCTAAAGCAGTGTCAGCACTGAGCATTTTAAGCGTTCGTTCCACATTACGGAGAAGTTTTCAGGGTCGCTGACAGATGCCTCAAATTGAAACCAAGTTCGTTGGCGCTCGCCGAGCTTGCCCTGCTTTTTAACTCTTTAAAGATTCACGTTTGTTTTACTTTGTACAAGTGCAGCTCGGTGGGCGTTATGAATAATTCATTCAAGGAACGAGTTTCTGAAGAAGGTCCCGAGGGGGCAGAGAGAGAGGGGGAAAAAAAGAATCTAACGCATGCAATTAAAATAATGAGGTTTACAGAGAAAAGATTTGATGCGTTGCAAAAATACAATGAATTCAAAGTAAATTAATCTTAAGAACAAATTTTCATTTGCTTGTAATTTTATCCTATTTATCCAGTCATTGAGCTCATTAACCTGAACTATTCCGCTTATGATTTCCCGCTCATGCCTGACATTCTCGAGCTTTGCAAATGAAACTTTTTTTAGAAATTCTTAGATATGCAGAAGTGTACGTTTATAGCTAGTTCAACAACTTAATTTTTCATGCTAAATCTTGGAGTCGTCTTGAGCCGGTAACTTTTAAAGTGTCTCCAGGTCAACATGTTTGCCTCCAGCCTGCCTCCTCTGCTGTTTCAACATCTTCGGCTTCGCTATAAAGCTTGTTAATATTTGCCGAGCACGGTTGCGGGCTTAACCTAATCCACTCAGAAGTTGACTGGCTCTCGCAGACCAAGGAGGTCATTGCACTTGGCCGCGCCTCTCTCTGCATCCGTCTGAAGTCTGCAGAAGTGCTGCAGTGATTTATTGGAACCGGTTGTCAAGTAAAGTCATTAAAGGTAGGTAACGGGTGATCGCCCGACTGACTGACTGCCGTTTGCTCCCTACAGGTGGGATCCGGAATGTAACCGCTGGTCCTTTGTGTGTCCGATGTCCGTGGCTCGACTCGGAGCGGGCGTGGCGGCCTGTGGGGGGGCTCTGTACGTGGTGGGGGGGTATGACGGACAGAACCGCTGGAACACAGCTGAGCGATACCTACCCGACTCGAACACCTGGCACCCTCTAGCTCCAATGAACACTAGACGCAGCGGACTGGGTGAGCTGGATTTGACCACGCTTATGTTCATCTCTGAAGTATTTTTCTAAAAATATAAACATTAACAACCTCCAACTGATTTGGCTTCTACTTTTTTTTGCGTGTTTTGCAGGATTGGTTAGCATGAACTCTTACCTGTACGCCATAGGAGGCTATGATGGGCGGAACCAGCTGTGCACGGTGGAACGCTACAACACCACCAGGAACATCTGGGAGCCCAGGGCCTCCATGAAGCACTGCCGCAGCGCGCTGGGAGTCACAGCCCACCAGGGACGCATCTACGTCTTCGGTCAGTCTTAGCACTGATGTTGGTCGCATAACACACAAGTCCGAGAAAGTATGCTTGTGAGTGCCTCACAAGCGTATTTTAACCCGTTCCCATCGGGATTTTATTTGATAGACGAACACAAAGTACGCCCTAGACGTTTCAGCAGAGTTCAGCTCCATCCGAACTGCAGGTTCAAAACAAACACGATGGATAAAGCGTCTGTTTCACTGTCAGATGAGTCCATTTGTCAAAGTTTTTCCAAATGTCTGAAAAGGCTGAACTGATGTAAAAGTGTGCAGGAATTCAAGTTGGACGACAGAAAAAGTGGTGCTTTGATGGTGTGTAGCGTCTGCAGTCTGCAGGCGTGACGAGCAGTTGGAGACAAAACATTTACTGATGAGCCGAAGGGACAAAAAGTATAAAAGTCTTTTCAAGTTGCTAAGTGCGCTGAAGTCTGAAACGTCTGCCTGCCACATTTCTCCTCAACAGTTGTTTATGGAAGTGATGTTTTTGCAGTTTGTGCATAAATGTGCAGACTTCCATAATTTATATATGTTCTAAATACATCCAACTTAAGGCAAACAGACACATAAATAGAAATAGCACATACATTGATTGAATGTTGTCTCCATTTTTATAAGTTAAGGAAGTGATGCAATAGAAACAAATACTTTTTCCATCAAATTGCACTAAAGACTGCATTTATATTTGTCAATCGTCATATTTGGCCTTTTCTACTAGTAAATACATAAATTGGAATAAGGATTTCATTTTAATTGGATCTTGATGACACGCTGTAGAGGTAAATCAGGTAAATGGTTTGATTCAAGCGTATTGAAGTTGGAAACTCCAGTGCAACCATTTGCACTGAGCTAATTAGTAAATGTTTGTGAGTTCAGCTAAAGCCTTTAAAGAAAACATGAGAATCTCTTTTTCCTGTCAGATGTCATGTAGGAAAGACAGGAAACATGTGAAGGAAGGTGCAAAAGAAACTTTTTTTTTACCTACATGCAACATTCTTTGGATGTGCAGATAGATTAGATCAAAGCATGTTCATGTCTTAGAATGGCCTAGTCAAAGTTCACACCATTAGGAATCTATGGTAACACTGTATCATTGACACACTACTGGTCTACCACCAAAGATCCTGATAAAATACTTTGGAGTTTGTAATGTGATGGACAAAATGTGAAGCCGAATAAAATTGTTTTAATGGGCGCCATCCTGAGGCAGCGTAAGATCATTTTTATGCCCGGGTCATAAAATCTCTCTGTGGTTATGTGTTTCCAGTAGGTTTCTTCTGGTTTGTTAATTTGAAGCTTGAGAAGAACAATAATACCATAAACTAATTAGGTCATTCTGATTGTTTTGCAGGCAGGTCGATCAGTAGGTGATGCTTTGTTTTTACAGAGAAGGATGGACTCTGCTTTAGCTTTAACTTTAAGGTTAACAGGTATTAACTATGGATATTGAGTTCCTATACATAAAATCTATGTTTGCTAATCCTGAACCGGGCTAATAAACTGGTTTGGACCAAATGACTTTAAGCTGCTTCCTTCTTTAACGCCACTCTGTTTCAGGGGGCTTCAACCAGCACGGCTTCCTGTCCAGCGTCGAGTGCTGCTGTCCGGACCAAAACGAGTGGGCGCTCATCACCGACATGCCCGTTGGACTCAGCGGCATGGGCATCACCGTCACCATGGAGCCCTGCCCCGGCCCCCTGCCCGAACGAGAAGACGAGGATGAACACATGTAGGCCAAAGGACGAAGAGGTGTTGCAATTTAAAATCTAAAACGAGCAAAGAGGGTTCGCGAAATCAAAAGACGTTCCAAAATCAATAAGAAATATACAGTACAGACCAAAAGTTTGGACACAACTGTGTGTCCAAACTTTTGGTCTGTACTGTATATATATTTTTTTTTATGTCGCCTCCTTCATGGATTTCGCAGAGAATGCATCTCAGGAGACCGTGATGCGGGCCGAAGAGTAGTTTCTGTTTCAAGCACAATCACGCACAAAAAAAGAAACTACCTGACTGAAAGGAATGTTTATTGAGACTTTTTCTTTAAAAAAGGAAAAGACAAATAAGGCCGTGCTGAAGGACTCTCTCATGTTATTTCCCCTTTCTTTGTCCCCTTCAGGTTGTGAAGGGGACAAAGAAAGGTGTGTCGCAAAATTTCTAAAAAGCCAATTTAAATAGATTTGATTGTTTTTATTTCTTCTCTTTTCTGTCTTTTCTGTTTGCATCTTTGACAGTGATTCTCAAAAGTTAACCCCCGTTAAACATCAAAGTTTTTAGACTTACACCAGTGAGACCATGATGAATAATTTTCTTATAATTTTCACTTTTAAGTGAATGGTAAATGGACTGAACTTATATAGCGCTTTTCCAGTCATTTTGACCACTCAAAGCGCTTTACACTAGAGTCACATTCACCCAGTCGCTCTCACAAACACACACACATATACACCAATACGCAGATCGGTAGGCAATTTGGGGTTAAGTGCCTTGCCCAGAGGCACATCGACATGTGGCAGGAGGAAGCTGGAATCGAACCTATAACCTTCCGATCGCAAGACGACTACTCCACCAAAGAGCCACAGTCGCCCATATCTATATTGTGATCTATATCCTTTACTATTTACTATTTTTAAAAACAAATTTGCCCTGTAGCAAATATAATAATTATTTTCCAGCAGCTGCATAGAGTAATCACTTCCTGGGATCTATGTTTTTAATGATCCCAGTGCAGAAAAATGTCAACCCTGTTTACCAATCTCAACATCCATCAAGTTTATTGCATATCAATTATCGATATATTGGTTATTGCCATCCTAGCAGACATTCTTCCTAGCTGATACTGCCACATAATGACATTATTCTGATTCTACTTATTTCGTTTCCAGTTAAATTTTACTATACAAATGTAAATATTTATCATGGTCTCATTTGTTGGTGTTTTAATGGGTTTTGTAAAGTTTTGAGAGCCACTGTTTCCTGTTCAGAAGAAGCACTTTTTTTTAAAAAAATGTTCTGCTGTTAATTCAATTCCCTGGTTTTTGTGTACCAATATTCCTGTGCAATCATTATTTTTATTGTTGTTGTCCGTGACGATAAATGTAATTTTATAAGTTAATTATAAACATATTTCTATCAGTGTTTACGTAATAGTCCTGTTTTTCTTTAACATACATCTCCTGTCACACGGTGCAGCTTCAGTAGATTCTGTAACAGCCTTCGTGTCGCCACTAGATGGTGGAATAAGGCTGAAAATCGAGACAGAAGGAGGTCTAAATGTGTTCACATCCTGACAAACAATAGGAGACTCAAATATGTAATAATGCAACGTGGGCACGATGAGCTTGGACGCGTTTGGCTCGTGTTTTATTCATACTCGCAGCTACCGAGACCCTCCGAGAAGCTTTCATTCTCGCAGTCCAGAAGCAAAGACACAGGCCACTGGGCTGCGAGCAGAGTTAGTCATCAAACACAGACGTCACTCAGTGTGTTTGCGTCCTCCCCTTCCGCGCTGCTGCTCCCCGTCTCCTCCATGTCTCACCTGTAGTCATCCCAGCAGGACTTCAGATAGGAAGTTGAACACAGCCTCGGTCACCTCATCAGGTTTCCGAGATGAACAGATGAGAGGAAAATGTTTCATTTGTCATCTGGGATGATAAGTTGGGACGTGGTTACTTGTCCAGTTCCGAGTGCGTCCTGCGTACGGCGTTGACAGAGCAACCTGTTGGGCGATGAGTATGGATGGGCATGGAGGAAGAGGAGGAGGAGGAGGGGGCAGATGCGCGCTCGGGGCCCCGGAGGGCGCGTGCAGAGACGATCGAGAAAGTAAAGGGCTCTTACTCACCACTTGCAGCCCTACATAAGAACGAGTGACTCACATGGCGAACGCATGACGCAGGCGTCTCGTACACATTTGCACTTGGTTACACAAATACTGGTATGCGTGCGTACAAACACATTTGTTCTTTATCTCTCTGTGTGTGTGTGTGCATAATGTGTGCATGCGTGCGCACACTGGTGCAAAAACAAAGCTGCCTGTCTCTTATTCACAGGCTGTGGAAACAGATTTGACTCAATGTGTTCATTGTCTCATGAGGGGAGGGGAATAAAGACGGGAGATGTCGCACTGTACGGCAGGGAGATTTGCCTTTTGCCGAGAGTCACTGGAGGAAAATTAGTGCGCATGCAGATGTAGGCTGTTGTACATCTTTTGCATGTTTGCCGAACAGTTGCACAACCCCAAGAGAGAATCTGATGCTCACAGACACAAGATGCAGTTACTGATATTCATAATGAGCATTCATAAAGAATAATGACTGGGCTGCTTAGCCCAGTTATTATTGAAGGCAAAATCATGAGTTCCCTAAAGAAAGCCATAAGAAAGCATATTCGTAGTTAAGAGAAAATCTAATGTCATAGAAGGTGCTCTTGTCAAGCAAGACAAGCATCATGCTGTGGGAAGAGGTGGCCAGAGCTAATTCTGGGCACTCTGGTCCAGTCAAAGTCCAGACCTAAGTCAACACAACATGACAAACAAAGTAAAAGTCATTGTGATCTGCTTTTAAAATGTCTTTGTTTTATGGCCCTAGTATCACTTATAAGTTAGTGTGACGGTACTTGTTATAAAAGGCTTAGAAGACTACTGGTTGATAGGAAGGTGGATGAAGCCAACATCTTCTGTGGAGATGCATAGTAGTGGCAGCATCATGCTGTAGATGTCTGGCTTTCATTTTTTCCCATTTAGCAGTGGCAGAGCCTGTTCTGTGTTTAAACTGTTTTAAATAAGACTTTCTGGGTTATCAAAACTTCCATCCCCATCTATAAACCTTCAATCTGTATCTTAGACCCAAAACCATTAAAGGAAGCAACCCTTTAATTGGCAGACCTATCCAATTATCAGTTTTTATATATCACACACTGTTTTACAACAAAAGTTGTTTCAAGACACTTTATTTAAAAAGTTATTTTAATTCTAAAATACATACATTCCAATTGATCATATCTAAATATGATTGATATATCCTCAGTAACAGGCATGTCCCACAGGCCTTAAAGGTTTACTTGAGATGTTCTCTAGATCATCTCAGAATTGGCCTGTGTAGATGCTCATCTTCCAGCAAGGCAACAACACAAATCATAGCCACAGATGCAATGGCATGGTTTAGGTCGAGGGAGATTCTGATGTCTAAATGGCCCAGTCAAAGTCCTTATCCTAACTCCCAACTCTTTGGCAAGACTTAAACATTGACTCTCACCGGTGCTCCCCGTGGAATCTAACTCAGTTTGAGCTATTTTGCAAAAAAGGAAGGCAGACGAATTCCGTCTCTAGATGTGAAAAGCCAGTAGAGACCTACCCTGAAGTCATGCAGCTGGAATCGCATTGAGCTCACATTAGCCCTTGAAAGCATCGTTTTAGACTGAAATTCACAAAACACTTTCAGATTATTTTTGCTTGTGTTGGTCTAATGCGTAAAATCTCAATAAAACACAATCAGCGTCTGTAGCTGTGCTGAGACAAAATGTGAAAAGGCCCATTTTTTTTTATCTGGTGTGTTGCTTCACCATTAAAACAGATAAAACTAAACTCACAATCTGGTTCAATCTGGTCATCGGGTCTTAGCTCTTAGTATGCGGAAAAACTGAGAAGGGACTTTAAAATCAATCACTGACATATAATGTAATGACATTGGTAGTATTACTAAGTGTTACTATGAGCTTTATTCTGTTGGATGTGGTATGTTTGGTTTTATTTAGATCTGGGTTGAATTGAGGCTCTCCAGGACCTGAAGAGGTGCGTGTGTGTAAAGGGGGACGGGGTGGAGACTGTTAATGCCAGTGGGCCCTTAGGTACACGTGTGTAAGTGTGACCTTGGGAAGTGATGACCTCATCAACATCCCTGCCTGCAAAGCTAATCTGTTTCATTCTGAAGGATGCTCTCGCAATGGAGCCACTCATGAAGGTGACATTGGTGAGTGGGGCTGCTGGTGGCGTGGATGCACACCCCTCTGTCTTTCTCTCTCTCTGAGCCGAGCCGCATGCACAAGCACGTTGAAATACGGATTACAGGCACGGCGCATGCAAGTAGGTGAGTGTGCTGCAAATGGGGTAGAAAATGTGGAGAAAAATAATAATAATAATAGCGCACACTCTCGTTAATAAACCACTGCAACTGCGAAATAAACCTCCGCAGTTTGCGTCTGCTCAGGGCCAAAAACCCGTGACGCTGGCGCGCAGATCAAAATGCTGCAGATTTCTGCTCTCAGGGCAACCCAGTTGTTTGTGTTTTTGTGCATAAGTATGGACTCAACAATAATTTCTGCATCTATGTGCAATTCAGTAGCTAATCTTCGGCAAGCGCCCAGATAAAAAATAATTTTAAAAAAAGCCCCCAGCAGGTTATTTTAAATGAAAATAAAGCGTAAGAGTTTTTCTAACCTCAGTGCTGAGTTGCTGCACTGGAGGAACTTTGACAACTACACCACTTTTTTTTTTCTTCCCCCTGATCGTGTCATCTTACACTGCATGCATCTTCACCCTCTTCACTGTAAACACATGCCCTTAAGCAAGGCACCTCTTGCTGATGTGGTGGAGCTGATGGGTAAAGAGATATGAGACTGCGAAGCTGATTGCATGCGAGCGACAAGAGCGAGAAGCAGAGCGTTCTCATGGAAGGGATCAATGCATAAGGCTGACAAGGCGCCGGTAGATGTTTGTTTTATAGTCCTTACCAACATGCTGCGATGTAGCATAAAAATATTAAGGATTCGTTGGCTGAAACTTTAATTGTACCATTGCAGTTTGCAGAAAGCAAGATGAACACGTCACGTATTGATAGGACATTTTGGATTTGTTCAAGTATTTCTAAAAGAAAACTACAGGACTCATCCCTAAATTAAATTAGTGCTGCAGTGGCATAATAGTACACTGAACATGGTAGGAAGTATTCAATTATTTATTGGGGGTGGAGGGGGAAGTAACCCTTTGGCAAATAATAGTTTGTTTATAAAATCAATATCGCCAAATGTATCCCTGGTTTTAGCATTTCCTTTCATGTGTACTTTCCTTTTTAAATTGCTTGGAGTATCCATCATTTTTTTGTTTAGTAGTCTGTGACGTTTTGTTTCAAATGTATGGTGGAATAGGCGCTGGCTTGATGAGGACCCACATTTATCACGCTCAAAATTAGAGGACTGTTGGAAAGAATGCCATCTTGTGGTCACCGACTTTCCATAACAGACATTAGGAGTTACGTACGTACATGCCTAATGGCTGTTTGGGAGGAGTGAGAGAAAAAGCCCTCTTTTACTGTTCTGTCAAAACAGAAACATGCCAGATGGAATTGGTATTGAGCTTTCTGGGTTATGAATATGTGGAAGCACCTCCTGCTCACGGTTAAGTACGGTGGAGGATCTGTATTGCTGTGGGCCTGTTTCTCCTCTACAGGCCCTGGGAGCGTTGCAGAGGGCACCCCAACGTAAAATAATTCAAAAATAAAAACCTTGAGAGATTTGTCAGAAAAACTGAAAAATGGGTTGTCACTGGGACTTTCATCAGGATAATGATCCATAGCTAGATTGGCACAAAATGGGTCACAAAACATAAAATGAACCGACGTCTGTGGTAGTCTCATGCCACAGACCTCCTACAGGAAACGTTTGTGGTAAACCGGAGAGAAGAAATTGTAGTAACACCGACCCGTGGCTCTAATTCAGGGTTGTCAAGCTCCAGTCCAATCAAATTGCTGAATTACATTCTCATCATGGCATCACATTCTTAAAAACTGCCTAAAAAACACATCTCTTTAAATCCGTTTACATGTTTTATTTACATAAACTGATGATAGTTTCCTGGTTTCTTATGTTGTTGTTAACTTGTTTCTACAGTGTCCTAGAGTGTTTTGAAAGACGCTTTAAATATGTATAATCATACATGCATAATGTTATAAAAAATGTAGATCCCAAATGTAAAAATCATACTGAAAACTTGAGGAATGAGTTAAAGAGAAGAGGCTGTAACAGGACGCAAGGATATAAATGATATTGGGAGACTGCATGGCAGAAAGCACCTCATGCCCATTGTTAAGTACGGTGAACAATCTGTGATGCCATGTGTTTCTCCTTCAAAGAGCAAGGGAACCATGTTAGAGTGCATGACAATCTTAATTAGGCTGTCACTCAGTCTTCTGCCAGGGTAAAGATCTAACACATATAATGCCTTAGCAACACAAAAATGGTTCACCCAATCCAAAATTGGCTTTCTTACAAGGCTGTGTGAGTCCCAGACCTAAGTCCAGTTGAAAACCCTTGGGAAGAGATAAAGAGAAGAGCAGAAGAGAAGGTCTTTATATATCATAAAAAAGACGCTAGATGACATAAGGATATGCGTGACAATGCAACTCATGGCTATTGTTAAGTATGTTGGGGGATCCATGATGCTGGGGGCTTGTTTCTCTTTCAAAGAGCCCAGAAATCTTGCAAGAGTGCATGAAATGGTGAGCGTTTTGAAAGAAGGACATTTCACATAAATATAAATCATAAACGTAAACTGTGGTGACATGTTGTTTTGAAAGGATAATGAGAGAGAGAAAAAAATGCATGAGAAAAGCAACATTTTCTTTGGTTATCTCAATCCCCAGGTCTGAAATGCTACTTTAAAAAATCAGTGAAGTGAGCTGAGGAGCCCCAGGTCGACTTGGAAGAAATATTCTTTAACTCAGAATCTGAGAAGTTTGCTCTAGCCCTCTCAAATCTCATCTTATGTCACAAAACAAAAACTACTACTGAGCAATGCTAGCGACTAAGTATCTTCACAGTGTGCTTTTGTCAGTATTATTAACATTTCTGAGCAGATTCAGCTGCTGTTTTCCGCTGTTGAAGGGAGCCGGCCTGTTGTGAGCTTGCAGAGCGGCGGACTGCTCTGTGCCTTCCCTTCGACTGTGTTTCTCTCAGACTCGGAGGAAAGCATGAGTGGACGGTTTCAAGCTCCCCTCTCGCTGAATTGATTCTACTATGGGTCTTCAAGAAAC
The DNA here is from genome assembly GCF_003331165.1 of Xiphophorus hellerii. Classification (NCBI taxonomy): domain Eukaryota; kingdom Metazoa; phylum Chordata; class Actinopteri; order Cyprinodontiformes; family Poeciliidae; genus Xiphophorus; species Xiphophorus hellerii. The sequence continues at coordinate 18,347,008 of NC_045690.1, read as the reverse complement.
ACGGCGCTGGAGCACAGGGGCGGCTAGCTCCAAGCCAGTGTTTCATTCTTCTCATTCCCCCACCTTAAACGGGCCACCGTACCCTGACACTTCTTTATAGTGTCCTTAAAATTTAGCTTATCACCAAAACGGGAGCGCTGCCGGTCAAACCGCGTTTCCCCGACCGCGCACGTCCTCGGCTCCCCCCCTGTACCCAAACATGGTATATTCCACAATTTATTCCAGGGAAAGACTGACAGTTTTTTGGGTCATGAAGCAGCTGTTCAAGTCAGTGGTTCGCCCTCCCTCCGCAAGAATAAGGAATTAGTACATTTCAAATTAGATAACGACAAACGGCGGAGCAAGAAGAGGCAAAAGTATGACAATATGTCCGCAGAGCAGAATAACACATTTGAACTTGAGGGGAAAATATTTTAGTTTATTTATAAATTAAAAACTAGTTTGTTTGTTGTTTTTTTTTCCTATGGCTGATTTATATTTCTTCACGATATTGCGTTTTTTTTGTTTTGTTGGTATCTCCTTGAAATGAAACATTGTGGCAAACAATTAAGGTAATTTCCCTTCACAATTGTGGTGATATTTAAAATCTGCTCATCTATAACAGATGGAAAATGCCTATTGACCTCTTTTCAATAAATCCAGTTAAGGTTAGTTCACTCAATTTACCAGTTTGGCCTATTTGGACACGTGGACCACCATCTGAATGAACTTAGTCGCTTTAGACAACTATAGTTCTTCCTCCCGAGCGTCCCCACTGATTTGCACCTAATTTATTAATTACAACACATTCTAACACTCGTGCATTCAGCTTCACACCGAGCGCATTGGAAAGCGTTGCGTGTATGAGGCCAGGCCGGATTTGTGCACATACATTGTTTTTGTGCATGCGCGCACGTTCAGCATGGGTCAAGCCCCTTGGAAACAGCAGCAGAGGTCCTCTGCTTTTAAGTGGATTAAAACTCCAGCACAATCCCCAGAGCCGGCAGGCATTGGACAGACTGGGGTGTAGTTTAGATGAGGAGTTAAGACTGATTATCTCTCATGCTGTCTTTGTTTTTTTTTGTTTTTTTGCTGCTCTGTTGCAGAAATGGATAATGCTGTTCTGTGTTATATCCCTGAAGCCATATACACAGAAGCCATTCCAGAAGCTTAATGCTAACCTGCTTTATCTGGTCCAAAAGAACTGGCTAAAATGGATATGTGATAATTGTCTTGTTTCCTGGTTTTAAGCAGGTAACTGTTGATTGGTGGCATAAGTTAATAATTTGTAGGAGTGGATTTGGTGGTTTTACTTGTGGCCCTTTTCCAAGAGAATCCACTCAGCACAGTTCGATTCGGTTTTACGCGGTTCTAAACGTTTTCCACTAGTAACGGTTAGTGGCACCAACTCCTTTCTTAGATCCTGATTGACTGGGGTTTTGAGCATGTGGAGTCAGGCTGAAAACGTGACTTCTAAAAATTGCCATTTCAGAACTCCAGAACTAGTCTTGTATAGCGAAACGACCCCGCAGCATAATGCCTCCAACGTCTGGCTTGACAGCTAGCGCAGGTCATTGTCTGGACTTGTCATTGTGGAGAAATCCCAGTTTTTGTCTCCTAACCATAAAGTGTCTCTTTAGAAGGCCTTTGATTCGTCCATACGGTTTGCCTCAGATTTCAGTCAACTCATTTTAGAGCAAGCGTTTGCTTTTTGGTCACGGTTAATGTTACGGCGGGTTGACTGCGGATTGTGACGGCGGCGCTGATGTAGATTTTAGGTTAGGATACGTTCCAGCCTTTGTGGTTCTCGGGCTTATCTTAAACATCCATCCATCATCTTACATGCTTATCACCAGTGGGGTTGCGAGCGGCGCTGGTGTTTATCTGTAGCGGTCAACGGGTGAGAGGCGGGCTGCAGTCTGGGCAGGTCGCCACTCCATCGCAGTGACCTTAAACATCCCACCCAATTTCCATTTCACCCAACAGTAATGGCGGAAACTACTTCATTGCGTGCATAATGATCCAGAACCTACATCAAAACTGAATTAAATTTTATTAAAACAGTTTAACATTCAGTTTATTACTTGGCCTCGACTTCAACCCTATTGAAGTTTCCAGACTATATTTAATAGTGACAGGAAACCAACCGGTTTTAAATAAACTCTGGTATCGTTCTGCCTCTCCCAGCCATAATTACACCAGCCCATTGTTGATGGCTACAAAAATTATGTAGCTTACAGTCCATTTTGAACTTGCATGGTAAATTAAATCCCCCAATCTTGCTTTTAAAAGTTTAAACCTGTTCTATCATCTTTCAGTTTAAATTTATGATCAATTAATTTGGTATTTCTCCCAATGATGAGTTTCTTATGTACTTCTGAGTACAATTTTTTTTATGTTGTATTAGACAGGTTTTTTTTTTTTTTTAGGTCTAAATATTTTATGTTTAGTCTACTGTTTCATGCCGGGACCTTTTACTTTTTCTTTTTGTCATAAAAAAAGCAGATTTTATTATCATGTTGCAATAGTAACCCTTTTACATTTGTATTTTAATTAGTATTTCACTGACATCTCTTCTATTAGAAATATGAACAACATCGAGAAACAATCTTAAGATTTTTCTGTTGGATCAATAGATCTTTACCTTAATGTTTTGAACCAAAAAAAAAGCTAAAATTTTCTCAATGCTTTCTACTGTCTATGTTAATTTTACCAGTCATTTTTGTGTGTCTGAGGCCACCAAAAAAAAAAACAACAACAACATTAGTTGCAGTTGCAGTTTATGAGGCTGATAAAGGAATGTAAAGAGTTTTCAAACAACCAGCATGTCCTGGCCTGGCCATGTTAGCAAATTCACGCTGAAAGCAAACCGTAACATGCTAAAAGATGTACAAAAACAAAACAAAAAAAACTCAAATGTCTGCTGGGTCTTGCTACTTTAATACGAAAAGGCCTTCCTGTACAGCTAGAAAGAAAACACAGAGGTGTGCAAGAAGGAAACTGCTGCTCGCTTTAGAGAAACATAAACGTCAAACTGAAGTCTGCCAAAGAGAATCTAGATAAAGACCATAACGTCTGGAATAATTTTGTTTTGACAGATGGATTTAAAAATTAATTGTTTGAATATAAAACCATAATAAAAGTTTTGCATTAAATGTAACACAGCTTTCTAAGAAAATAACCAGCTACCTACTATAGAGCACAGAGGCGGAAGTGTTATGGTTTCAGAATGGTTTACTTCAGCAGGAGGATTCGCTCTGCAACGTATCAGATGGAGCTGAAGGGAAACTGTAAAAGTATTTAGAGTTGAAGCTGAACTAGACCCTGCAGCACAACAAAATCCCAAAACATAGAAGTAAATCCACCAAGGACTGGCAAGAAGAAATAAAAATAAATAAATAAAAGTCCTGTAACAAAGTAAAAATCCAAATTCTTTTGAAACACGATTAGGGTTAGGTGACGTGAACATGCAGGAAACCTCTCAAACACCTCAAAGGTGAACATGACTGCTAGATGAAAACGAAATGCATCTCACTGAAGCTATGTTGTCCAAATGGAAAGTCCAGCTACCAGGTGTTAGTGTTAAAAAAATGTTTAGTTAAAGTGTCCATTTTAATTTATATAATTTGGTTATTGATTAGAAGATTACTTTTGTTGCTTAAATGCAATAAATCCAGCTCTTTAAAGATGAATACAAATAAATTTAATTAGACATTAATATGTGGACATTTCCTAACAATTGCCTGCTTAACAGGGGGCCTCTGATCTTTACACATGATGGCAATCATGGTAATTTTACAAAAGCAGAATTTACATGTCTCACCAAAGGAGCAGCTTGTTGACATTTAAATGTTGTGGTGGAAGCATCATGATCTGGGTTCCCTTTTCTTCATATAGAACATATAGCGTTTCATATAGAGTTTCAGCAAGAAAGGTTCATATTTTCCACCGTCACATTCAACTAAAGAATGACTTTACTGGAAAAAAACAAAAAATATATTTTAGTAGCCTAGCCAGAGCTAAAGAATTTGATTGATATGCTGATTTATGACTCGTATGCGCTTGAAAAGAAGCTGTTACTTTAAATTGAAAGTCAAAATGTACAAACAAAAACAAAATCACAGTTGTAAATAAATAAAAGTGGATTTGGCTCTTTAAGTTGCACCGCCTGATGTTCTCAATATACAACACAGTGATGCAGAAAAGCTGTAAAATTACAGTTTAAGAGTTAATGACTGTTAAATAGCGCACTCACAGCCAACAATATAATATCACTTTCAAGATTCATTGGGCAATGTACTCTGCATACCTGCCAATGCTGCGAAGTTGTTGCAGAATTCGTCTGCGATGCTCCCCCAGAGCTTTGCGCTGAAGCCAAAACGGCCACAATGGTAAATTCACAGAGAAAATGAAATTATCTAGTTACAATGCAATGTTCTGCTGGAACCTCTTGAGTTACTGTGACACAATCCACCCACCTCAACAGAGTTACAGCTCCTCTTTCAAACAAAGAAAAAATAAAGGGCAGCTGAAGTCTCAACATCAGGTTCATTGGCATGCTGTAATCAAGCTCATATTTTGTTCAGGATTTTTTTAAAATGTGGTCTCTAATGTCTGCACTACAATTAAGACATTCAGTTTGCTCATTTTTATTTAAAAAAGGCTGATATTATGCTTTATAATTCATATTTTTTTCAATAACTAACAAACAGATTGTGACCCTGTGCCACTTGGAGTTCTCCATATTTTCTCTTAATGACATAAATAATATAGAAAACAGTTGTTTTTCCATTTTCATAAAATATCTGTATATCTTGTATATCTGTAATTTCAAGAAACTGACATGTTACAAAATGTTTTTTGTTTATTTGTCCTTTGACTGCCTGTTTCCCCTTAATTTCCCTTAAATGTTGAACTTGTGATTGAAGAAAATTTGTTCTTTTCTGCATTTTAATCGTCTCCCTTGTTCTAAAACCTAATAAATAAGTAGGCTCTGCTGTTTAGCCACTAAACCGAGCACAGAGTGTGTCTCTGTAAACCTGGGAAAGCTCTATTTCTCAAATGCATCATGTGAGTTTTGCGGCTCGAGACGCGTTTGTTTACGATGAGAGGGAGATAAAAATGGCTGTTTGGAGTCCAGGAGCAGCTCATCTAAATCCGGTGCCCGTCTCTCGCGGTCATTCGGTGAGAGTTGAAGTACACCCCGGACGAGTCACCAGTTCGTCACAGTGCATGTTTCAAAATGAAACGTTTGGACTTGGAAAATAGTTTTCAGCTTTATTCATCATGCGGAAAAGAAAAGTCTTGGTGTCTTCGTTGACTAAACTTTATGTTTTGTTCTAATAATAAAATGATGTGAAACTTTATAAACTGCTGTGCAGCAGTATTTTTTCCCTTTGTAAACAATACTGTGTTTACAATATAAGCTAACCAGTCCTTATGAGGTTAAGTTTGATATCCTCCCCACACCAAGTTTTGTCTTTGTAATGTAAACGGAAACACAGTCTGCGCCTGTAGTTGATCCCGGTTCACAGTTTGCTTGTTCATATTCGTCTTGCAAAACATTAGAGCTACGAGCATTTCTGTTCTGCCTCACACAAAGAACGACTTACTGGAAGCCTTTATAGCACAGCTGGTGATAGGTGAGGACGGGTTGTAAGACTTTGCTTTATTCTTATTCAAAACCAAAGCGGCTTCAAGTAAAATGGACAACTTAAAACTTCCTCACAATCTTCAATGTAAAGTTTTGTGGAATAATTTCAGGGAGAAAGGCAAAAGCAAGGCTGAGCCCTTCGGCAAAGCTTCATAAATAACAGCCGCCTGCTACAGTGAGTGACGAAACTACATTGACCTGGACAATTACTGTCACTCATTACAGTCTGCAGCTGCTCCCAATGTAACCTGTTGCATATGAATGTAAACTCCCCAACTCAAGTGGGTGAAGGCATATTCAAAGATACGACACTGGGAGCTATAAATGATCTGACTTTCTGAAAAACAGATTAAAACCAAAGTGCCCTCTACACCTCAGGAAAATGCACTCAGGACAACGCCTGACTCCGTTCTGCATAATTACAGCTGATTGGCCTCACGAAGGCTTTGTGCTTTGCTAACATTGTCATTTAAAAATGCAAAGAGCATCTTAAAACAACGGCAATAATCAGGATCCCGGTTTCCCAAATGAATAAAAAAGTGTAATCAAAATGAAAAGCATTGCAAAATGGTCATTATTTAAAAGCATCAAATTGTCTTTCTCCCAGGTTCTGGAGTTGTTGATAACAAAAGAAATGATTTCGGAACAGAATTAAATTACTGTCAGTAAACAAGCTAAACATCAGTTCTGATGTTGCTGCTTTTATCTGTGAGGGTGTAAGAAGAATTTCAGGAAAAGGGGGATTGTAGCTTTTAAATCAGGTTTGTTGGCGTGGAGACCTTTCCAACTGGTGCCACTAGCTTTAACAAATATACAGCATGATGTCCATAGACAGATTCAAAGACTTCTGTGTAACTCCTAACTGGAAGAGTCATTTTTATCTTTCACACTATAAATCTTACTGGTTCCAGTGAGCGCAAACCTAACTAGCAGCATTGTCTAGTTATAATTTTTTATGACGACGCAGTAAAAGTTGGAAATGATGGCGGTTTCTGTACAGGAACTCCTCACAGTTGCAATGAAGCGTAGAGTGAAGAGTAAGCAGTGAGGCTAAGAGCGCTGAGATAAAATTACAAACTGTAACACTTCATTACATGCTGAGCTGTCATAACCAGTAAAGTGTGCACGCACCCCTGTTAAAATGCCAGGCAATAAAATGAGACTATAACAAATCATTTAAAAACGTTTTTCTGACATGGTTCCTTTAGAAATTTGCAAGAGGCGATTTTTTATTTTTTTTTTTAATTTGGGGGGAAAAAAAGAAACAAAACCCTAACCTGTTCATTTACTCCTGTCTGAAAGGCTCAATTACACATAAATCATTCTAGAGTTCAAACCTGCCATTAGTTCAAGTGGATCTAAATAACCTCAAAGAAAGTCAAATTAAAAATTTTATAATTTCCATCCTTTGGGAAAATGTACAATTTATATAGAGAAAACATCAGATCTCTATGCAATTTCTTTCAAAGAAAACACTAAACATTTTTATTGCCTAATTAAACCAAACTGGAAACAACGCCAAAAACAACACTAAGCTTTAACAGAAGGACAAAATAACGTCAGTAAAAACAATGGTGGCGTCGGCATCATGGATTGAGCTGAAATTAGGAGCGGCGTTGCACAAGAACCAGAGCTGACCCAAAACATTTCAGTACATTTCAGGATTTCCTTTTCAGCGTCATATTGGGTTCAAATCAACAAAAAAAAAACATCTCCAGCCAGCAGAAGGCCTTTGACAGGCAGTTTTGGAGAGGCAAAATGAAATCTGACGGATAATCTGCGTTTACCTTAACAAGCCTGTGGCCAAGAGATGTCGTCACAATCAAACAGATTTGGGGAGCTTTGCTAATCGAGAGGCTGAATGTTTCTAAGCTATAACATGCTCATTGTGTTATATTAAAGTAAGCTTGCCTTTTTTAGATTTTCTGTACTGACAGCTACCTTCATGGCTAATCTAAATGTGTCTGTGGTCATTGATGATTTACACTCAGGCTAATCTCAGATTGACAGATAAAAAAAAATGTTAACGTTGCTCTGTTGAAGCTCGCATTTGATTAGGTCAGAAGCAGCTTTGTTGTTACTCTTTCTCAGGGTGGCCCTTTATCATCCTCTCCTTTGAATGAAACGTGTTAATACTTGATTTGCCGCACATCCAGTAACAAACCGAAGTTACTCAGCAGACACTCCCAGCCATTCGTTCCGGTTCCCCTGCAGCTTTCTCTCACAAATTAGGAGACTGTTGCTTCAGACTTTGCATTTCACGGTGGATTTCGCCGTTTTGATTCAAGATAGCAACAGCGTGTTTTTACATTACGTGACGACAATAAGCCTCGAACTAACATTATTGCTTCGGTTTCCTCCAGCTGTGGTATTGTTTCACGGCTGAGATTTGACCCGAAGACCTTCTCGAAGAGGAGTTACCCCTTCCCCACTGAGAAGCTGCTCAACTATTCCACAGGAACAAATCTGACACTTGGACAATTGAGTGATTCATTCATATATTTTCTTAAATTTCGGAGGAAAAGCTCAGTCAGTTTAATTTGGCTGCCAACCTGTGACTCACCAGTTTTTCAGTGTGAAATTGGTAAATAGATTTCTCTTGAATAAACACAAAGCCTAATCACTGTAGAAAATTTCAAATGTTTTCTGATGTTGCCATGTTTCAGTAACTTGGTAATGTATTAACACTACAGCAGTGGGCCATTGTAGATGACAAGAAAGGAGGACTAAAGTGCCGCCAGAAAACTCAGAAATTTTGAGAGTAATCTCAAAAATTTTCTAGCAAAAATGTTTACATTTCTGAGCTTGAAAATTTGAAAATCTTAGAAAAGTTCTTTGAAAATTTGTGACTAATCTAAGAAATTCTTTGGGAAGAAACTTGGTAATTTCTGAATTTGAAAAGTGACGAATTTGCTTGGAAAAACTCTGAAATGTTGAGACTAAGTTCAGAAATTTTCTAGAAAACTTTTTTAACAGTTCAAACACCAATTACACTTTAAAACGTACTCAGCCAAAAATGTTGAGCGGATCCGTTTTGGTGACCTCGGGATCTGCTCTCTGTTTTCTGCAACTGATTTGGTTCTGTTGGCTTCAGCAGAGCGGGATCTCTAGCTTTCACTGGAGCAGTTCACAGCTGAGTGTGGTGAGGGTTGAGTAGGATTTAGGTCATCTACTTCTAGACTCCTTTTCACAGCAAGCAAACTTGTCTCAAGCCTCAAAATTCACATGATGCATTTCAAAAAGATTTCTTACTGAGGTTTACAGATATGTATTTGTGCTCTTAAGCAATCATTCATTTTATTTTTAGGTTTAAGAACAAGAGAATGACTAAAATGCAAAAATATAACATATTTTCTTGAACCACAAATTCAACATTTATGAGAAATTAAGGGAATGGATGCAGTTAGCAATGAAATGTTCGCAGACACTTTTCATCCAGGACTGAACTAGAGCAATTCTGCAAAGTAGAATGGGCCGAAAAAAATTGCTTCTATGGAGAATTAACTCGGCGGGACTGAACCCAAATAAACAAAACAATTTTCAGATTTATTTTTGTAGTAAACCTTTTCTCCATGCTTAGATTTGTGTTTGTATATCAGACAAAATGCCAAGGAAACACAATGACGTCTGTGGCTGTAACAAGAACAAATAAGAACATTAAACGGGTACGAACACTTTTGCAAGGTGCTGTATACATTGACTGTTCTGAGAACAGATTTATTTCTGTCATAATCAGTTGATGCAACTGTGTGCAATACGAAACATCTTCAATGCTTTAGGGAATATGGAGATATCCCTCCATAAACCCGCATTGTATGTAAAGCTCGCCTTTTGCAAAACTTTGAGTGATTGTGATTTTCCACTCAAGCGTTGGCCTTTTCAGCTGCCTTGTGAATGATGCTTTTAGTATTCATCCCATCCGATTTAGTAAACCAAGCCTCCAAAACTCTCATTCATGCTCACGATACATCTGGTTTCCTTGGACACTTTTGGTTGCCTAGGAATAATATTTCACTTGGCGATGACGTCACCTCCAGCGCTCCTTACCTCCCATATCCAAAGTGTTGCCGCGCCTCAAGGAAAGCAAGTCCGAGCAATAAGAACAATGTCAAATTAAAACACTTACTGTCTTTTTTTTTTCTTTTTTTGTATTGCATGTATATATTTAACTCCATCATTTCAAAAATGTATTCCTTGCCCCTGAAAAAAAATCCTAAGAGATGCAGTGGAATCGGGCCTCACAGAATCTCACGGTGCCAGATGAATGTATACCTGTACCTGGTGTGTGTGCGTAGGGGGGGTGCGCGGGCGTGTGCGTGTGTGAGTAGGAATGCGTGCGAGTGTGTGTGTGAAGATAAAAGCGTGTGTGCTGTGGGAGTTTGTGTCTACTCCCAGCCAGCCTCTAATGGGGATCATGTGTGGAGTCAGCAGTGCAGACACACAAAAAACATGCTAACCCAACCCCTCCACCCGAGGCCCCCCACCACCAGCACCACCATGCACGCTCTGCATTAACACACATGTGAACACCCCAGCGCACACACACACACACGCCCGGGCACACACACACACACACAGACAGAGCTGTGTGTGTGCGAGGCACGCTCGCTGACTGAGCGTGCCTCAGTCAGCGAGTTAAGAACAACTCCTAGGGGAGGTAAAGCACCAGTTTCTCTGTGTGTGTGCGTGGGGGTGAGTGTGTGTGTGTGGCAGAACACACACTCTGTTTTAGAAAGATGGGGGATGGTGGGGTGGAGGAGTGTAGGAGGGGGCTGCATGGTGGGGAGGGGAGAACTGAGAGGGAGGGGAAGGAACTAGAAGAAGGGGCCTAAGAGAGAAAGGAAAAAGATATGGGCAGTGAGCTAAGGCAAAAAGGATGGAATAGCTGTGTGTGTGCGGGTGTGTGTGTGAGTGGAGAGTGAAGGAAAGGGAGAGAAAGCTGAGGATCAACAGGGAGGATAGGGAGAATGTTTGAGAAAAAGAGAAGGAGAGGAAAGACGGGGAGTTTGAGGGGCCCCGTGCAGGAGGGGGGGTGGCGGGGAACAGGAGGCCCTCTAGTTTTGGCCGAGGGGCAAGATAGTCAACAACACGTTTGTCTAAAACCTTCAGAATACTTCTCCGTCAAGGACAGTCGGCGTGAGCGTCATCCTGGGTCCTTTTAGACGATCTCTGAAAATTCAAACCAATACTGTTGCTCACTTGAAAATGGCCGAAACAAGAATAACATAAAACCCAACTATTAATGAAGCTTAGGGTAGGGCCTTCGCAAACATCTAATGTGACATTCTTCTGTCATCCTGACAGAGTTCAAATCTGCGTTAATGTTCCTTCTGACCATTGAAACAAGCGCAGGACAATGAAGATAAGATGGACGATGTTGCTGGGACATTTCTCATTTGCGTGAAACTGGTATGAGTTTCTAAATAAAAAATGCTAAAGTTATAGTCAGACAGCTGGTTCATTGAGAAAGATCAACCAACATCTTAACTTCAGCCCACATAAAGTAATTTTTAAGTAACACTACTTTATAGAGTTTTACGCAGCACCATCTTTGCGTCGGACACAGTCCTTTCTAAACATTTTCAAACTTCAGTGTGTTTCATTGTGACTTTCTGTAATCGACTAATACAAAGTAGAGCAGAATTCTTTCCAAATGAAGTTATGCCTACCGTGGCAACTTTTCTTTTTTTTATTTCTTCTCCAAAAAAGCAAAACGACTCGGACAACCCCAAACCAAGAACTTTGCTCCATGTCCAAGCTGACCGCTGGCATGTGTCATAACTGCTGTTCGTGACGGAGACTGATCCAAACGCAAAAGCGAGGATGGCAAACTCATGCAGAAGGTGAAAACGGCAAACTGGGGAGCAACTGGGCGGAACAAGCCAAGTAATGGGACGGAAGAAACGGACTGGACCTAAGAATCTGGCGGTGAGGTGAAGTGGCAGGCTGGCCTAAAATACTGGGAGGGTGAATGAGTGATATAAGATCCAGGTAGGACTAATTTGTGGAATGCAGTGCAGCTGGAAGAGAACCTGAGAAGCTGCAGCTCTTTTTGTGTGGTTGCGTATTTTGTCCTGTGTCTTAAATTCAACTTTTAGAAGAAAATAGAAAAGTTCTGACGCAACTCTCGGCATTGTGTTCTGAAGGTAAGATACTGACTGCAGGCGACATCTCCCCAAATTTCACTTAAAAAAAATCTGGATTATCCCTTAATGTCATTAGAAGCACAAACTAGTTCTGTCACAGAAGAAATCATGGAGATCCGACAGGATTAAACTCCTGTTAAATCATTACGATTACAAGATTGATTTTGAGAAAACAATATATTTCCAGTATTTCATCCTCAATAAACATACATTTCTGTCATTCAAGACCAGGTCCGAAGGGTCCAGAAGGAGGTCCATGACATCCCGGCCTTCCCTCAGTGTCATTTTCCTGTTTTTTTCCTTGGGAGTCCTCAGGTTTTCCCAGGACAGGTGGAGAATCTAATAGTTTTGCTTATTTTTATAATGTGGCTCTAAAAATTTTACTTAGCATCCAAATTTTTTTTTTGTTATACTTGTTTAATAGGATCCCTGTTGATCTGAACGGACTGATGAAGCTTTCTTAATTTAATAACAAATATACTTAGTACTCTTTGCACTAAGAGTTAAGCAGCAGTCGTTTAGCCATGCTGATGTTTTCAGTGTTTCACTGACGGCTAAACAGCTTCCCCCAGAATCCCCCAGATTCAGGAAGATTATTAATTTGCAGGTTGAAAAGGATGGGGTCTGAAATAGTGACTTTAAGGTTTCCTGTTTCAATTTTGACAAAAGATTTACTACTATTGACGAAGACACATTGTTCACAGTCTTTCATGTATGACTAGAAACCAGGACACTGATTGTTCTAATAAATCAAACGATGAAATCTTTGAAATTAGTGAATTATGTTTCAAAAGCTTTTTGAAGTTGAGGAACACTTTACCAACTATTAGCCCTTTGTCAAGAGAGTGCTTTATCTGTTCTGGCAATAAGCATGTGGAAATGATTGCTGCCGAAGCCAAATTGAAGAGGATGTAGAAGATTTTTAGTTTCTAAATATTTCAGCAGTTGTTCTGAGTCAGTCTTCTCCAGCATGTCATGTCTTTTTCTGGACATGATGGGAAGAAGACTTACATGTCTGTGCAGTTGTGCCATAATTTTGAACAACTGCATTGTGATATAATTAAAAGTTATGGAAAGTAATGTTTTATAATCTAACCTTGCTTGACTCGTCATCTGAGTTCCTTTGTCTCCATGGTACTGCTTGTTCACTAGACGTTCTCAGACAATAACTCTGAGGCGTTCAGAGAACAGCTGGATTTATATGAAATGACAGTCATGTGACCTCCGTTTACTAACTAGGTGACTTTGGAAGGCAGTTGGCTGCACTGGATTTTATTTGACTTGGCTGTAGCAGTAAGTGACTGATCGCAACGCCATAGAGTCTGCGGTCGTAATGTCACAAAATGTGAAGGTCAATCAGTGTGAGCACTTTTTCTGGACATTACAAGATTTAGTGTAATTGTCCTATAGTATGATTGTCCAGTTTAGAAAAACAAGAAAACCATTTGCAAATAATAAAAAAGCATTTCCAACGGAAAAGGTATATAAAAGTTTTTAAATTCTTTTTTTTTGGTGCAATTTTCACAAAGTTCTAGCTGCTGCATTAACCAAGAGTTGTCCCTCCTTGTTAACCAACACTCCTTTCTCTTTATAATCTACTTCTTATGTAGATGCGTTAAAGTTTCACCTGAAAAGTTGCAAGTTATTTTTTGGTTTGTTTGATTAAATTTATTGCAGAATACTGGCAAAAGCATTAGCAACCTGTAGGTAATTTAGTTAACAAGAGCATAAAATCACAACAGTTCTTTGGTTAAGAATGGCTTACATTTTTATAAATTAAAAAGCAACAATTTATCACATAAAGGCGACGTTTTTAATATATTGTTTTCTGTCAAAATGCTTGTGAAGTAATTTGTTTAGATTTTAGCTCTGTTAGCTTTGTCTTAGCTAACAGAGTTCTTGCTAATTCTCAGTCTAATTGTTCTGACTGCTGTTAACTCTAAATAAGATACTTAAATACTTTACCCAACACAAGAATAATTAGTGTCTTGCCTCTGAGCTGCTTCCTTTGGAAAGCAGAAAATAGCTAAGTGGTGTCACAAAATGGAGGGTAAACTAATCATTGGCTGTGAAGACGTGATAAAGAAAAATCAGAAACTGAGATTTCCAGCTAATGGCTTTCTTTGTTTCTGTGAACAAACAGAGTCTTCAGCTATGACAATCCAACAAGTAAATTTTTCAAATTAGCTTAAAATTATCTAATTTTTAAGATAGCTGCTAAAATATTAAAGCTTGTTAGAGAGGTGTGTGAAATTAAATGTTGCTACGCTACACTCTAAACTTGCGTTCTCAACCTATGAAGGTGACAGGAAAACAGCATCTGAAATTACTCTGCGAGTTGAAAGGAAATAACATCTGTAGACTGTCTGAGCAGCCAATTATACCACCACACACACAGTTTGTGTCTCCGATAAAAAAAGAGGGGGTCTTGTAACTGTTCAAACGCTTTTGGGAGGACATACAATCTGGTTCCAATTTGACATCCAGGGTAACACATGTTTCTGTCGCAAGGTTTCAGGTCAAATGTAAATAAAAGAGAGAGAGCCCTTCATGAAGTAGATTCTTCACACAAAAGGAAAAGAAAAAAGAAACTTGGCACACAGCTAAATCCATACCAAATGTATGACATATGTTTATGAAGGGTATGGAATGAAGTGTTAGCCTTCAAGTGTAAGAAAAGAAAGTTAGATGGTTCACCAAAACTATTGAGTTTGCTCCTGTAGTTTTGCTCTTATGAATTTCAATCATTTGTCTTCTGTAAACGTCTTTTTAAAAAAAAACTTTCATTTTGGATAAAAGATCCTTTAAAATGTTCATACAATGTATCTTTACTCTATACTTGGACTGGAGAACTTTACAGAAATAAATGAGTAGCTGCCTTGCATTTCTGATGGCAGAATGAACTATTAATACAAATATAAACAATTATTTAATACCAGCTCTCTAATTTCTCACATTATAAACTCTCTAGTCATTAGATCCCATCGAATTCAACAAATGTTGTCCAGAAGAACATTACACTAAAACAGCCAACTTTTATTCATGTCCAAATGCTTTCATCTCAGTCACAACAATGGCGATAATCACACCAACAATCCAGTTTGATCAAACTGTAATTTATTTTTCAAAATCAGACTCAGACCAATTGGTAAATAAATTATCTTGCAATTGCCTAGACCAGGCAATTGCTTCAAACCACATCATCCTGAGCAAGAAGAAGGTGTTCATGAAGAGATGAGATGAGAGGGCAAGGCAGATAATTGGGAGTTGGAGTTCATCCTTGAACCCCTTTCATTATGGGAAACATTGTCAGAGTTGTAGGTTGTAATAAACTTCATTTCAGCCTCTGACTGTGCAGTTTGTGTGACATTTAGCCAGATGAACACAAAGTTTGGTACCACCTTTATTTACCATTTTTGCTCAAGTTAGAGGCTTGTTCTTAGAGAACATTTGTGAACAAACAACATCATGGAGACCGAGGAACACAGCAGACACGTCAGGGAGAAAGTTGTGGAGAAATTCAAAGCAGAACTAGGCTATAAAAGAATCTTCAAACAGTGTAAAGCTTGTTTTACAACGTACTTCTGCTTTACGTGTTCAGAGACATAAGTTTTCAACTATTTTGTGTAGAGGAACAGTCAAGCTAATGCTAATGGAGACATCAGCCCTTGCATTTAAAATAGCAGAAAAATGGTATCTTCACCCCGTCTAAATGACTAATAGTGAAATATGTGGTAGCAAACTAAAAAAAAAAAATTAAGTATTATAAAGTTTAGTCCCACCTCAAAGGACTCCACTGACCAGGTAACATTCAGCTTGGCATGGATGACTACACACCTTCAGTCAAGGTTATGCGTTCGCAGACAATCTGACTGGGAATGGCTCGCCATTTTGTTTGTGAAACACTCGTTCACAATTTCTCAGGGAGGCTTTGGAATTGGCAGCAACAATTTGCAAACAGAAAGAGACTAATTGATTAATTTCACCGGTCTGCGAGACAGCTGGCTGCTCGTTCTCAGTCCCTCTGCACGTTTATCCGAACGATACGACAGATTCTGCAAGGTACAGTGTGACGGTGTTCAGTCCAGAACAGGTTTCAGGTTGTAATTCTAGGTGCATATGTCATTGCAGTGAAGTACAGATGATATGTATACTTTTAGTTTTAGAAGCATCAAATAACTCAGACGTTGTGTATGTGCATATGATATGTCTGCTTTGTACTTTAATCCTGATAAGTAGTTGACAATATTCTAGATACTTTATGGAAGTTATTCATGTTTTCTTTCCCTTTTCTGTGATAGGCCAGTTCTAATTGATGACGTAGGGTCTTAAAGTATACAGTCATGATCAATAAATTAGAATATTATTATTGGAAAGTTAATTTTTTCATTAATTCAATTCATTAAGTGAAACATGCTGCACCGATTGCATACGGATTGATGTTTTCAAGCAATTATTTCAGTTAATTATGATTCTGTTTACATGTAATGAAAACGTGATATTTGAATTTCGAATATTACTTCGCAATAATAAAATATAATACAGAGATGCGGGTGTAATAAAAATGATGTTCAATATCTGCTTAATGTCAAGTCAAGTTTATTTGTATAGCACACTTCAGCAACAAGGCAGTTCAAAGTGCTTTGCATGAAAAAAACATTACACAATAAGCAAAAACTGACATGGCAAAATAAAGAAAGAATAGAATTAATTAATGGTCCACTTAATGTTAATAACACAAGTAACATTAAGCAAATGTTTTTTTAGTTTTGATTTAAAGGATTTCAGTGTTTCAGATGTTCTGCGGTTTTCTGGAAGTTTGTTCCAGATTTGTGGTGCATAGAAGTTGAATGCTGCGTCCCCATGTTTGGTTCTAGTCCTGGAGATGCAGAGCAGACCAGAACCAGAAGACCTGATCAGTCTTGAAGGTTGATACAGTGACAATAGATCTTTAATGCATTTTGGTGCCAAGCCATTCTGTGATTTATAAACCATCTAAAGTATTTTAAAGTCTACTCTCTGAGCTACAGGGAGCCGGCGAACGGACTTTGGACTGGAGGGATGTGCTCTAACCTCCAGGTTTTAGTGAGAATGTGAGCAGCAGCGTTCTGGATCAGCGACTGCTGTCTGATTGACTGTTTAGGCAAACCTGTGAAGAAATACTTCTAGTAATCAATACAACTAAAGGAGCTGACAATACAACTAAACAAGTGACAAAAGGCCGACTTTGTGATTATCTTTTTGTGTCTCTGAGGGTTCAGATCTGAGTACATCTCCACACCCAGATTTCAGGCCTGATCACCAGTTTCAAGTTATAATAATTGAAGCTTTGCACCGACTCTAGATCATTCCTCTTTATGTCCAAAAATAATAACTTCAGTTTTGTTCACCGGGAGAAAGCTTTTGCACTTCCCATGTATTAATTTGTTCCAAGCATCGGGTTAGTGCTTGGAAGGATTTGGACTCGCCTGGTTATGTCATCTGCATTGCTATGGTAGCTAATCTTATTGTTTATCTACTTGTTATAACCTGAGCTGAAGGAAACATGAAGATATTAAATAGGAGGGGTCCCAGGTTTGAACCTGGGGGTATCCCACATGCAACTTCCGTTTGCTCTGATTGAAAAGTTACATACTGACACAAAGAAGTCCCTGTTATATAGGTAAGATTCAAACCTACTACATACCGGAGTAAGGGGTCTGACCCAGCTGTCTAAATGCTTTAACAATATGTCACGATCAAAAGTGTCAAGTGCGGCACTGAGGTCCAACAGTACCAGTGTTGTGGTTCTTCCACAGTCTGCAGTCATGTGGATGTCATTGAAGATTTACTATCTGAATCAAATCAGATGTCATGACAGGCAAAACTTGCTCAAGGAAACTGTGGTGTAGGATATGATCACAGCTGAAGAAGGAGCTGAATTAATGTGTAGTTTTTTCTTTTCTATACGTTTGTTTTAATTTGACATGGCACCGCTACTGGATTTGATATACAGTATATGTGCAGATGAACTCACTAATTTTCATACGTTTATCTGTCAACTGTGGCAAATAAGGCACAAGCATTGTTGTTGATATTTTTGTCTCTTTCACAAAAGAAAGATTCTACTTTGGTTGTAAGTCGTATCTGCATAGTCTCTCTTTGTCGATGTCACCTTGAACCTGGCGCTCAGTTTTAAAGGTTACTTTAAAAAGGCTCTTTTAATCTGACTATGAAGCCTCATCTGAATTTATGTTCTAATTAATTAGTGACTGTATACAGGTGGACTGCTAAATGTCACAGACAGATGGATGGGTTACTATTTTTGGAAACTGTAGGGTTTTGTAATGATTTGAAGCAAATAAACTGACTTCTTTTGTTGTTCAGTCAAATCCGGGTGATTTCTCCTCTATAATGGATAACATTGTGCAAAAAAAAGAAAGCTCTGCCATCATCATATTTCTTTTAAGCTTTTTTAACCAGGCCTTAAACAGCAGTGAATAAATCAGTGCTAAATATAAAAATTTTATGTTTTTTCCAGACCAACAGAAAGTACTCCATAACAGTGAAGTGGAAGGAAAAATATGCCCTTTTTTTCTCTTTTTTTTTTTTACAAACAATATACAAATATTAAACTCCTCTAAGTCAATATTTCTGTAGAACTACCTTTTGCTGCAATGACAGCTGCAAGTCTTTGGGGGCATATCTCTATTAGATTTGTACATCTTCAGAATAAAATTTGCCAGCTCTTCTCTGCAACACGCCTCAAGCTCTAACAGATTGTATGAAGTACGTGTGGGAACTGCACTTTTCAAGTCGTGGGACGGATTCTCCTTTGATTTTAGATCTGGACTTCCTTCCGCTCCATCTTTCTTCCACTCTTAGTGGCTTCCCTGTCCCTGCCGCCACCACCATGTTTTACTTTGTGCATGATGTGTTCACGGCGATTTGCAGTGTCAGATTTTGCCTACAAGGCATAAGCGAAAACTTGCTCTGCACATAACAGCGAACACACAGGCCAAGAAGTGTAGCTCTGGCCTAAGCAGAACACAACACCTTCTTCCACATGCAAAAATAAATAAATAAATGTCCCTTACATGGGACGTTTTTCTTTGTCTTTTAAGTAGAAAAGTAAACCAAAGATTATTTTCTTCTCCACTCCAGCATTAAGATCAGACTTTTCGGGTCCAGAACTAATAGTTGTTCTGTTGTTGGATTGTCCCACCTGAGCTGCAGCTCCTCCAGAGTTACAGTAGGTCTTGTGCCTGATTGTCTGGTTAGGTGGAAGCCAATGTGATGGACCAAACAGAGCTCTGTTTCATGTTCAAGGCTTGGGATGTTGTTTTATAAACTAACTATGATTCAAATTTGTCCACTACTTTCTCCCTCACCTGTTTGTTGAATGGTCTCTATGACGTTTTGTGTTTTCTAACAAACCTTTGAGGCCTTTACAGAACCGTTGTATTTATACTGAGATCAAACTATACGTACAATTAGTCAATTTATCAATTATCAATTGATAAATTGATCAATCTGATAGTATTTGGTTGCAATGGGTTTAATATGAGGGGCCGTTTAGGACAAAATTTACGTTTTGTCTCTCACACACTACCAAAAACTCTCGCATACTCCAAAAAAGTAGCCACGCACACTCCAAAAAATTACGTTTTGTCTCTCACACACTACCAAAAACTCTCGCATACTCCAAAAAAATAGCCTCGCACACTCCAAAAAATTACGTTTTGTCTCTCACACACTACCAAAAACTCACGCATACTCCAAAAAAGTAGCCACGCACACTCCAAAAAATTACGTTTTGTCCCTCACACACTACCAAAAACTCACGCATACTCCAAAAAAGTAGCCACGCACACTCCAAAAAATTACGTTTTGTCTCTCACACACTACCAAAAACTCTCGCATACTCAAAAAAATTACATTTTGTCTCTCACACACTACCAAAAACTCACGCATACTCAAAAAAATAGCCACGCACACTCAAAAATTACTCACGCACATTCAAAAAATACTCAAATTGCGTATACACACACTACTAAAATGTCACACACACACACACAAACGTTAACTTTCTCGCTCACATACACTACTATCAGCTCGCTCACATACACTGTACTAACAGCTCGCACATTCACAAACGTTAACTTTCTCGCACACATACACTGCTAACAGCTCGCTCACATACACTGTACTAACAGCTCGCACATTCACAAACGTTAACTTTCTCGCTCACATACACTACTATCAGCTCGCTCACATACACTGTACTAACAGCTCGCACATTCGCAAACGTTAACTTTCTCGCTCACATACACTGCTAACAGCTCGCTCACATACACTGTACTAACAGCTCGCACATTCGCAAACGTTAACTTTCTCGCACACATACACTGCTAACAGCTCGCTCACATACACTGTACTAACAGCTCGCACATTCACAAACGTTAACTTTCTCGCTCACATACACTACTATCAGCTCGCTCACATACACTGCTAACAGCTCGCACACACACAGACGTTTATCTCTCACATACACAAGACTAAAGTTGAACACACACACAGTACTAAGACTCGTTTTATGTATGTGTGAGAGCGAGACTTTTTATGAATGTGTGAGAGCGACACTCTTTTTGAATGTGTGAGAGTTGTCACGGAAGAGGCGGGGCATAATTTTTGGATCAAACTGCGCATGCGTAGATCCTAAACTATAAGTTTCGATTGTTGACTCACTGTATGTTCTATTACTTAGTATATTTGTGCTTTTAAATATATATAGAACGTTTAACTTTCTTGTAGATTAAATGTGCTATAGAAATAAATGAATCTGATTGATTGATTAAAAATAGCAAAATTGCTGTAGTACAATCTGTCCACTGGGTGCCAGATTGTAGCACTGCGGGCAGTCGTTGAATCGTTTAATGCGCCTGTCAAAGTGCTGGTTGCCTCCGGAGAAGATAGAATGGTGTTTAAAATGGCAGCTGCCTGACCAATTCTCTCTCGTTTCGAATTAGAGTTAGCCATGTTCGGTATAGCAAACTCTTTCTTCTTCGGCACTAGTTGGCGCCGGTTAATAATTCCTGTAATACTGGCACCCAGTGGACAGATTGTACTACAGCAATTTTGCTATTTTTAATCAATCAATCAGATTCATTTATTTCTATAGCACATTTAATCTACAAGAAAGTTAAACGTTCTATATATATTTAAAAGCACAAATATACTAAGTAATAGAACATACAGTGAGTCAACAATCGAAACTTATAGTTTAGGATCTACGCATGCGCAGTTTGATCCAAAAATTATGCCCCGCCTCTTCCGTGACAACTCTCACACATTCAAAAAGAGTGTCGCTCTCACACATTCATAAAGAGTGTCGCTCTCACACATTCATAAAAAGTCTCGCTCTCACACATACATAAAACGAGTCTTAGTACTGTGTGTGTGTTCAACTTTAGTCTTGTGTATGTGAGAGATAAACGTCTGTGTGTGTGTGCGAGCTGTTAGCAGTGTATGTGAGCGAGAAAGTTAACGTTTGTGTGTGTGTGTGTGACATTTTAGTAGTGTGTGTATACGCAATTTGAGTATTTTTTGAATGTGCGTGAGTAATTTTTGAGTGTGCGTGGCTATTTTTTTGAGTATGCGTGAGTTTTTGGTAGTGTGTGAGAGACAAAATGTAATTTTTTTGAGTATGCGAGAGTTTTTGGTAGTGTGTGAGAGACAAAACGTAATTTTTTTGAGTATGCGAGGCTATTTTTTTGGAGTATGCGTGAGTTTTTGGTAGTGTGTGAGGGACAAAACGTAATTTTTTGGAGTGTGCGAGGCTATTTTTTTGGAGTATGCGAGAGTTTTTGGTAGTGTGTGAGAGACAAAACGTAATTTTTTGGAGTGTGCGTGGCTACTTTTTTGGAGTATGCGAGAGTTTTTGGTAGTGTGTGAGAGACAAAACGTAAATTTTGTCCTAAACGGCCCCTCATAGTTTAATGCCCTCCACAGTTTTATAAATCTTGTTTCTTAAAAAAAAAAAAAAAGGAAAACCACACGTCACCTTTCTTTCACTTTGCAATTATATGCTTTTTTGTGTTGGTTTATCAGATAACATAAAACCTCCATCAAATATTATGAGGTTTCTGATTGTAATGTGACAAAATGTGGAAATAGTTTAAGAGTTATGAATATTTATAAGGCAGCAGGACTCATTGGGGTGCAGAGTGGATTCTCTGAAAAAAAAAATCCTTTGTTACTTGAAAAGTAAGAAAGGTAGCCTTGCAAATAAATGTGGTTTACTAAAATATTACTTTAGGGGTATGGATGCTCATACAACCAGATTATAGAAGTTACATTTGGCTTCACAAACATTTTGTTTGTTTGTTTGTTTTTTATACTGAGTTGTACAAGATAAATCTCACATAAATGGTTAAAAAAAAAGTTCAGTAATTTCTCAAAGTCTCACTTTTAGATCTTTTTAAGTCCACCCCGCGTCATTTTAAGGAAAAGTACGGCTTTCATTATAACACCCAAATGCAAAACGTCCCTCTCAAAAACAAGAGTAAAAAATGAATGAAATTATTTAAAACATATATAATTCAAAAAGCCTTTTGACTCCACCAGTCAGGATATCTGCTAGGTAGAATCTCAAACCAAAAGTGGAACGTTTGGGGAATTAAATTTGGCTTTTCAGCCTGCTCTTCAATTTTCATTAAACTTGGGCATAACATCATGAACAAATATCCTTTATTTAATATAAATGTATAAATAGGTGTATGTACATGATGTGAAATTAAATTTAAATCTCTGCTCGGCTCAATGTCAGCTCACTGACTGCTGTATTCAGATCTGTTTACGTCTTTGTGACATTACAGCGGCTCGTATACATACACATATGAGTTGATATTACGGTTACACAAGCATTGTTACATAAGGGCACCAGGTGAAGCAAAACTGTTTCAGCCACATTTCCTCACTTTGAGTTTCCAAACAGTCCTTTCATGCTACATAAAATGCTAACTTCCTCTGTGTTCTGGTTACAGTGTGAATCTTTGCTTTTCGCGTGCATATTTCCGTGTCGCTCCCTGAAGGCATGTTGTCGTCAACCATGGGAACTTGTGTGTCTCACTGTGAGTCCACAGTATCTGCCCTGTCAGAAATAGGCCGGGTTAGGTTAAAAAATGTTTCATAAGCTCCGGCTGACCTCCTTCCTCTCCGCTTCTCCCGCTCTGCCGCCCCCCTCCCGTCTCTACCCGTCCTGTCTTTCTTTTTCCTCTTGTGCTTGCTTTTCTCCCTTTCACCTTAACGCACAAACAGCCGACGCAAAAAAAAAAAAAAAAAAATGTTGACGTCGCTGTCAGAAATATTTACTTTTTGCCAGTATTTTATTCTGCTGTAATAAATGTTTGAATTATTTATTTTCCACTTATGCCTTTGTTCTCGTGTTTTCTCCGTTGTTTCTGCCTTAAAATACTTGAGTGTAAAGGACGGGGTGAGCGCGCAGATGTGTGCAGGTTTGTGTCTTTACACAGATGTTTTAAGTCTCTCCTCGTGCGTCGCCCATCTGCATATGCATTTGCGTGTGTGAGTCTGTGTGAGACTGTAATTGCATGCATGTGTCTCCGTGTTTGTCTCAGTCTACCATTTGACTGCCATCTGAATCTGTGGCACGTACAGCAGAGCAACGAAACAGCAGATTGGCAGTCAGGAGGGAGAGAAACAGAGGGAGAGAGACAGAAAGAGAGAGAAAAAGTGGACGTGCATGTTGGGGGTGGGGGCAGCAGGAGGGCTGTGGAGAAGCAGGAGAGAGAAGAAGAAGTGCAGGAGAAAGAAGAAGAGGAGGAGATGAGGACAGGAGGAAGAGAAAGAGAGGGAGAGAGATGTGAGCGTGAGAGTTAGACAAATAGAGATACAGAAGAAAACAGAGAGACAGGCTCAGAGCAGGAGGAGGGGGTGGTGGGAGCGGGGCATCAGCATACAGAGGCAGTCTGTGGTCTTCCAAGCAGCAGCAACAGCAGTAAAAATAGGGGAGAGGAAAAACAACGATGGCTTAAAAGATTAAATTCCTGTTGGAGTAGGAAGTGCAGAAAGCGGGAAGGGCAGATCCCGAACGTGGCAATGGGACAACACACATTCTAATAATCTGCCATCGCAGTTTGTTGGGTCTGTGGTATCAATTGACAGCCTGATAGATTTAGTGGATATATTAAAGACAGGAATGTTATAAGAAGACCAGGTTCTGTGACGTAAAAAGTGAGAATTTTTTTGTAACTCGAAAACTTATAAACATTTGACACAACTTGCTTTGTCCCTTGCAACTTGAAAACAAATCACATCTATCAGAGGAAAAACATCAAAAACAATAAGCTGCATCACCACGGATGGATTAGTGTTCAGTTCTTTCAATCAAATCTATCCCTGACGTCAGATTGAGGAATATTTGCGCCACTCCTCACTTTTCAGCTGTTTGGTGTCTCTGTGGTCTCTTGCATGTGCACCACCGTTCTAGCAACCCCCCAGTATCTCAATGAAGTCAAAATCTGGGCTTTGACTAAGCCCCAGAACTTTCTATTTCGTAATTCTCAGCCAGTCCTTAGTGAATTTACAGAGATGTTTGGGGTTGTTGCCATGTTTGAGTGTCCAGATTTAATTGTTTTTCAAATGGTCGCTAATATTCAACAAGCAATCCATGGTGGATGCTAATGGTGAGCCGCAGTGAAATCATAACACTCCCAGCTCTGTTTTCCACACTTTGCAGGAGCGTATGGCCTTTGTTATGGAGTCCAGTAAAAAAAAATTAATTTTGAGGTGAATTTCCTCGTGTGCTTTAGATCATTACTACTGCAGAACCCGAGCGGGCTTGTGCTAAAGGTTAAAATATCTGGTTAATCAAAGTGGGTTCATGATTTAACAAGGGAGGCAGTTGAATTTTCTCACAGGTTTAGTTTGGTTTGGATAGCTTTTTCCATGAAAAAGATGAAATCGTCATTTCAAAACTGCTTTTATTATTTACTCAGGTTATTCTTGTCTGATATTAAAATTGGTTTGATGATCTGATAGCATCTTTCAGGACTTCTGATGCTTTGTGACTTTAAGGTGTGCTGAGAATAACTGTCCTGTTTTGAAGATCCAATGATGCCAAACCTTAAAGGTGACAAATTATGCTTGTTTGAACAAGTTAGCACATGTCATGCTGTAGGATATGCAAAACGTAATAATTTTTTTTTTTTTAAATCATTCTCACATTATGAGATTTTTACCTGGTTAGTTCTGCCTATTTTGAGCTTCTTCCACAATGAGCTGTTTTAGAACTCTTTCACTTTTATGCAAATAAGCTGCTGCTGGTCACGCCTCCAACTTTAAGTTTACACTTTATGCACATGAACATGGCTACAAACAGACACAGTTGTACAGCTGTACATCTAAATAAGCAGTTTCTGAATAATAAGTCAATATTCAGTGCAAAGGTAAAGGTGCAATACTCATCTGCACCTTTATGAGTTATCTGTTTTTTGTTTTTTTTGTTCTATTTAATTATGTATCTTTCGTGGTCTTGACGTGCAGCCAACATCAAAAAAAATGTTTTTTGCAGCTATTGTACAGCATACAGCAGTAAAACCAGCTGACCAAATGTGCTGGAGCTCGGCATGGGTTGCTAGGTGATTGTCGGGGCTGGCTGAGGTTGCTAGGTAACGGTGTAGCACCCAGCAATTGTTACTTTATAATGAAAAGTCTCATTTCTGGACATCAACAAAACATTTAGTTGGATGTTTTTTTTATTAGTGCTTGAAATATTTCTAGAAGCAACAAAGACCCAAATGGAAGTAAAAAATGTACAAAAAGACAACATTTTACATAGCAGATCCCCTTTAAATATCATCACAAACCGCACACAGGTATTTTTTTTTCTCAAATTTTCTTGATGATTGACTAAATTTATTATGCTGCATGCTTCAGATTTCCTGCGCCAGCCAAAGTAAAACAGTGCCAGAGCATTATTAAACCTCAGCCTGGCTTCAGTGTCAGCAGATTTTGCTTTTCAGAGTATTCTTCAACCCTCCTCCTCAAGTTGGCCTGAAAAGTTCCAGTCTTGCTACATCAGGCCACAGACCAGGACTGGCAAAACCGCTATGGGATTTTTATATAGTTTAAAGTAAAATAGAGTTGACTGTTCCTGTGCTCTTTGGGTCAGTCGTGGTGTAGGTCCTGGAGTTCGGTTACCATTTGGTATGGGTCTTGCTGTGGCAACTAAAACGTCGGTGGCCGCTGAGTGCCTTTGCTGTCGTTTTGAATACTTTTCCCTGTTTCTCCAAAGGAAGGTTATTTTCCCTGAAGTTTGTGGACTGTTATTTTGACTCAGCAATATTTTAACACACAGTCCGGGTGTTAGAAGTGTTCAATCTCAAGCTCACCAGGCAGCTATCAGGTCCGGATTGACTACATCAAGTATTCCTGATATCGTCTTCTTTGAGAGAATTTGATTCAGAGGGATCTTGTGCCAACCTGACATGGTGGCACCAAAAATGTTTGGAATTAGAATTCACATCACCATCTTGCTTATGCAATTACTACATTATAATTAATAATCAATCAATCATTAATTGAAATTGTTGATCAAATTAACTTAAAGTTGGTTATGCAGACAGCTTTTTAAAGTTCGAAGGTTTTAAAAGTCCTCTTTTTATGTCCAGCAGGTTCGTAGGAAACGTGTGCAGAGCTGATGTGTCTTTGTTGGAGGCTGACTCCAAAGACGAGGTTTTTTCCGCCCAGGTCTTTATCCGCTCTTATCTGATCAGCTCTGAGTTTTATTGCAGGCTGGAAGTTTTGGCAGTGATGCCCCAGCACAAGGGGAAGACCAGCTTGTGAATAAAAATGGAGTCCAACAGGGTTGAACAATTAAAACTCACCATTTTATCATGTACAGGTGTTGGAAAAACTACATTAAGTTTAAGAAAAAAACTTTCAGTTGCATTGTTACAGTCAAAGTCTGTAACTACCTTGAGCTTTTTGGGATCGATGTTCATGTCTGCGTTAATTTTGACAGTCATGATAATTATTGTTAAAATGGACAAAGTCATAATGCAATGAAAGTTATTGTGTTTGCTTCTCTAGTAGAGAAATCAGACAGACATTTAACTGGTTCACAGTGCATTGGACGCTCACTGACAGCCCAGTTAGCTCAGCTGTTTGCTCCTACATGTGAGAAATATTGTTCAGAGTATTGTTGTATTGTTGTTAATTGGTGAGAGTTCAGACCATCAAAAACTTTGACTTTTTTTTTCTTTCTTTTTTTCCAAAATCTGCATTTATTTAACCTTTTCATCCAGTAACACATAATGGAGAAATGCTGTGGATGGAGAACGCAGTATTTACTCAAAAATACCTTTTAAACAGTAATGATAGAGGGAATTTGTATTATAGGAATGTCTTCTGTAGCTGTCTGCATGCTGTGAGATAAAGATTATGTGTGGGTTTTTTTTTGGTTCATCTTATTAAACAGCCCTTCAGATAATTATGAAGTCAATGATGCCAAGGTTCTTATTTCTGAATATGTTTCTCTCACATTCTGGGGTTATTTGAGTTTTTTATTTATTTTTTTTTTTTTAAAGAAAAAACAGCTGCAGCCAAGTCAAAAGGTTGCAGTTATTGTTAAGGTGTTATTATTTAGGCATTGAACAAATGACATTCTCTTTCCACATAAAAACATGAGGTTGATGCTGAACCTTTGTGCTACATTGTAATGGAAACACTGAGTCCAATAAGTTCTACTTAAACATTGCAGAAAAGACACCACTTTTTTTCCCATGTTTGGCTAAGCTATGCAGATGCTCAGTCTGCCTCAGTGAAAAATCATGAGCATTCGGCAGGCTTGGAGTAGCCATAACTGATTACCTATTTTATAATTCATTCAACAAATAACTACTTGACCATTTAGAACCACACACTGAATGCTGATAGAGCATTGGATATTCATGCATAAGTTTTCCTAGAGTTTTCCAAGTGACAAATATTTAAAAACAATGGTTAGAGCAGGACCTGGGATTTTTGACTTTGCTGTGTTTTTGTCAATGAAAACGTAAATGTTCCTTCTCAGAGGTCGTAATTTCAAGATGGAAAGACAAACAACAAGGAATCAGGAATCTGAAATCAGAATAAAAATGAAAAAGTCACCATACCAAACTTCAAAAAACATTATATTATAGATTTTAAGAACTCTGCGACACTTCTTTTCTTCTTCTTCTTTGTATTTATTCCTCTCTCTAGGTATCCAGTGTTCATCCAGTCTTAATACTACATTGAAATTTCTTAGAAATTGTCATTCAATAATTGCTACCTTAAAAAACTACACCTTCGTTGTTTTCTTCTTGGAGCTGGTAAGACGCTTCGAGACTAAGGCCTAGTATTTGTTTTTATATAATTACTATTTAGAGCAAAATCTACGCACATGGATTGATCACTTTGTTGTATTAACATTCAAAATAAAGTTTATTACAGGGCATGTAGAGATGTTATTTTTCTCATGTCACTGATCTCATATCTTCTATAAATGATGTGAAATGCCTGGTTCTCAAAAAGGCATTGCTTGGCTGCTTTTCAGCTCTT
Source organism: Xiphophorus hellerii (assembly GCF_003331165.1). Taxonomy (NCBI): domain Eukaryota; kingdom Metazoa; phylum Chordata; class Actinopteri; order Cyprinodontiformes; family Poeciliidae; genus Xiphophorus; species Xiphophorus hellerii. The sequence continues at coordinate 18,318,646 of NC_045690.1, read as the reverse complement.
ATCTCCTTTCATCCTGCTTTCCTAACGTACACTGAAGTCGCTGCGTTCTTGCACAATAACCAACGGGTAAGTTCGTGACTACAAGCCATGAGAAGAGACTATAAAATAAGGACAATTGTAAGATCTCTCAATGACCTTTGCTCCTCTTGCTAGGTGAGTTTTAGATGTCTGAAATAATTCGAAGCAAGATTCATCAGAGAAAAAAAACGTTGAAACTCCTATTATTGTCCTGTTATTAAACTTACTGCCTCTTTCAGGTAGAGGGTTCTTTACCATCCCTTTACTCACACTGGTAACACCATTGATTAGCTACACTCTAAAGGGTACAGTCTCTATGGATGCAATCTGACTCTCCATGAAGTTTTTGATGGTCCAGAAAACCTTCCACATGAGGTACATAACATAAAGTGAGGAATGGTTTACTTTTTTCTTTTATGATAACTTTCTAGAAGTCTAAGCAACTTCTTGCTGGTATTATTGGAGTCCCAAAACCCCTTTTCCCCATGGAAAAGAATATGGAAGACACCTTTGAATTATTGTGCGTCAAAGCAAGTTTGAAATGTAATCCTAGCTGCAATGAACTGATGCATTGTCAGTCCGAAATATCCAAAGTGACTGTGGCTGCAAGGATATGAAATGGCACGGGGACAAAAAGATCTGCATCTGTTTCTAGAGTTTTAGAGATCTACATGTTATTTATGTTCCATACTGTATTTCAAACCTTTTGTATGAAACAATAATTACATACAGACACATCAAAATCCTAGTATAAGCAACAAGCAGCAGACTTTAGAATGTTTCTCTCAGGGTTCCTCCGTTTATTTCTTTTGGTCGTCTCCGAAAACATCCAATAAATTCGGATTGTTTTCGCGAGAGTCAAGTGTGGACGTCCGTTGTTCTGTGCCGGTCCTGTGATGAAGTGCCCCCGCCTCTCAGACAATGTCAGGAGGGACGGGACCGCCTGACCTTCTTCGGGGTAAAAGAATTTCTCCTTGCCCGACCTCACAAAGGGAAAGCCTGTTTTTACAAAAGCTCGCGCACGAGGAGAAGGAAGGAAGCGGCTCCAAAGTGCTGGAAGGAGTCCCACGTCTCTGTAAGAAGCCAGTGAGCTCCGATAGAGACGTCCCAACAAACCCAGCTGATTGGCATGCCAAAAGACGCCATTCATTTAGAAACTGAACATGCGAATTGAAGGCTTCTGAGAGGAAGCTGGAGTGATGAAAAATACAGGTTTGACATGATTGAGCTCCAACCTGTTTGGGGACTGCACATGTGTATGGGATTGTGCGTGCATGTGTGTATGGGGTGTGTGTGTGTGTGTGTGTATACACTCTCGCTGATAGGATGGGGGGGCTTCGTTAGGGTAATTACAGCTTTGCTATGTAAATAAGCCCGTCATAGTGGAGAGAGACACACCCACCTCTTTTTCAGACCCAATTAACCTAACTCCCCTGGAATTTGCATACCTAACAATCTCAATACGCCCATATGTACACAGATGAATCCACCCCTTTCACATTTATACACTTTATTAAAGTCGAATTATGCTTATCATTACATTTGTACATGTATTAAACTTCTCATTTCTGCTCGGTAGTTGGTCGCAAACACACCAGGCAGGACAAAGTGTGAACTTGAGGAGTATTTTGTGTGTTTTGTCGATCTTGGACGAGCGAGGAGACTACAGGCAGCCAGGTGATATCTGTATGCATAAGGCATCACCTGGGGCTAACTGGCTGCTGGAGCTGTGGTGAGCAGCATCTATCATCTCAGGCCGCTGATGAATGTCTGTCCTGAATGGCTCTCTGGCGTAGTTGAGGGGAGCAGAGATAGAGCACGAAATGAGTCGCGGTGGAAAGAGAAGCTGGAGGAAGCAAGGTGGGAAGACAAGGAGGAAGGGTGTAGGCGAGGGAGGAGAGAATGAGCGGCACACAAACGTACGAGAGAGGTAGTAGAAGAAGAAGAAGAGAGACCGAGAATATCCAATGACAGCGGAGGAGATGCAAAGGAGTGACAAGCAGGTGATGATGCAGGGGAAGAGAATTAGAAAATGTCGGGGGGGGGGGGGGGGGGGGGGGGGGGGGGGGGGGGAAAGACACTTGGAGAGCCTGAAATGACTGCAGAGGAGAAGAGGAGGGAGAAAAAAGTAAGAGATGGGGATGGATGGGTGAATGAGGAGAACTAAGAGGATGACAGCATGTCAGAAATAAAAGAAGAGGTGGACAAAGATGATGATGTTGGAATAACTAAAATTTGAATGGCAAGACACAGCATTACTGAAACAAAGGCTTTTACAGAAAATATTCAAACATATTTGTAAGCCTGATTAATTTTACTTTTCGAATCTGAAACATTTTCATGTAAGAGAATGGTTGCTAACCAGAGACTGGATGGCTTCTCTCAATCACTTAGCCTGAAATGAGCAGTTTTGACCGTGTCCACACGGGACACGGGAATTTTTAAAAAGCATCCATATGCAAACTGAGTTTTCATTAAGAAAAAGATATATATATATATAAAGAAACACTTTCTATAGTGAAGATTTTTACTCTGTGGAGCAGAAGTCAAACTGTTACCCTTTAAATACAACATGAAGAAGTTATTGACTGAAACAAAAGTCAATAAACACGAGCTACAACCGTGACTGGGCGAGAAAGTCTGTTGGCGCTACTGAGAATCTTCTTCTAAATTTTGGTGTTGGTGATGTTGACACCGTTGCTGCCAACTTTCACAACAACGGAACGATTATTTATGAAATTGCAGAAACTGTGTTAATGCAAAAGTTTCGAAAAGGAAATGATATCCACAGTAATGAAGCCAGTTTTCAGATTAATACATGTGATTTCTGGAGATAACACTTTGCTGATGTGACCATGACGACAGACCAGGGGCGGAAAGTAACTACTATAATTTCCTGTCTACAAGATGCTTCTTTTTTCACTCGCTTTGAGTGAAATGCGGCTAATACACGTTTTTGAAAGCCTGGACTCCTGCATGATGAAAAGGAAGTTTAAGTTTAATTAAGTTTAATTTTTACTTAGTTAAACTGGACCAGTCTAATTAACTATAAGAAAGGCATCAACTTTATCATCCAGTGCAGACTTAGTTTGGTGTATATTAAATACTGTGACCATGTAAACATTCTGAATAAAATTTCAACAACAAATGTAAATATCAGTTTCATCTTTTACCAATAATTTCTTTTGACTAAAGCTGAAATCAGAGGATCAAGTGCTTCTTTTGGAGTGAGTTATTTAAAACTATTAGAAAGGAGGGACGGCGAATAAGTTTGGACAAAATGACTGGATGAAGGTCAGAAACGCCAGTTTCTGAGGAAGACGAACACCAGAGAGTAGCTCCGTAGCTGTAGTGAAGGTTGGAGTAGGTTTGGTGTGGCAGAAAGATGCTGAGATGGATACGAAAGACATGAGAAATTTATTTCCCATTGAAATATTCACGGTTTTATATGCTAACATGTTTTATTTTGTGTTGCACTTTTATTTAATAAGGTAATCCTTAATTGGAACAGTTTGAGAACAATATATTCTTGTTTCTTTTGTGAAAACCACAAGCATATCTTTCTTCCGCTCACAAAAAACAAAGTAAAGTGTACAAGAGAAAAATTTTAATGAGTTTTCTGCTTTTATTGGAGTAACATTTTACACTGGTAACTTTACTAGTATTTAAGATTTTTGTTATTATTATTAAACTTCACTTTTACTGGAGTTGGTTAGTTTTCTACTCTTTCCATCTCTGCTACTACTTTGTTCTGTCCACTTGTTCAACGGATTTTTATTACAAACGAGGAATCAGCCAATCATTTCGCTGCAACTCAACGAACTGAGGCAACCTGCTAAAGTTCAAACCAAGCATCTGACTCGGGTATTAAGGAGATTTAAAAGAACTTGCCGTCCAAGCTGACATGTTCAGTCAAACACGAAGCTTCATACACGTAGCTCAAGAACCATTCACTACAACCAAGGTATGCAGAATACAGTCTCTAATTACACATGTTGAACCCAGATGGGCTGCAACAGCAGAAGATCAGACCTGGTGCTCTTATTGTCAGCTGAAACCAGGACACTAAGGCACCAGCTTGCACATGCTCACTAAAACTGAACAGATTGGGGAAAAAAAAACTTTGCCTGGGCCATTATTTAACCACAGTATTCAGACTTTATGGTCAGCATTTGTCATAATTGTTCAGGGTGGTTTGAAGGTATGCAAGGCATTTTATGGGCAATTCTGGCGAAGTGTGTAGAGTAATTGTCTTGCAATTGAAAAGTTGTGGGTTTGATTTCAGCTTGCTGTCCTCGCATATTGACGTGGCCCAAGGCACCAAGTCGCCTACCAATTTGGTTATTGCTGTATGAATTTTTTTATTATTTTTTGAGTGTGAATCTGGACCGATAGTCCAAAGTGCTCTGGGTGGTCATTAAGACTTGAAAAGCATCACATAAATTTGGTCCTTTTAGCTTGTGTATTTGTTTTAGCATTGGCACCTTGATATTGATGCGCTGTCTTCTCGCTTTTCTGTTTCATTTTTTTTCTTGTTCTGATCTGGGGGCTTTTTTGGATTGGTTACATTTTATGTAACTGACAGTTTTTAAAAAAAATTAATTTGTACAGTTTTTTATGAATGTATTACAGAAAAAAATATGCTAGGTTTTACACTTAACAATTCATGCACCAGTGTTGTGTTTTGCTGTTCTCTGTTCTATCATTTTTTCAATACTTGACATTGGTTATTACATACAGTATTTATGTTGTAAAGCATTTTGAACTGCTTTCTTGCTGAAATGTGCTACACAAATAAACTTGACTTTGACTTGACTTGATTTTCTAGGTGGTATAAAATGTAATTTTATTTACAGGTACACATCCAAGGTTATTTCTGTAAACTTTGTTTGAATTCAACACTTAACTCTAACAAAGATTAACAAAAAAAATATGCTTGAGGTTGATTGGTGGTTGATTCAAACAAGAAAATAGAAGAGTTTTAATTTTCCCTTTAATGCACCATAGTACTTTATTAATATTTATCTGATTTCACTCAACTTAAAACAAAGTGCATCTTATGGAGTGCTAGTCCTTACAGGGCAATAGAGAAACCAGTTGAACTCAGTCAGAGTATGTGTAGAACATGTAAACTTCATGCAGACAGAAAGCAAGCTGGGATTTGCATATCTTATAGAAAAAAAACATTTTTCTGTAAACTTATTGTGCTGATTTTATTTATTTATTTATTTAACAATTCAAAACCACATTATTTTCGTGGAATGCACCAGCTAGATATAGATGGGGAAGATGTACAAAATGGCACAGAGTGAGAGAAACAAGAAACAATGGACGAAATGGAAAATTTTGAAATCAAATGGACGCCAAGGGGACAAAATGCTAACATCCCTGTCTGTGTCTTTATGTAACAGAAAAAGCAGAGACAGAGAGAGCACACAATGTCCTTGCTTATCTCAACTCTGTGCAAAAGACGAAGAGCCAGTGTTCCCAGGAATTATTGGGTTCTTGGATCAATAGTGGTGCTATGATAAGACAGTGATAGAGTTTGTGATCTAGGGCTTAAAACACAGGGGTGCACTATCTCTTCTTCTTTCTCTGCTTTTTTGTCCACAGCAGAGTCAGCTGAATTTAAGCTTTTTAATAGAAACAGTAAAAAGAAAATCACAAATAGTTCATGTAAGTCTTGGTGAGAAAGGTAAATAGTATAAAGAATAGACTTACAAATTATTATAGAGTGTATATAAGATCCAATATGGTGGCTATTCTAATATAGCATAATTTTCACGATAGGTTTTATTAGAAATACAAAGGTTTCACATTTTTAAAACAGAAATGTATACTAAAATACAATCCCTACTGCTGCTAAAATTAAATAAGAATAAAACAGTTTTACCTTAGTAGGACTGAGGGGTGGCAATTCTGCAGTTTTTAAATGATCCTGCCTGTTAATGACTGGAAATATAAGTAACCAAATGTCTCTGTCTTGTAAGACAGGGTAATGTGTAGGAGTCTTCTTTCAGCCAGCTGAGTGGTAGTGTGCAGCAACAAGCGGCTCCAAAGCAGCACTCTGCACAGAGAAAACTTCAGAATCACGATATTTATAATGGGGAGGGTTGCCAAACAGCTGGACATGTCCCTCATATAAGCTACAAAAAGTCTAGAAGCCTTTTTTCAAACATCTAACCAGCAGTGCAGATGTGTCAGAAAACTCTTTCTCTCTGGCACAGTGTCTATCATTTCATTATAAGGACTTTAAACTGTGGAAATTGTTTGAAATTATACATTGATACTGATAAGTGATTCATGCAATTAGCTAATATCCAAACATCTTATAATTACTTCCAGATAGAAAGATAGCATTTAATCTGTGTGATAACAATGAACACTTAAAATATTTATTTTCAGTTTATTTATGCTTTTAGGTTAGTAAAAACAAATAAATGTTAGGTTTTTGCATTCAGTTGTCATTTTTGACATGGACTATACGGCTCTCTGCCCAGGGCAGCTCAGATTTCTCAACCAGGTTATTGCATTTTTTTTTTTAATTTTTAACATCATAACCACCCAACAGGTTTGTCTTTTATCAGTTTATTTGTTTTGAATAAATGTCACAAAGTTTTAAAAAATGATTTATCATGGTCTCAATTTTTACAGCACAAAACCCTTTTTTAACGGCAGTATGTATACTTTTACATGTACTCTTCAAAGGGGAGACATTACGTAAAATCTGCTTTTTTTTTTTTTTTACCTTTACGTCATGTCGCTTTGACAATTTCACGCAAGTTTGAGAAAGCTTCTAATCTCCACGGCAACCATCCAGCTGTGCAAAACGTCTGGGGAGACCAAGCGCCGCCTTTGCCGCCTCTTCGTAGCTGCCGTTTCCAAGCCATGTTTTTGCATTACAGAGCACCGCTCCAACGCAACTTCCTCCAACGCAACGTCCTCACTCCGTTCCTTCACACTGGCCAGCAGCAATTAGCAAACACCTGGTGGAAACCCACATCTGCTGAGTTCATTACACGAGCTATTTTATAGTCTTAAATTGTGAATTAAAATTTATTTTAAGCCCTATTTGATATGTGCAGCATTTTTATAACAAATGAACATATTATAGTGACTTGATTGTTCTATAAGATGATACTATTGTGGCTGGAGAGCACATACTAATGCCCTTTTAAAATGATATCTACCTTACTGTCTATGTTTATTAAGCCAATTACTCCGATTTTTAAAAATAAAGGATGGGTGTGTTATCTTTGTGCTCAACGTAAAATCCAAATAATTTTCTGTAACTTAGAAGATAAAACAAAAAACTTCAGCCAGCGACATTGTACAACTGTTCCCCACTTTGGACTCAGTACAAATTAGAATATACATCATGTTATAGTGGCGCATAGGAAGTCGTAAAATCCTACTCTGTTTAAAGTATATCTGTTCCATAACTGAGGTCATCTGTGCACTTATTTGTTATATAAACAAGATTATTGGGAAAATGTCGATCCTTTACAAAATGATGCCCCTCGCTCCTTTTCTATCTCTTTTGTTCCTCTATTCTTTTATGAAAATGTCTGCTTGCGAGAGCAGGTGTTTGTACCCTCTTATAGTAGAAGGCTTTAGCGCATATGCAGAAATATATTCTGTCTTTCGCTCTCCCTCTTTTTCTCTTTCTTTCTCTCTCTCTCTCTCTTGCAGACAGAAATACATGTGCATGTCCAAGCACATATACACACAGGGCGTGCGTGCAGACAGACAGTCAGCTGTGCCCTTCCCACAGCAAGTAGCACAAAAACAGAGCGCTGCCTGTCCCTGCCTTACATATACACACACACACACACACACACACATATATATACACACACACACACACGGACACACAAACTCTACAAAGAGCTCTCCACATACTCTTAAAGGGACATGACACACAATTAAACTTAGCCGTCAAGAGCCGGCACCACACCTGGACAACAGCAAAGTGCACGAGTTACATCTGCGCCGTCCCTTATATCTGTTAAATGTGACTATTTGTGTTTCTCTACTCAAACAGAAGAGCATGTTTGTACTCCAAAAAGTCGATTTAAATAGACTTATGTCACTTTTTTTCTTTCAAGTCTTGCATGTTCATAGTTTAGATTGAAAGCAAGATGTAAAAAAAACAAAAAAAACAACACCTGGCACCTTTCAAAATCAACCTGCTAAGAGCTGGAATTGTGACACCAAAATCTGTTACAGTGCAAACATTTATGTTTAAAGTTCAAATCAAGAAGTGCTGGCAGGATTTAAATGTAAACCTGCAGAAAATGAAGCCATCTGAGCAGCTCATAATGATTGTGAGCAGTTTAATGAGGGAATTTTGGAGCTATATGAAACATATCTTCAAATTTCACATGCAATCTAATTGAATTGTAAATTATTTTCTACCGCATGCCCATTAGAGCCTTTTCCTTTCATTGTAGCTCTGATTCCCATTTGGGCTGACTTGACTCTCATTGAGAATGACCCCTGATCAAGCCAAAATAACTGACCTTCTGCTGTTAATATGTGTTGAATCCACATGTGCACATTTCCTTACAACAGTAAAGCAATAAGCAATAAATTATTACTTTCCAATGCCGGTTTGAATTGTCCATCTGGTGGACACAAATTAATAATCACTATGAAATGTAAAGTACAGGAAGCTTAGGGACCAGAAAGGGGAGCAAAAACAATCTAGTGAAAGCACACTAAAAACGGTTTTATCAAAATCTCAATCTTTTTTGGGGGGCCAGGGGTTGTGACCTAATATAAGCTGGGTTCATGTTTTTAAGTTTCTATGTAGCGAATAAATTAGTTGATTTCATCGATTGAAACTTGTGTTAATTAGCACCTGCAAATTCTTGTAGGCATTGACTTAAAAATATAAAAATTCACCTAATGTTTGGCCTAAATAGTTAGAGTGATCCTGTAATCACTTGAGAGAGAGAGAGAGTGATCAGAGTGAAGGAAATACGTTTAAAGAAAAGAAACCAAAATAAATAAATATTGATAATCGTTGCTTAATTTTCTTTTCTCTCTTAAATACACGTTTAAAAAAAATAATAAAATGTAGTACTTTCAAATGCAATAAAAATGTGCAATATAATCTGATCAGGAGGTCAGTGGAGCTGTTGTGGGTGGTGGGCCCCAAACTATATTCTGCCTTGGGCCTCATTCAGCCTGGAGCTGGTTGGGTCTGTGAGCATCAGGATTTAGCTTTGAGTTAATTTATTAGGTACATTGTAAATTGAAGGTGGTTAATTATTGTTTAGGGTGCACAAATATGACCAAAGCCATCCATTATTTCCTGTTAGTAACATATATATAGTACATTCTACTGTTTAGAATAATTAAACATAATAGTAGTAGTTAAATACAACAGTGTGGTGCTGTAGATGAAAAAAAAAAAAAGGAAAAGTTGCACGAAGGCCTGAAGAATAGAACTTGAACTTGAGCGAAGTCTGTACAAACTTGGACACTGTGCCTTTAAGAAGCCCCCACCGTCTCACAACAGGGGGGGCGTGAGCTGAATCCAGGAACAGCGATTGAAAAAAAAAAAAAAAAAAAAAAGCTCCACCACTGGACTGTTTCAAGTTCCCCTCTCCGGCTGAAACCCTGCCTGATTTGTGGGCAATGTTGGGGATGTAGAAAAAAAAAAAAGAAAAGGAAACCGGAGCAAAGAGAGCGTAAGGAAGGGAGAGATAGAGAGACAACACTAACTGGGTAGCTATGGAGATAGTAGGTTTTCCTGGTTGCTTTCTTTGACAGGTGTCGAGTGGGATAAAATAAAGTGTGAGAACAGCCTCCAAGATGTACGGCAAGGGTAAAGGAGCTGTGGTTCCCTCCGATAGCCAAGCGAGAGAAAAGTGAGTAAATTATCGCAGTGTCACAACAGCAAACCCCAGTAAAGAGAGAGGAGTGTGCTAGGTGGCTAAACTTGCTAACTGATGTCGAAGCAGTTCAGCAACTTCAGACTCATGCACAAGTTTGTAACTTTAACTTTTCTTTTGTTTCTTGCCAGTGAAGCCGTGCTGCGTGTGTTTTTGCCACTTCTCCTGTGTGTGTTGTTGCCTTTTCTTGCCTCTTCTTCTGTAGCATCCTCCAACTTGCAGGCATGTCTGCTAAGTTAGCCCCAGCAGCTAGCTGCAGCCAGTTTCACTCTTGTGTTTAATTGTTTTGTTGCTCATGTTCAACCCAAAGCGGCTGCTAAAGTTGCGCCACTTTTTCCCCCCTCTTCTTTACACGCGTGTGTGCTTTAAATATCCAATAAGGAGCATGGAAGTGGGGGGGGATCCCACTCGAGTTTCTTCCTTTCTCCTCAGCCCCCCCACCATGGGGGAACAATGCATTTGGATTTATTGTAGCTGCGCATTTGGCATTGTATCCGATTGCCTTTTTGCGTGTATATGCGTGTCTGCTCTCGGTAAAAATAGGATACAGCTGTTTTGCGGGGGTGGGGGTGGGCAGCTTTGTCACACACCAGCCGTGTTCGTGGCTTGTTCGCGCAGGGGTCGCGAGTCTGCTGGCCGCTCGGGCTGCGTTGGATGCACGCGTGTTTTCGGCGACTCTTCGTGCAAAAGCGGAGCGGCGCTTTGTAACTTTTGTACCCCGCTCCGTGCAGATCTAACCCCCCCCCCCCCCCCCCCCCCCCCCGGCAGCGAAAGCGACCCACGCTGCTGCCCGGAATAGGCGCTGATCGGTGGGGTCTTTGCAAGGGAAGCTGCAGCCCCCTCTGAGCCTCTTTGTCTGCATGCCTCAGTCTCGCCCAGAAGACGCACGCAGCTCCCCTGCTCAACACTTCAACAAGACAGATCGCTTCCAGATTGACCTTAAATATCAGTTCAATAGTCACCCCGTGCATTAGCGGGCCAATCAGGGGCCACTGACCTGGGTGAGCCTCCCTTGATGTCATCCTATTTGGTCGGTGTTAAAACTTTGTTGGACTGAACTTTTTTTTTAATGCAGTTGCAATCACACCGGGACAGAACCTGAGTTTAGATCAACAGGCACCTCTTTTGTTTTCTCAAAGCTCTTCCTCATCTCTTTCTTCATCTGCTGCACCTCGGTCCTCATCCCTCACATTGCTGTTGAATTATTGAGACTGACCGAAGCAGCTGCTCTCAGCCTTGCGTCAAGAGTTGAGAGAGAGAGATGGAGGAGAAGAAGAAGAGGAGGAAGATGTGGTGGGCAGACTCATCCATGTTTAAAGAGGGGGTTTTGTCGCGAGCCCCGGGCAAGGTGTCAGATGTACTGATGGTGCACACCAGGGAAATTTCACTCTCTGTGGAAGCGAATGCATTTGCGCGCCGATGTCTCCCATCCTAGAAGTTTTGAGGGAGAGAGGCGGGACGGGGAGGTCAAAGGGCGCCGCGCTTTCCTCTGCTCTTTGCGTTAACTTGTAAACTCGGTCTGCTGCTTCGTTTGTCCTGCAGGAGGTGAATCTTTCTCCTTCTTTTTGCTCCTGGAGTGGCTCGTCTCCTCAAACTTCTCCTGCTTTTCAGTGAGCCAGCTTGCAAACTTTAATAATGCAGCAGGCCAGGTGCATGCACAAGCAGCCCCTTATACAACACACACACACAGGCAAACACACACACGGACAACCATGCACATCGACGCCACACATAAAATTTTCATCGAAGGTCTCATGAAGGATGGGAGGGCATCGGGAGCAATGATCCTCCCATCCCCAAACATGCGAATGGAGTCCTTAAACATCTCCTACTGCGGGTCAAACTCCTCTAAGGATGCACATGTTTCAAGCCTGCACAGAGCAGGGAGATGGTATCAATATTTGAAGACTTTGCTGGATCCTGCGAGCTTTTGCCAGACATTTCAAAACTCTTCCAAATGACTTTAAATCTGGTTGACTTTAAATAACCAGTAAAGTTGCTTGAAGTGTGTGTGTGTGTGTGTGTGTGGGCCAGTGCTAGACTGACCTGCAAGTGGCAGTGACTTACACTCTACACCAGCGGTCAAAGAGAGCTTTGTGACCTACAAATTGCTGGAAACCTCAGAAAGTGGTCAGATTCCCCTGGCTACCGTGGTCAAGTGTTTTTGTTGCTCAGTGGAAGGGAAGTCTCCATCCTCCTGGCTTTATTGGGCATTTCTGGAGCTGCGGTTACGAACTATGACCTGTGTTTAATCAGGCGCATTAAAGTAGTTGCAGTGATGATTAGCTTGAATTATTTTGGGAAGTAAGGAATTCAAGACGGCCTCTGCGTCGTCTCTAAGGCGTAGTCCACATGTAGCTGGATGTCTCGGAAAACAAAAAGAATTTTAATGCATTTATTCGTTTAATATCTCTAAAAATAATTATGAATAAAAACTCTGACCAAACTGGAGTTTTGAGAAAACTCCCTCTTTGTGTGAACATGGGAAAACAGAGATTTAGGGTCCCGTGCATTACAGTCTGTGACAAATAATGCACGGATATATCGGCATGTTTGCTTTGACATGATTCCCAATCAACATCGTCTTGTATTTTATTGACTTTATATTCTAATACACTATTTAAAAGTAGTTCAACCTATACATCTTTATATGTCTGTCCATACAAATGAACCTCCTGTCATCATGTTTAGTTCCTACTAGGAAGTCGTTTTAGTTTTGAAGCTGTCTGATTGGCTGACATAGGTTTTAGCTTTGCGCTACACTGCCCCCTGTGGGTGTGGCATGTTTAAATCAACGTTCGGGTGCAGATTATGGGGATTCATGGGGATGAAAACTTTTCTGAAACTGATCATGTGTGTACATATTTATATGTTAAACGATGCAGCAGAGATATTTGTCTTAATAAAGACCCAGCTACATGTGTACATTTCCTAGGTTTGAACTGCCTTGTTGCTGAAAAAGTGCTATATAAATAAAACAACTTCTTCTTAAGTTTGCCTATTTGTATATTTCTTTTGTATCTTAGTGTGAAAGGGAAGCTTCTGACAGACAGTTCATAATGTTTATGTATATAAACATGGACAGATTGAATCTATCAATACATGACACTAAAACCTACTAATGTTTAACCTGGACTGACCCATTTACAGCCAAACACTGTTGTCACAGTGTTGTTATGGGACTGTAGTTGTCCAGATAGAGCGGGAGTGTTGAAACGTTTTGTCACATGGGATCAAAATTGTCCAGTCAAAGGTACCTGCAGGCCAAAAATATATAATTTTTAAGAACTATCACCATATATATATAAATATATCTATATCTATATATATATATATATATATATATATATATATATATATATATATATATATACTGTATATGTGTTTGTTTTTACCAAGTCAATGACAAATTAGTCAACGACAAAGAAAATTTGAAGGAAAACAGAAAGCTTGGAAAATATAACTTTTTTTGTATTTTTATAAGTATATTTTAATTTAAAAGTCATTGTTTTGTCCTAATGTTTTATTTATTCTTGAATTGTGGTCAGGGGGAACAAGGAAAAAAAAAAAAATCAGTTCTTGTGCCACAAATAGCTGCTGGGTCATACTATGAACACCCTTGACCTGGAGTAATGTATGACACTGTTATTTTGAATCTCGTTAAAAATAAATGTTAAATCATAATTAGATTTGAAAGCTAGTGAATACAGAAGCAATGGTCAGTTTTGTGGTTGATTTTTGAACACTGATTTTTGTAGAACATTGACCCGTTATATATTAAGAAGAATAATCTTGACTTCTGACTTAGCCTTCTCGTGTCAGTGGTCAAATTATTTACACTGTTTTTGTCTTTTTGGTGTTTAAAACAAAAGCTCTATTATTCTGGAGTTTACATTTTAAGCAGTCTTTAGCTATTTATATTAGCGACTAGAACAAGTAGTGTGTCTAGACACACTAATGTAGATTCCTACTATAAAGCTGATATTTCCAAACATATCCAGCAAGTCTCATAACAGACTCTACTGGAGGAAACGGAGCAACTTTGCTGTAATCCATTCAGCCACCCTATTATCTTCTAAAAGCCTCGCTGTCTCTTGGACCCTCAGTCAATAGTGGACATGCCTGGACATATATAGTGGAAATAACAGTTTCTGTTTTTACAACTTTTTGTTTCTCTGTGTTTTACTCTAAATTGTTGAACGTCCACAAAGAAGCGAGTTATTGTAAAAGCAAACTGGTTGCACTTGGGTGGGGCAAAAAAAAAAAAATAGATATGTTTTTTCCTGACCTTCCAATTACTGGTGAGGGCAGATCAAGCTAAAAGTTTACTAATTACAACCCCTTGCTGATTTTCCAATAAGAGGCACATATTTCATTTAGTTATCTCAAGGGATTTTTGCAGTGTGACCTTTTATAAGCAAGTTTGATATTCATTACATGCACAAGGTGGCATTGGAGAAATGTCCTCACTAGGACCAAACTGCTTGTGAGGGATGCTATTTTAGCTTTTTAACATCTTGATCAACAAATATCAGTTTCCATTTCCTCCAAACAATTTTTTTCCCCAATACAAATTTAACTAGCGATTCATCGATCAATCCACTGGTAATCAAAATGGGCCAATAAACTCGGATTGAAACATCTTATAATAATAATGAACATTTTATTATTTTATTAGTTACATCAAAATTAAAATTCACGTTGTTCTCAGTCTGTTAACGCAAAGGTTGTTTCTTCATTTTCGACTTGATCCAAGAACACTTTCAGTATTCTTGATTAATGTTTACTTTTTGTTGGACTAAAATGAGAAAATCCCAATTTGGCAGGTCAGAACTAAGAGAAAACAAATAAAAGCCTAATCGGCACATTCCTAAAACATCTAAAATGTGAATCAGAACCAGAGTTGTGATCCGTTTTCATGAAAACTTCACTCTGTAAATGGGCAGTTTAATAATCAGCTTTTTGAAAAGTCAACACATAGATCTACAGTATCGGAGTTGTCAATTAAATCTGTTTTCTATAATTGTGTTCAATTTATAAATAAATTGGGTCATGCAAATGATTGTTTTAAGGTTAAACAAACCCTGGGATAATAATATTTAAACAACTGAAGGGGTGTGCTGTGGTGGCGCAGGGGTTAAGCACAATCCATATATGGGAGGCCTTAGTCCTCGACGTGGCCATCGCAGGTTCGATTCCCGGCCTGGCGACCTTTGCCGCATGTCTTTCCCTTCTCTCATTACCCACTTTCCTGTCAATTAACTATCAAATAAAGGCCACTAGAGCCAACAAAACCTTAAAAAAAACAACTGAAAACAAAACCCTCTTAAGTGGAAACTACTGCTTCTAGATGCAGGTCAGTTTTCTTGTTGTTAAATCTTTAAACGTATAATTTTGTTTTATCTTAAATTACTGAGAAACAGACTCTAATATTGGCCTGTTAGTTGAAAATGCCTGTGATTCTGCCTTGGGCTGAGATATCATCATGTAAGAATCATTGGCTCAGTGTTTGCCTATTCATATCTTCCGCAGACTACATTTGCATACTAACAACGTATTTGCATACTATTGGTAGTAAGTACAGGTCAGGTATGGGTCGTATCTGTTGTAGCACTTTGGAGCAGTGTTCATTTCTCCTCCCCTCTGGCAGAAATACACAGCATTCATGACACAAAGGTTCAACTGGAGTCTTATAGAACCTGCGTTCTGTTTTACTGCAACACATGTGAACAGTTATTTTGTATTTCCTTCATACACGAATGTCATCTGGTGTTTCAGCAAAGATAATTTTTCAGAATCTTGGATTAAACGGGTGTAATTGTGATTAGTAGAGGCAGGTGAAAAAAATTGATTGACGTTGCTGTTCCTGTTAGCTTCAATGTTCCGAATTGACTCGCTGGTGCTGCAGATCGTTTTTTGTTAATGACTTTCTGTTGGTGCGATGAAAAACCTGAATGTCAAATACAAAAGCAGAGCGCTGAAGGTTCACAGTTTAACACTTGGTTATTGTACAGCATGCAAATACGGTCTTTATTAAAATATTGAGGAAGATGCCCTTCCTTGTTGGTATTAAGCCAGACTTCATCAAACATGGTGGAGCACATCCTAACTTGAGTCATGGCAAGATTTGGGGAAAAGAAATCTCTTTCTCCATTATTAGTTTATAGCTCTACTTTTTACAACAGATGCCTCCTGCTTTGCAAAAAGAATTGCAGTGTTCTGCATAAAATCCAACGTTTTTAGCAAATATTAAAATTTTTAAATCTTGCTGCTGAAAGCTACCAGTTTCCACTGCTCGAGTTTTAGCTGTTCTTTCAGAACCACTTTGATCAGGGGTGTCAAACTCCAGTCCTCAAGGGCTGCAGTCCTGCAACTTTTAGATGTGCCTCTGCTACACCACACCTGAATAGAATAATTAGGTCGTTAGCAAGGCTCTGGAGAACTGATCTACACAAGGAGGAGGTAATTAAGCCATTTCATTCCAGTGTTTTGTACCTGTGGCACATCTAAAAACTGCAGGACAGCGGCCCTTGAGGACTGGAGTTTGACACCTGTGACTTTAATGCTGATGATGATAATAATATGTGGTAGCCAGTACTTGTCTCTCCTGGTACCTTCTACTGGGAGAGGCAAAGCTTCACACTTTGTCTACTAAGTCGGACTTGTTTCTGGTTAGAGTTGTTCTTTGTCACCGATTCTACTCATAATCTTTATCGACAAAATTTCTTGACTCAACCAAGTTATTGAGAGGATCCATTTTTCTGACCTCAGGATCATCTTTTTGCAGATGATATGGTTCTTTTGGCTTCATCGGGTCATGATCTCTAGCTTTTACTGGAGCGGTTTGCAGCTGAGTGTGAAGTGACCGGAATGAAAATCAATCCCTCCAAATGTAAAACCATCGTCCTGAACCCAAAAAGGGTAGAGTGCCTTCTCAGTCGAGGAGAACTTAAATTCTTCCCAAATTCTCAGGGTTCTGTTCACAGATTAGGGGAAAAATTGATGGACCTGTGGACGAAAAATTGATGGACCTGTGTTGTTGAAATGGCTGGTTAGGATTCCTTTTGGACGCCTCACTGGTGAGGTGTTCTGCGGATGTCCCACTAGGAGACATCTGGAGACCCAGAGAAAGATTTGGGGCATGCTGGAGGGGCTATGTTTCTAAAAATACTTAGTAAATTAAGAAGAAGTTTGTCCTTTTCATTTATGTCTTAATTAAAAAGGAAAACAGATGTTAAAGGCAGCATAATATACGTGTAATGATAAGAAGTGCAGAATCAAATTACAGTCATTGCAGTATCAGTGTGGGCAATGCTCAATCGCATCTTTAGATGCAGTGTTTGGTAGGACAGACTGGTTCCGGTGCATTAAACCTTAGCTTTCCATTGTTATCTGTGCTCTGTTTGATGATCTTCTATGTAACTGATGTTGGTGACCAAGATCTAAAAGCTTAAGGTGAAAGGGGCAGTGTTGCAGAAAAGAGTGAAAACATGTTTGCTCTCAAGAAGCAAACTGATGAAGACATTAAGGCAGTATTAGAGTTAATAACCTCTCTTATCGTCATGAAGATTATCAATGCGCTTTGCATTTGATTATATTGCAGCCATGTTTCAATTCGGCAGATAGGAAAGCAGAAGATGTCTTTTAAATAGCTGTAAATTGAGTCTCTATATCACGCAGTACAGAGGAAAATCTGAAGAGCTATCATTGTTTAAAAGCAAAGCGCACAACAGCCTGATTATCTCAGAAACCATGTTTCATTGATCAGCTCATTGACTGCTGATGGTGACGATGACACTGAGCTACTGTCCTTCTCATTAGGACCTTATTGGCCTGTCAGAGGAGTGTCTGCTGTGGGCACACAGGGCACTGTCATATCCACACTCCGGGTCGATTGATGGTCCATTAACAGCCTATTAAACATGACTAAGTGAAGGAGTTTGGAGTACAATGTTGAGCCAATGGGGGTTTCCCACTCTGCCTGATAAGATTGGTGGATTTCCATTTTTGAATTTTTTGGGGGGCTTTTCTAGCAGTGATTTATTTTACATATTTTTTTAAAATTGTCAGACCAGAGCTTCTTTATTTTTTAATTGGTGGGAATGCCTGTTTGGCTTCCTCCAATGAATCATTAAATTAAATATAGTTATTGCATGATTATCAGTTTTGCATTTATTGAAAGTTGGAAAACAATACATTTCCTCATAATGTTTTTCACCATCTGTCTGAGTTGACCTATGGAGATTATGTTGTTTGAAAAGTCTTTAAAGTAATGCCAATGCCCTGTCTGCTGCTGTGGTGTCTCATGGCATTTTAGAGCTACTTGACTGTAATCAGAATCACAATTTTACCCAATATGAGCAATAATAAAAAGGCAAAGCTCTGATTGGTGCTATATTTGGCGCGATCTTTATAGCAATGCTATAAAAATGTGCTTGCCGATAACAGATTTGTTAAATTGGATTTTATATCGCTCTTTTATACCCACATCTAGGTGACCTTGATGGTAAAGGTCAAGTAGAAGATTATGGACTAGAAAGTGGTTTAAATTCAATCCTCTTGGATTATGTGTGTTATTCAGGATTGATATCCTCATCCTACATTTAACAATAATGTTGCATTTTCATGTGTTCTTAATCACGTGCAGCTTTATGTTCCAGTTACTGTATTTGTTTGGGAATAGGAACATAGTTTACATCCGGTAGCTGTAGCAACCTCTTGCAAATGTTTTCTAGTTTTAATTTAGTGTTGGGGAAATTATAATTTAATTTAAATACTTTTTTTTCTGTAGGAGGGGCAAAAAATAAGCAAGACGACAGGCACGTCAGGCAGTTTTATACTTGTTTCCCTTCGTTGGATTATCAAGACATGAGTACAAGTCACCAGAATGCTTCCTTTCTCAAAAGAAATAAACATTAGCATACAGTAAGATATATTCTAACTGGCTATATTGTATCTTGCCAAGATCTTGTTAAAAACTTAAGATAAAACATTACTAGTGTGTATGATAGTGATAGCTAATATTAAAGGTTTTTCATAGATGTAAAATGTTTCTAAACATGATAAAGGGGATTTTTGTTTTAGAACGTTATCTGAATTATTTCACTTCAGTCTAATAATACTCATCTATCCAGCTTATGTACTCCTTATGCCAGTAGAGGAAACCATCTTTGTGCTGCTGGTGATCTTTACTCAAACCCTTCAAACTCAAAGACTTAGGCTTCACCCTACATTAACTTTTGTCTGCTACAGTTAACTAAGTATTTGCATAAAAAAGAAATTAGGAAGGTGGTGTTATTTTTTCACTGTTTCAAAAGGGTTTGGGAAATATTTAGAACATTGTTAAATATTGGCTATCAGCCACATCGGCAAAAATATTGTATATCGATATTTTCCCCCAAATGTTCAAATTGGTGCATCCCTAATTCACACCATTATAAGAATAGGTGGCAACAACTGCTTCTTTCGAAAAGCAGTTGTTTTTTGAAACAAAAGATTGTTTTTTATTAAATCTTTACCTAGTACAGATGTTACACCAGAAAACTTCCAGTTGGGAAAACCACCTAATAAATCTCTCCTCTGTCCAAACTAGGCAAAATTACCACATTTTGACAGTATCTCAATATTAGTAGGACATTTGAATCAGAAATGTAGAATATGAGCATATAGACTTTGTCTGAAACAGAAAAGCACTGAAACATTTGTTGCTGCTGCTAAAATAATCTAAAATTCAGATATATTTTTTTTCCTTTTATGGTTAAAGAAATCTTATATGTCGTCTTACTCCATAGACTACATTCCCAGAGAAATTTCCAGCTACTCCAGTACTTTTAGGTGTCTCCTTAATGGGGTTTTAAAGAGGAATGCACCAAATAAATGAATTAACATTTGTATTGGTTGAGGTTTTTAACATATCAGTTCCGTGAGTAAAACTGGGCTGACATTAACTAGCGTCATGTAGCCATTTTTTTATGTGGAGTAATGTGCTCTGTTTTTTTCTTTCTTACAATGTCAGAAGGGTGGTGAAATATATAATAATATAAAAATATATTCTGCTAAACATCAATTATTAGCGATAAAAGCATAATTTACATCTGATGGAGATACTGACCTACATTTTCCTGGGTAAGGTGGTTCATTTGAGGGAACTCAAATGAATAAACAAATTAAGAAAAAGAAAATGAGACATTCCAACAAGTAAAGAATATTATTTAAAAATGACAAAGTTTTGTCATTTAAAAATGACAAAGTTTTGTCATTTTTAAATAATAGCAGTAAGATGAGGTTTCTCATCTTATCGTTATCTTATCGTTGCCGTAATACTATTCTTATGTTTCTGGCTTTACAAGCATGACTTGTGAACAAATGTTTTTGTTTGCAAACAGTACCAGAAGCTGTCAAAGACAATTTAGACCTAACTTGTGATTTACTGGTACATCAGAATAGCATTCTGTGTTGTCAGAGTTCCCATGCAGACTTGGAAATTCTTGAAAATAATTAACTTTTATAATTTTCAAGCTCTGGATACAATTTGATACTGTTGTTTCAGTAGCTTTGATTTTACTATAATGAAACAATTCACACTCAAGTTTAAAAAAGGGCTATAGCACTACTTTTTGCCTTCTAGATTAATTTAAATTCAGGTTGACCTGAACCTGTGGTTCATAAACACAACTGTTCAATTTCTGTTTTTATCTACTAGTCCTTACAAGCCTGAAAGTTGTAGATTTAAACGGGGAGCGAGAACGCAACCTGTTGAGTGTGACAGGTAGCCAATCAGAAAGCGCCGTGACGTAAGCACGGAGGGGAATCCCAAACAGCTGACATCGCACAAGGAGAGCCTGGCTTAGTGCATAGCAGCAAATAGAGTAACTCCACCCACCGTCTTTTATCAAATGCCTTTTCTTTTTCTTACGTCTTTTATCGCTTAAAATGAGTCCACAAACTATCACTACTGCTTCCACATCGTCATTCGTGTTTGATTATTCTAAATTCACGTATGGTATGTTGGGGGGTTTTCGGGATTTTCTTGTGGAATCGGGATGTTCTTGAGTGGACTCGATCGAACCTGTTGGACTTTTATCGGCTCTGTGCTCACAGAGGTTTGGAAAATCGGCCAACATTCCTTAAATCGTGCCGTGTGAACCAGACCTAAAACTCACAAGCTCTAATTCTCTCCTCGTCTCGACCACTGCTAATGCTCTGACTCTGGTTGCTATGGTAACGTCTACATATCCCTTCAAAATAAGATACAGATGCGCCACAAAAACGAACATTTTACTTTCGTGAAAATTTTAACTCAATAACGGCAAATCAATGGTAGCCCTGAGGTTTTTCTCTGCAACGAGACGGTTCCATCTGGGAGTGAAGAGAGACAATGACAACCGAAGTGTTGCTTATGCACAGGATGCTTGGTCTTTACGTGGAGAAGCAGTTTGAAGCTTCATTGCCTCATTAGCGAGCCGGTCACCATATCATACAGAGCTTGGACTGTGGGAATCACCTACCGGGATAAATCCATTCTCCTGTCTCTTCTCTGGGCCTTTTCCCTTCACAACGAAACTTTCCAAAGAATCTGATCTGTTTCTTACTCATTTTGCTGCTTGTGGGCTCAATGGTGGCGCTCAAGACGTAACCGAGAGAATCCGGTTAAAGGATTTTCAAAATAAAAGATCCTCCAGATTCAAATAATACATAAAACGGAAATATTTAATTATTTATTGTGCGGCCCGGTACCAATTGGGCCACAGATCGGTACAGGTCCACGGTTGGGGACCACTGCTTTAAACCATTTTCTTCCGATTTCCAATTCTTGTTTCACACAACACTTGAATTTAGCATTTCTTTTTCTCATTTCAGGTTAGCGTTATATGTGTACGAGTACCTGCTACATGTGGGAGCACAGAAGTCAGCACAGACCTTCCTGTCTGAGGTAAGATGGCATCTTCGACTCAAGCAAGCGCAGAACACATTTAGCTCCGACTGAACGTTCAAAGTCCTCCTGAATTGTTTTTCGTTGGAAATCACCTCTGCTTTAAGTTCAGCCAGGTCCTGTTGAAACATGTTACCTGCAAAGTGGGCCCAAGTGCTTCTGAAGGCAAAACGACTTTCTACATTCCTCAGTCTTAATGTAGATCTGAGCAAATACACACTCTTTCAAGTTTTAGCTTTTACACAGCAGGATAAACACTAGTAAGGACATAATTAAATGAACAGCATGTCAATATTTATTAAAAGCTCCAGACAGATGCTGGTAATTTATGGCTAAACTGAATAACGTTTTATCAACCAAAATGTACTGAACAGGTTGTGAAGTGGTAAGACGAGGGCAATTATCTCAGAAGACATAAGTGTGGGAAAGACTAAAAAGGACATTTTGAACAATTTGGATTCCTAAGTGAAAAATGCATGGTGTAGTATGAAAGATTAGTCAAAAAAATTTTTTAAATGTCGCAGATTATTGTTGCATCGATCCGTTTGAAGTCTTTAGTCTTTCTTTAACGGCTCTAGCTGCTTATCAGCATATCGGTTACAGAAAAAAATTCAATTTATTTGATATATCTAAGCTAAAAACATGTTTGTCTATAAGAAAATCAACAACCAGTGTTCTTTGGTGCACTTTGTTTATAGTTTAGAGGAAATTGTATAAAGGTAGGAACATATGTTTTGATGAATAAATAAGGATAACCTTGTATCTGTTTGCTCTGCAGCACATTTCCCAGATTTTTTTTCTCATGTCGCCATGAAATAAAGACAGTTTGCTGAAATGAAACTGTACCTTTTCATAGACCGCTCAAAGAGAATTGTTATTGTTCAGTAAAACATGACCAGCATGTCAATATTTGTTAAAAGTTCATCTACACCTGCATATTTTCTCAGAAGTTTTTCACAACTTATTGTCTTTTTGAGGGAACATTTATAGAGTTGTACATAAATAAATAGCTGGTGGTGTTAATGAGCCGAGGCAACGTTATATAGGAAGAAAAATCAAACTCATGCACCTCAATGTGATTGACAGAAAATATGAAATAATGATGTTACTTCAAGTATGATGAAGAGTAGTTCCTAATGTTGTTTTTTTTTGTTTTTAACAGTATTTAGGAAATGTCTTTTATTCTTGATGTTTTTCAGATGCACCAATAAACCCTTTCCTGGCCAGTACAAATGTCTATTTTTTTTTACATTTTTGTCATTATTCTAAGGGCTATAAATAAAGAATAGTTGTTGTGCAGGTTATTTTCTAGAGTTTGATTTTTGAATCCTTACAGAAATCGAAGGAATTACAAGATTGCCCTAGTTATGTACGCAAACATGTTCCTAACCTTTTGTTTTTTATTAAACTCTAGAAAAAAAAAGTTCTTACATTTAACTGATTTAACAACCTTTTGATCACCTGTCAGCGCCAATAAGGGTCAAAATAGGCAGAGTTTTAAAATATTTTTATTTCTTGATTTTTCTCCCTCTCAATGATCCGATTTAAAAAAAATAAATAAATTGTTAAAAGTCGGGTTTATTATTTTTATCTCAGTAATGTTTTTTGGTGTCGTTTCTTTGCGGTGAGTTCAAGGGTCTAAACATGATTTCCTGGTACAAGCTGTTATGTAATGCTTTAGTTTTACACCAGGTCCTGCTAACTCTCCACCAATGAAATGTGAAAACCTAAAATAAAGCTGAAGTTCTTTGGAGAACTCCATATTTAGATGTTTGCATCAAAATACTTTCTCAAAGCATCTCTTCAGTCATCTGGGAGCGTTTGAATCTGGATTCATGTGTTTAACGTGCTCAGAGCAAAACGTTAAAGAATGAAAGATGCCTATCATGATGTCAGAAGCTGTTCTCAGTTTTACGCAGTGATTACACTTTCTTAATCCCTGGACCTACAAACCAGATGCTATCTCTCATGACTCTCCTCCTTGTTTTCTTCTCAGATTCGATGGGAGAAAAATATTACATTAGGGGAGCCACCCGGATTCCTTCATTCGTGGTGGTGGTGAGTATCCCTGTCACGTTTTCCACATGCAGCAGCTTACTCCTGCCTTCATGAAACAAGTGACTGAATAAGCAGGTTCCACATTTACACTTCATATGCCTTTTCCATGCCCATTTGTTTGCCCTGACCTCCTATAATGTCTTACTATATCAGTGAAACCTACAATTGGTGGATACTTTTGAGCCCCCCAAAAAAGATAATATTATGTAAATGCACAGAAAATGAGATTCATGTCCTCGTCGATGATTTAAAAATGTCCTCCTAGAACTGAAAGTCCAGCCGAGCGTCAGCCTTTTACTTGACCAAACTAAGCGAGGCCCTGACCCCCGCTGCTCTCTCCTCCTTCTTGGCCCCTCCTCTGGCTCCCCAACCTTCGCCGCCGCTTCTGAAACAATAGATCCAGATGGTTGGGGAATGGACCCCCATCTTCGCTCCTCCTCCTTCCCCCTCTCCTCACCCTTTGTGTTGCCCCCCACCCTCTGCCTTTACCCCCTTTGTTCACACGGGTGAGGGCTTTTTAGCAGATTAACCCGTTGCATTCCAGCTTCCTTTGTGTCATCTCCCCACCTCCTCCTTGTCATTTCTCCCCCTCTGTCAGACTTGACCTGTTGGGTCAACACCTTAAGCCCCGATCAGCATTTTCACTGGATTTTACTTCACTGGTGCATTGTGGGATTCAGTGCAGTCAAACATTTCTTCATTTACCCGTCCAAAAATGTCACAAAAGAGGCTTGTTAAATTTAAAGAAGCTATAACTCAGACTTACATGAGTTTTTCCAGGTCATTTACAGCTTCTTTTTAAAATTACATTATAGTTTTAATCATTGTAATGTTTCTTGAGACATTTCTCAATAAGTCGGTGTGTTAAACTTCAGTTTGATAATTAAATTGTGAGACATATGCATAAATGTAAAACCACAGTGGGAAACCGTTTGATACCAAATTCACCATTTTTAAAAACAAAAACTGTAACAGGTGTGTAAGAGAAGGATACCACATACCAAAAGGTGGTGCATGTAAATTATTGAGGTCTTCCTGTTGCGGTGCTCTTTATCAACGCTCATCTTGATACAAAGATGTGGTTTTGTGTTATTGAACAGGTTATTCTGCCACCAAGAGCTGGTGAAGTTACACAAATTTGAACTTTGACTCCAAAACGACAGAATGAACTCTTAAATACCCTTTTGGTGACATCGTTGTGTTTGTTTTACACCTCCTCGAACCTGCAGTTTCCGAGCTTCCACCTTGTCACCCCCACGCAGCTCCATCAACTAGCCAGAAGTAATTAGCAAACACCTGGTGGAACTGCACATCTACTTTTCAGTGCAATGCTGGTAAAAAGTTGCTTTTATCAAAGGAATAATAGACGAGCGATGTTGTGATGACTTCCGGAAGGCGGAGTTTCAGAAAGAGCAGGAGCTTTTAAAGAGTTACAGGCTCAAATTCAAGACTTTAAATTACAAAGTCAATTTTCTTTATTTTAAAGAAAACAACTGAAGGTTGCTTTATTGTACTATGAAATGGCACTACGTGCCTGGAAAATACATAATACTGCCCTTTAAATTATAATATTTATTTAGGATTTTGGATTTTTGATAAATAAAATGTTGCCATTGTTTTTTACTTTTCTTCATAATTACCTTTTTTTGCTAACATAAGCCAAAAACGCATTCTTCTCCAAAAGGGAGTATTTGAAGGACAAGAAACAAACTTTTGAAGTAATTTGCGATCTGTTTAGTGAAATAAAGGAGTTCAGGAGACGATGGAGACACTGAAAAAGCTTCTGTGTTTTTAGGTGAATGAAAAAGTCTAACTCTCAGGCCTTTGGCATGTTTGTTAGCAATGCAGATTGCTGATGTGAAGTGCAACTGAAGCGTCTGGCTGATTAGCCCTCTCAGTAGTTGTCTTGCTGTTCCAGTGCCCTAATAGTGTTTTTGTTGAATCAGTACTCAAAGAATGATCCAGTAAGAACCTCTTACACAGGTATTCAGCACAATTATTAGCAGTTTGATTAGCCTCTCTTCTCTTAAACGTAGTAGAAAACCTGTTCTCAGGTTCCCCCACTGTTGTGCATTTGAATAACAGGGTTATCTGAGGCCCAGATTTGTAAACAATATGTAATAACTAGCTATATTGTTTCAGTTACATTTACTTGAGCAACGTTTTGCAAAATATGTACTTTGAGTAGTTTTAGTGCTGCGCCGATGATGTCTCCTGTCCCTGCGGCCTCTCAGCTGACATAAAACATCATCAGAGGAGAGGGAGAGATTAATTTCAAGTTTATCGTTGCCTGCGGAATAATAAGCTTCTCTTCACTAAGTTTAAGTTCAAAATAACCCTTCATAAGAGAAACGGTGAAATATTAACTTTAAGATGTACATCGGCGAAATATTAGAAGGTTTGCAATTATAATTTAGTTTTTCTTCTTTAATTTTATTTTATTTTATCTTGATGTTTTTAAGTTTCAATTTCAGCTCGTAGAAACACTTTAGACACATTCAGTAAGCTACCCATCTTGAACAAAGCAAATAAAAACTTTCTGTTTAGCAGATTGTTCATTAATGCAGGTTACCTTTATGGACAGTGATTTAGAAGAAAAAAAGCTGCTATGTCGAATGTATTTAAGGTAAAAATTTGTGTGCACCTAAATAAAAAGGTTAGGAACACCAGTTGTACCAGTGTAGAAAGTAAGTCTAGATCCCTGATCAGCCAAAGTTACCCAAATGTAATGATTTCAGGGCTGATTATATAGTAAATAGTATGTCAATATTGTTGTCACATGAAGTATTTTACCCCCTCACACAATACAATATTTACACGACATGCTGGACGTATTAATTTTAGAAGTTTTGTTTTTTTTATGGGGGTTTTTCTTACTTTATGTAATACCAAACTTGTATTATGTTTCACTGTCTGATTCCATCATTTAAAAATAATAAATGTCATTATTCTGTACTTGAGTAGCCTTTTACTAATTCCTTTTTTATTCTTTCTTGATTATTTTTATCTGGATAGCTACTTTTTACTCGAGTAAATCGACTTTTTTTTTTTTTTGGCCGTCTACGCATCTTTGACTGTAACTCACCATGGTGTTTCAGGGATGAGAGCATTTGCTCCTCTTGCACTTTATAGTAAGACATGGGCCCTAGTGTGATAATACAAGTACATGTGTGTATTTTGAGTGAGTGAGCGGTTGATTGAGAGGGTGACACTGGCATTGTGTCCCTCTCACAAAGATGCTCAAGTGCATAAGAGGTGGTTTAAGAGTGCTAGGGAGATAATGAAAGTGTGTGAATGGGTTATGATGAATAGCTGTTACACATGGGCTTGGAGCGCTCTGTTTGCTAACCTCTGACCTCTCCTTTCCCTCTTCATTTTAGCGTATTCTGGGATTTGTATTGTGCAGCTCCAGACCGAAGGGAGACGTGTGAACACTCCAGCGAGGCAAAGGCCTTCCATGACTATGTAAGTGACAAATATTGAATGTCGGCTAACGCTCGGTGTTGGTTTATCTTGAGAGTGAAACTCTGAAATGCTAGCATCTTCTTCAGGGACATTTGGTTGAGAGAAACGCGTGCAGTGAGGGGCGAGTTTGTTGAAAGACATGTAAAAAGGCCTGAAATGAATAGATTTTTCACTGCAGTAGCATAATCTCACTATGAAAAATGGTCTCCATTGAAAG
The DNA here is from genome assembly GCF_003331165.1 of Xiphophorus hellerii. Taxonomy (NCBI): domain Eukaryota; kingdom Metazoa; phylum Chordata; class Actinopteri; order Cyprinodontiformes; family Poeciliidae; genus Xiphophorus; species Xiphophorus hellerii. The sequence goes on along the minus strand of NC_045690.1, from coordinate 18,291,054 downwards.
CATTCATTTCACAAGGTTGAAGCATAAATATTATTGTTGCTTTTAGACCATTTTCAACTAATATAATGTAATATAATGCTTACACAGAGACATTTGTATAGTAACAATGGAAGTATACCTTCAAAGATCAATAAACTTTAATTTTTAAGTAATATTTAACATTGTAACTGGAGGACATTTTAAATACCCCAAATAAACAAACAAAACAACCGATGCAACAAATAAAATGGAAACTGAAGTCTGTGCGAACAAAATTCCCCGTCAAAAAAGGGAGATAGCTGAGACCAATGAAGACGTTTGTCATTGGTCTTTGGTAGAAAGCGAGAAAAACAAGAAATTATTGAGCTCGTTTTAATTTAGACTGCAATGTATTGCGACAGGCTTAGTGGTCATGATATGAGTTTCCACATATCCATTCTTAGTTTTCTGACACAGCTATGAGTTGTTTCTTTTTCTATCTTTTCTTTTGTTTAGTCTTTTTTTTTTTTACAATCTTCATCTCAACTGACCAAATCACAGATTTACAGTTTGTCTTTGTGATGGTAGGACAGAACAGGTTGATGGTTTTTATCAGTCAGACAGCTAACCATTCAGTGCCTAATGGTTCCTACAGAGAGCCTGGGTGATAAGATGTCACATTTTGCTGCAGTTTCCTAAGAATGAGCTTCAGAGTTTTTTTTTTTTTTTTTTTTTTAGGTCTCATTTCAGTGTGGGTGAGAGCAAGATAAATATAGGTCCTCGTCCAGCCTGGTGTTCAGTTGCTAAAAGAATGGCTGGCTGTGTCACATCGTATTTATACCCCGGGAAACTAAAAGTCATGGATTGCTAATCAGAGGTTCCTAGAAATTCAGATGATCCTGAATCTGTGATTGCAGAAACAGGTGAAGATTTAAAGGTAGAGTTGTTGTTGTTGGTGTTAAGTTTACACTGAAACTACTTCAGTTTACTCACTAGTCTGGTCTTTTGGCAACCCCACATTTACCCCTCAATGTGTGTTTCTCATCTGTGTGTCTCCCAGATCAAATGTCATCTAAATGAACTTCATGCTGTGGAGAAAAAGCTGCTTTCTCTTGACTCTTATTTTAACAAACTCAGAGCTTTTTCATCTTCGCTCAAGAACTTTCACAAACATTGCACGTTTGTTTGTGTATTATTTTGCACGTGTCTGAAGCTGTCCAATGAATTCAGCTGAAATTTTACAAACTCACATTTCTGCAACTAGTTTGAGAAACTGCTGGAAAACTGACATTTACTCTGACCATATTCCAGGTCTTAGTTTTGACTTTCTGAAGGGGATGTTTTTTAAAGTTTTATTGGTTTTACTGGCTTGGTGTTGTGGTCTTGATACATGGTGTCCAAATGCCTTCAGTGCTTCAGATGACGAGTTATTCCGTGGCATCGTCAACATTGATGATCTGCTGATGGATGTTTTACTGCAATTAGAAGGAACCTGAAAAAAAAAAGTCAAGCGTCTCTGCTCTCCCTGCTGTTGCTTGTCGTGTTTCTTGTTCAAAGTCTCTTCAGACCTTTTCATCTCATGACTGGGACTTCCTCCTTTTAGCTGATCATGAGGCCTAAAGAGCAAGTGTAGATCATAGATTGGGAGGCTTCAGATGTCGCACAGTGGATTCCAGTGTGACAACTCTTAACTTTTGTTTTTTTATACATATGTAAAAGCTGGAAATGCACTAATCCAGCTCTTCTGGTCCATATCAATATTTCCATTTTTCTTTTTGTCTTGACCTCCCAATCCAGATTTTTTATTTATTTTTTTTAACTTTCCATGCATTATAAAATGCAGATGAGAAAGCTATACGCTGTATGTGCATTGCTTAGCAGTTTTGAATCCAACTAAATATATGGAAAATATGAGATTATCCCTTTTATTCAACGAAACACAAGTCATGAAGGACTTGTTGTTGACTGATGTGTTTATAGACCAAATGTTATGGGAGTTTGATGCATTTAATGCACCAGAGGCAAAAGAAGTCAAATTTTTCAGCCCTTTACTGCTGATCACAGATGAAATCTAGTAAAGAAAACGTTGTACTGATTCTGGTACCTGGCCAATTTATTGATGCATCTCTAGTTACAGTGGCTGTTAAAGATGTTGACTGATTATTCTCTTTATACATTAGCAAATTGGTTGATTTTTTTTATGTGAAAATGTTGCAGAAGTTGTCACGATGACCTGATATTCTTTATCCTCAGAAGGGATTAAATAAGACAGCAACCATTACATACAGTAGAGAAGAAAGTTTTCCAAATGTATTAACTGGAAAAATGGAAGAAAATGTAAACGTTCTCATGCAATTGTGAAGAAACGTTGAAAAATTCAATCTGCAGGTTGCAGGCCTGAGCTCTTCTAACTTTAAGAAACGTACATTTAATCATGCCAAAGAAAAATCCCAGCATTTTGTTTCAAACTTTTTGGTGAACATGTTGTCTTTGTAATATGCTACCAATTTTAGTTGTTTACACATTAGCAGGAATTTTCTCATGGCTAACAACAAAGTTAGGTACAATATAGTCATGATACTTTCCTGCTGCCGTTAAAGAAACACTGTAACTGTATGGTTTTATGTGTAAACATCAGCTGTTGTGATTGACACTGTTATCTGTCTTCGGTCTGTCTTTGACCAAGACTATGCCTGTGTGTGTGTATATGTGTGTATATATGTGTGTGTGTATACTGTATAGTGTGGGGAGATAATGGAATAGAGTTCTAATCCGGTAATCCCAGCACTGGGCCGAGGCTAAGCCAGGGATTTGTGTGTGTACGTGTGTGTTTTGGTGGTGGTGGGGCATCGTTGGCAACCTGCCCATAAGAGGGTGGCTGGGCTCACACCCTCCTTCCAGTTAATGCCGTGTATAAATGTAGATGGGCATGTGACATGGACACTTGCTGTCTGCTCCCTGACAGCGATAAAGCTCAGAGACGGGACCGGTTTAATTTTGGCTCCAGCCCCCCGAGGCTAGCCTCTGAGCACAGGTCCCCTCTCTGCTGGTTTCAAAAGAACGAGCCAGTTAAAGGCAGCGCCGGAGGAAAAAAGAAATTTCACCTCGAAAGAGTTTTAGTCCTGTGAACTTGCCGGATCGCACGCTGGCATTAAAGACACACTATCACTGTTCTCGCTGCTGGATGCAGAGAAACCGCAGAAGTTGCCTCAACAGTAACAAACTCTTTGCAAAGGTTCTGTTGTAGTTGGTTTTAATAATTGAATTACACACACGTCTGATTTACAGGGTTTAACTTGAGAAAAAAAATGATATTGAGTAATTGATTTCCTTTTCTATTAAAGCCCATTAGATCTAATTCAGTGTGTTTATCTTATCACTATGATTGCCCAAATACAGATGCAGAAATTAATTTTAGATCAAATGTCAGGATTCAAGTTTGTTGGTGAATGTTTTCATTTAATTTGCCTGCTTTCTGTTAAATGACATTAATCCTGCCCTGATGGTATGTAATATGTATGACTAATTCAAGTGTTATATTACAACAGTTTTTATTCAGTTTCTTTAGTTTGTTTTTATGGTTCAGATGCACAGCAAAACTCAAATGTCAAGCCTCTCGCAATAAATCAATTAATCGCATGATAAATTAAAACGAGCTTCATAATTTCCATGTGCATGATTGTTTGTCTCTCTTTCTATTAAAGACAAAAGACTTGAAACTGGCAGATTGATCTCCACTAGCTTCTGTTTTGATGGGCGGTTTTGTTTACAGGAACTTCAGTATTCATCTTATTTCTTATTTTGGGGGTTTTGTTGATTTATTTTGGATATTTAAGATATCTTCTAGCTCCAGTGTTAAATGTTTGTCAGAAATGAAAGTTTATTAATTGTTGAAAGGCTGTCACTTGCATTATTACTTGAAAATTATCTCAAAATACCACTGTTACCATTTATCGCAATAACTTCTGGGACAATTTATCATCCAGTAAAATTTGTTGTCATGATATGCCTAGTCAAGTTCACTTCATTCCACGACAATCCACCCATACAGTCTAAATTCAGATGTTCCCATTAAATCAAAGTTATAATACCATACAGTCTATTTTCAGATGATCATGCCAGTGAGTCTCTGCCCAGCTGATGGCATCTGATCATTGACTTTGCAGCAATGCCTCATCCCTTGCAAGCATGTGGCGACAGTAAGGAAGAAGCACCACTTTTTAGCAGAGCCATCTTTAGTATTGGTGGTAATCTGCTCCAATTGGCTAAGAAACTGAAAGAACAAGAAGGACACACAGATGCACTGGTCTAGGGGAACTTTCTATGGTAGTTAAAGATTACACCAACACTGAGGATTCAAGATGGCCGATAGTTCTGGGCAGAAAAGCTGAATTACTTTCAACAGTTAAGTAATGAGCAGTGAGCCAGGAGCACTTTCTCTAATAACAATAAAGCTATAAGAACCCACAAGTAACAGCAACAATAACCCTGTCACAGAAAGTGATACAGTTAATAACGGAATCACTGGGGAATGATTACTTTTCATGGGTAGAAAAGCAAGATAATTTATAGATAATGACAGAAATTGCTCTATCTTAAAGAAAACACACAATCTGAAACACTAACCCAGGTACAGTTTCTAGTGGGGTACAAAAACAAATGCTACACAAAAGTAAAGGGTGGAAAAATTGTCCCAGCAGAGACATGGCTAAATGTATTAGTACTGCTACTTTCTATGGCAAACAAAAATGTAGAGCAAGGGTTAAAGGGTAATTTGCTCCATCAATATTTTTACTCTGGAAAGAGATGGAGAGGAATGTTAAATAAAAAATGTAAAGTTTTTATGTCTGGCTGAGATTCTTTGGTTGTGTCTGGATTTCTCTGGAAGTTAGCTGCTTATAATGCTTAAATAAGCCAAAAAAAACCAGCCTGGCTTGCTATTTAACCCTGTTGAAATTTTAATTGATATTTCTGCTGAAAATGTGGTTTATGGCTTCTGTGCAGGTAGTTTATTTGTTGATGAGATTCTCACTCTCCACTTGCTGAGTCCCTCGGGATGATCTGCTTAAAGCTTATAAGCTTCGTTCACACCTGGCATTAACGTGCATCCTAACTGATCCGATCACAAGAGGACAGCTCTTTGTTCACTCCGGCATCAGAACGTGCCGCCAGTAACTTTTAAGTAATCAGTCGTGATTGGATCTCAGATCTTTGCTCAAAGACACAAATAAACACGCAGCCTACTTTTATTTTGACAACCAGGACCTGAGTTTATAACATGTTGCCTGCACTCGAGATGCTCAGGATAGGCAAGCTGCATCAAATTATCGATCTTATCCGTTTAAACTTAGTGTTTTAATCAGGATTAAACCTTTAGAAAGCATAATCAGTTGCATCATAATGCTTGTATTTGCTTTTCTTCATTACGCTAAAAGCGCAGTGCAGAAGAAATGGCTTTGTGAAGGGACCGGTTCCCTTCTGGATCCAGGAGTCTGCTGGTGTGGAAGCACATCAGACTGAGACAGGTGGTGCATCGGTGGGCCTTGAAGCACACACTGCTGCTCTTTGTGCTTTAGGAATGTGCCTTATACAGCCCACACTGTCTCCAGATACCGTCTCGAACCTGAACATAAAGCTGTCTGGTTTTGTTCACTAAAAAGACGTGATGCCACACATCCAGGCCAAATGTGCATTCACATCGGTGCATCCATAAGACACAAGCGGACACAGGGATGTTTTTTTCATTTTGTTTATATATCCCGATTAAAATTAAAGGTGTTAATGTCTTGCCTTACTTTTTTTTCCCTTCTCTTCCCCTCAGCTTCCTTCCCCCTCTGAATTTCTTAAACTTCAGCCTCTTCACATCTTGTTCTCCTGCAGCTTGGGTTTTCTCTCCAGCGCCTCCACATTACTTTTTGCACCTCTTCTCCCACCCAGCCATCTTAACTATATCTCCTCTCCCCAACACTCCAGTCTACCGCTACCTCACTTGGCTTATCACTTTGTCCTTCCCTCAACTTTCCTGCTCTTTCACTCTCACTCTTGGCTCCCTCTGTTCCTGAGAAGATTGATCACCTAATCTGGTGGTTTACCTACAATGCCCTGCAGCTCGTAGGAGAGGCGACCAGCGTAGAGAACATAAAGATAGTTGGACTATACAGTAGTTTGTAGTCTCAGCAGATTTTATTCCCTGAGATTCAGCATTGGTGTAATGTGAAAATGTTTAAACCAAATGAATATAGGTGTAATGAGATGTTGGAGCAAGAAAATACTAAATGTGCAAAAAAAACAACAAAAAAACTGACAAGTTGAAAGATTAAAAACTCACCGTTTTCTTCATAGCTTCCTATCAGTACTCAGTAAAAGAACTATTTCAGACTTTTACTGAGACTAAACCTGATTAAAATGTCTTGATTTTTAAGTAATTTTTATTGAAAAAAGTTATTTTGGCATCAACACTAATCTTAAAATCTGAATAAATAGGCTAGTCAAACCTGGATTAACATATTCTGCACCCAATACTAGATCAGCACCAATCAAACTTTTCTGGCCTGTTCTCATCTACTTTGAGGTCTGACTGGCTAATTCCTGCTTTGACCGATTCAAGTACATGTAAAAAAAAAAAAAAAAACATTTACCACAGGATAAGACTATGCCTATTTATAGGTCGCATCATATATACATGTCCTTTATCTGATTCTTGTTCTTTATCTGATTGTTGTTCAACTTAAAAAACAAAACTATGTGCTATTTGATGAGGTGTTTATGAACCGAAAACGGTGGGAGTTGGTTTTTATTTCTGACTTGAACAGGAAACAAGTGTTTGGCATCTGGTCAATGATCAATTAATCAATCAAGGGGAAATAGTGAGGTTCTGATTTTTGGCTTTGTTAAAATCTTTGTTATAGAATCACTAAAACAGTTTGTTGACTTTTTTTTTCTTTGTTTTTTTAAATATTTTTTTAACCAAAGCAAATAAGGATTTTCTTTAGTTTTTCCCAAATTATTCCAAAAACTACTCGACTCTAGAAAACCGGTTTATAGATTTTAATACAAGATATAGATTTTAATACAAAATGTGCTGTTGCCATTTCTGCCAGCGGTAGTGTAAGCAATCTAAATATTTTCAAGCAATAAACTGTCCACCTTTCATTTCATGTCACCAGATATTCTATCAATTCTGGATCATATTAATATTCAATAATAGTTTATCTAAGTCCTATTTTTGGTTTTGTTTTGGGGTTGCCAGCAGAAATGTTGCTTAATGTGTTTGGGACATGGAGGTGCCTGTGCAACACAATCTGACTGCCAGCCATGCACACAGAAAAGGACAGTAATCACTCACCTATATAATAAGATACCTTACAGACCAGGCGACTATATATAGCAGACATGACTCTGGTGTTGCGTTTTCTGTCTTAACCCACTTTTCACCTACTTATCCTCAGCAGCTGAACTCTGTACCTTTGACTCTTACTGCTGCTGATCATAAGGAGAAGAATAAACAAAGCATCAGGAGAAACTAATGTTGCTTGTAGTGCCACATGTAAATAACATGGATTATTTTTAGATTTATTCAGCTTGACCTTTTTTGCAGTTAAATGTTGTTTTTCCAGATAATCTGACTAAATACAAAATAAATAAATAAATAATTGAAAAAAAAAGACTAACTTATGTGAAAAGTTGTTGATTTACAATGACTGCATTTTCTGCTTGTCTGGCCTGACTAATGCTAGGTTTGTAGAGAACCAAGTAATCACTTAAATTTGAAACAAAGTCATTTACATCATTTACAGTTTCAAAGCCTTTTTGTAAGGCATTGGGACTCCAGTGAACTGCAGTGAAAGCATTTTTTTCAAAACTTAAGAAATCAGAAACATTGATGAAGCCTTCTGGAATTGGCCAGCTTTAGAAAATTACTCTTAACAGCACATCCACGTCTGATCGAGGAGGTAACAAAAGAACCCAGAACAACTTCTAAGGCGTTTGAGATTGGAGGACAAATGGCATCAAAGAGAAAGTTTAAAGGCAAAAACCACTACTGTATAAAACGCACCTCATTTCACATCTGCCAAAAATATCTCAATTACCCTCATAACCTTTGAGTAAATATTTTGTATACTGACTGAAGTGAAAGCTGTATGTCCTGGTAGATCTGATGTATCAGGATGACGATCTGAACCACACCTGCAGATCTGCCTTTGGAAGGTATTGGGGATGGTTTCTGAATGGCCTAATAAAAGTCCAAATTTAAATTCGGTGGCATGACCTTAACAGATCATTGATACTCAAATATCCTCAAATGTATCCCGATTACAGCAGTAGGAAGATAAAACTAGAGTATACAAATACTTTTAACTGACTGTAAATGCTATGGGGTTATGAGGTAAATATGAGTGTGAACATAAAATTGTTAATGTTTCAGATTGAAGCATTCTGGTTTTGTTCTGGTTAGGTTTTGATTTTCTTGTTTTCTTGCAGCTACCCCTGCCTTCTCTCCAGAGCCCCGGCTAAGTGGATGTTGTGTCTGCAGAGTTATTAGCGCTGCTGAGCGTTTGCGCACACTCCTCCTCCTGTCTGGTTGGGCGCTGCTACCTTGGCAGCAGCCTATTGTGGAAGTGTGTGTGTTTACGGTGCGAGTTGTGCCAGTTTTGAGGACCAGCTGGGTCTTCAGAGATGGTGTTTGCACTCGCATTTGTTTCTCAGACATGATTGTAGGAGTTTCAGCCGTATCCTGTTGCTTGTCGACTAAAACGCTCCGTTTTGACGGGGCGGGTGAATCGCCTAAATCACCACTGTCAGCTTTTTTTTTTTTTGTCGTCCACCTCCCATCTTCACTCCTTCAGGCTCTCTCCCTTCTTCCTTTACCTCGTCTCTCCACACCCCTTCTTCTGTGTGCGCCAAGGACAGCAGGTCAAGGAGACGGTGATGAGGTACATATCAGTGTGAACCAGAATGTAGATTAGTACCTCTCCAGACAGGGACACACACAAATATAGACACGCACACACATGAATGCACTCGCCATCCCTTCCTGCCTCTCCCTTTTGCCATCCAGTGTTTATGTCTCTGTCTTTATCCCTGTGAAAGGTATCAGGCGGAGGTCAATAATGTGTTGAGCACTATTGATCTGTCCGGTAGGTCCTACGGGTGAGAGAGGGGAAGAGGGAAATGGAGAGGTATGGATCAATGCTATTCTGTATAACCCATCTACATACCGCGCTCTGCCACCCAATCAGATCCCGAGTCTTTTGTTCTCTAATAGATTATTCATCAGCGTTTGGGATCTGTACAGAGGACGAAAAGCAAACACAACATAACGGTCCTCTCAGTGAGCCAAAACCCAAGATTAGAAATGTCCGAGTTGTAGTTTTCTGCCATAAGAAGTAGACGTTCCAGTGCTAAACCACCGCTAGGGCTAGTTGGTTCTTAACCAGTTCTTCAAAAAGTTAAAAACCAAGTCAAGACATTCTCATTTAAAACGTCTAGGCCAGTAAATGTTTTATTATTTCTCTGTTGCACGCTACATATTGGAGTGAAGATAATATTTAACCAACATGAGTCGTAGGGTCACTGGGTTTCATATAGGGTATGAAATTTCATTGAAATACTTTTTAAAGTATGGGAAAGTATTGGTATTTAGGGACTTTGTCCATATAACTTTGTTTAAAAGTTTCATTCATCCATCCATCCACTTGTTCATCCATCTGTCCGTCCATCCGAAAACAGTGATGATAGAAAGCAGGTACATTTGAGGAGGAAAACATGGATGAATTACAATTTATATTATATCAGCAACATTGCTGTTGATTAGTTTTCTAACTTCACCGAAACATGTAATTCACCTGCCTGATAGCAGCATAGAGCTCACACAAAACCTCCTGTAGTTTGTGATGATGTAGTTTTACTGTGAATAATTTTTTAAACAAATTTCTGATCAGCAGTGAGATTGTGATCAGATTTTAAGCTCTTAGGAGCATTATTGGATTCCTTCTGGTGATTTACTATATAAAAATCTAAGGTAACCCACAGGTATGTGTGCTTGGTCCTAAACTGTTGATGTGTTTTCTTAAAGGATTCACAAAAATAACTGAAACATATCCTGTTATAATATTATCAGCAATCAGAATGCTTCATCTTAGGTGTCATTGGCTTAAATGTGGTGTAATTGGCCGTTACAATGGGATACGGTGTGTTTCTGGTACAGATGGGGTATTATTCTCACCCAGGCTACATCAAAAAGCAGCTTTGGGAAGATGTTCCCGCTCTTTGCTGTGACACAGCATCCGTGCAGCTCCGTAGGGTAAGGCCATTAAAATGCAGTTTACGGTTTAAACAGCGTAAATATTTCTAGGCATTTGAAAATGTGTCCCATGGGTTTTGTTGAACTACCTTTAGCTGCTTTAAATGAAAGGAATATATTCTTGTCAGTTGTGCTTTATGCCAAGCATTAAAGCTTCTTGACTGTGTGTTTCTTACGCTGTTCTCAGCAGCCGACTTTTCCCGAACTTGACAGCAGGAAGAGAAATTATTCAACTTAACTTTTAAAATAAACTAATTAGTTCATTATTAATGCCTCACTCCTCTACCTGCAGGTTTCTTTAGCATTAGAAGTTCTTGTTTACCTTCTGTGCTGACTGGACTTCCAATAGATTTATTTTCTGTATGAGTCACAATTTTTGCAAGATTTTACCAACAAGCTAGACTTTCGTTATGAAAACCAAAAAAAAAAAATAAGCATATTGATGGCACAAAAAAAAATAAATAAAAAGAAGTCTGTTGGATCTTTTTGTATTTCCTCAGGCCAGTAGGTTTTGATAAAGCCAGACTGCATGCAAAATCTACGCTCCAATCTCGCTGGCGGCAGTCGCTCGGTCTCCACACTCTTTAGTTTGCATTCGGTTTAGGTTGTGCAAATGTGAAAGTGGATGTGAAGAATTATTACCAATGATGCTCCATAACAATAAGAAAAGATCTGCAAATTGACTAGAATGACAAAAAATCTTTTCTTTTTTTTTTCTTCCAAACAATGTCTTTTCCTGCTAGCCCTCTTTTTTTTCTTCTTCTTCTTTTTCTTTCTCACTCCTCTATCTCCAAACTCACTCTCTGGATCTCTCTCTTTCTCTCTCTCTCTCTCCTGCATCTTCTTATTCTCTCTCTGCGCTCCTGGAGCGGGGGATGCCAGGGGGACAGAGTGCAGATAGGACCTGTCGCCATAGCAACAGCTTCTGCAAGCTGCTGACACCCTACTGTGGGGGTGGCGGGGGGATTGAGGGGGCTGAGAGGAGGAGCAGAAGAAAAGGTTGTGAGGGGGAGGCACAGTGTAACGGTCGGGGCACAAGGAGGGTTTGGGGTGGGGGCTGAGGGGGGGTCATTGATGGAGCAGAGGAAGCTGTACAGAGGACACAGGAAGGGGGGGGGGGGGGGTTGAGGAGGCAAGGAGGCAGCGACCCCACGTCTACCCCTGGGATTCAGTGCCCTGCTCATGTTCACAAGCAGAATTAGCATAACGATGGGAGGGGGGTGCATTGTTTCAGTCTCTATGTGTGTCGGTAACAGATAAAGGAAGAACGGAGAGTGTTTGCGTACATGTGTGTGTAATTAGACGGCAGTCCTGTCTTCCTGGCGTACAGTAGCATCACATGGACGCCGAGCGCTCTGGAGGTGTGCGTGCTGCTGGATCGGGGGTCTTGAACCCCCTCCACCCCTCTGTTCTCGCCTGTAGCCTGCGGTCCTCCCCTGTCTGTCTCTCTGTACCGAGGGGCTGCACTTTATGAGCCTGTGATTCAACTCTTTGTGTGTCTGTGTGATTTTCCTGTTCATGTTTCTGAGTGCTGGTCTGATCTTTTGTTTTTGTTTTTTTTCCCCCAGCTTGCTTATGTAAGCACTCTGAACATGTATTTTGTTTTACGCATGTTGTCAAGAACACAATGTATCATGTTTAGCCTGCTAGCTGCTCTACATCTCTTTCTGTGATTTTTATTACTACAGACTTTGCATCATCTTCAGGTCTGGAAAAATATAGAATTTGATTTTAGGTTTGGGTTTTTTTTTTGGATTAGTATATAATTAATATATTTATATTCACTGGTTTTATCATTGGTTCATTTGTTGACATGACAGAGGTCTGACCTTTTTAATTTAATAAAATCTCTCTGACCCAAATGTTTTTGTTTTAAGAAAAGATGCTGATAAAGTGTTATCAGTCTGTTCCTTTCTTTTTTCTTCATTCCTTTCTAGCAGGTTCCATGTTTAGGTCCTGAGTTATGCAGAAACTTATTCTAAATATTGGAGCTTATGTCTTTAAAAAAAAGAGATAGAACTGACAGGTAAACTCAAAAATGTTGGTCTAGAAAGGTATGGACAAATCTGTAGGAATACTGCTTATTTATTTGACTCTAACAAAGAGAAACTGTTGTGTTACATGAGTTAAGTTTCCATTTAAACAAAGTCCTTAAATATTTTGCATGAACTGGTGTAACACAGGTGTTGTGATTTCATGCCCAGTGTGCCAGCGCTGTGGAGCAGAGGGTGATTTAGCTGTCGTCTGTGTGTTTCAGAGCGCAGCGGCAGCGCCGAGCCCGGTGATGGGCAACATGCCCCCCAACGACGCCATGCCAGGTGGTCCCATGCCTCCAGGCTTCTTCCAGGTATAACCCGCCTCCTCTCTGCCCACTTGTTACATTTTCAGTGTCTCTCATTCATCCCTTGGACCACTCTTCAAAAAATGACAAACAACCAAATAATTTTAAATTTAAAGGCAGTTTTGTAGTATGAAGACGAATTGTTCAGAAGTTGTCCACTGAATTTAACAAAATTGTTTTGTTTTACTGTCTGATGGACAGAAAATAATACATGATTCGCAAATGTTTTATATATATATAAATTTAAATCTGATAAGTGTGGCATGGTCACACTTATCAGAGCACACTTGGCTCCTTTTGATACTTTAAGATACGTAAAATAAAATCAAGTACAACCATTACTTTCTGAAATCACCCTAATTTTCTATTCCTAGAGTCAGTAGAACATTTCTGCAAATGCTTCAGTGTTTTGAGATTGAACAACAAAACAAAACTAAACCATATTTAGGTTATGAATCGACTTTCTAAGCTTTGAATATCTCACAGAGAACAATTTGTGTGCCTGTGTTTAGAGGTACCAGAAAATTGCAAAACACTAAACAGAGGTGTAAATGTTTCATGAAGTAGTTTTGATTTGTGAATATCTTTTATTGTTATTTGCAACGTTCTCAGTAAGCGTGGAAAGATGAGACACAAACTCAACAAACATGTCTATTTAAGCAGTTCATTGTAATTATTATTATTATTATTATTGCAATTTTGGGAGTTTTATTTACCTTCTGAGTAAATGAGGTCAGTTATTTACTCAAAACCAGCTAAGACTTACTCGACCTGACTCCGTCCATTCATCTGTGGCTCGGCTCTCACTCCATCGACGCTTCAACCATCCCGTGTCCATCTCTCCGTTCCACCCATCCATCTCTGTTTCCGTCCCTCTCTGACCCATCCCAGCTCTGTAGTGCCAAATGGGGGCGGGGAGGGGTTCCGTGTTGGAGAGCCTCTAAGAGCGAAGAGAAGGCGGCACACCGATGTGTGCGAGCACCCACAAACAAAAACACATGCTCTCACATCCTCTGCGAGGCAGCAGCGTGATGGACAGCGGTGGCATTTGGCAGGAGGCGCGATAAGGTAGCTGCGACGAGTGGGAGCTAAAACGCGGGTGACACAATATAGGAGGCAGGAAGAAAATTAGAGTGGAAGAAGAGGAGGGAAATGTAAAAGATGGTTGCTACCAGCACTGAGGCCTCACATCCTCATGGTGCGCTGGCTCGTTGGTGGTGAGGAATAGTGAAAGCACGACTGTAAATAAGGAAGGAGGGGGTGGGGGGGTTGACGACGAGAGATGCATGGAAGTGCTATTTTTACCGTCGGTGGGAGAGTGAGATTGGGCGCGGGTTTGTGTGTCTGTTGTGTTCAGGGGAACTTATGTTTCCAGAAAGCTGCTTTGCTTCACAACACAGTATGCAGAATCTTGTTTCTATTCTTATTAGTGCTGTGGTCAGTGGCATGTCTGACTCCAAAAGAAAAAAAAAAAGCATGTAAGAAGCAACAAACCTACAAGTTAAGTGTTGCACGGGAGGCAAATCCTGTTTTATCACAATTCAAACAAGATCAAGGCGACAGCTATAGAGATTTCTTCCACCTTATACTTTGAGACGGGCTTTTGTGCTAGTAAGCTTTGAGCTTTGATCAGTTTGTTGCTTTGATAATTAAATATTTGATAACAGCAAGCTCTTACTTGTGTTTTTATTAAACATTAAGGGATTCCTTCACACATAACTTTGATTTAAGTTAAATGTTTAGATATTCGAAGGCCGGTTTAGCACATTGTTTTCTGAACAATACGCTTGTCTTTTTTTACAGAACAAAATCACCTTATGGATTATTAAAAAGCATGCCTATATAAATTACCTCCATATAGAGATCCACTGACAACAGAGTTTTTTGTTGTATGACTGTCATTTGTTTCTAACTCAAATTTCTGTTCAAGAGTAATAACATTACAAATATTTCGAAAGGTTTCTGAAATGTAATTTTTAGTCTTCATTGGTCATTATTTATTTAAAATAAGAGCAGAGGCAACGTCACGTGGTGTTAGAAAAAAAGAGGTTTGACTTAAATTGTCATACACTTTTAAACTTTGCAAATTGTCTTTTGTATCCTCTGTTAGCAGAGTTAGCTTGGGTAGCATTACGCAAACAGCTTTCTGTGTATATTCTAGAAAATATGGTTTGTTTACTATATTAAATGTTGGCGTAATGGCTGCCAACATTTCCAAATCCAGCATGTTGGCTTAAAGGTCAAAAGGGTAGAATTGTACAATCTGCCCTCTCATTTGCCTTCTTGTTGTCTGCTGAAAGTCTTGCTCTCTCCTGTGGCCCAAGTGAAACGCAGACCTGCCTTCTTACACTCCTCCTACCTAATTTTAAAGCTTTCACTTATACAGAACATAGTCAGCCTTTGTCTTCCCTCAGTGACTGCAGCCACACTGAACAGCACTGTTGTCAGTTGCATTAAGCGTGGTGTGTTCACTGGTTGGAACACACCACGGTTGGAACTGACTAGTCCTTAGGTCGGGACTGAAAATCAACCAATTTTGACCAATTTTAGGTTTAATTGTAGAATTAAAACAAATGTTACACAAATGAGCTTGTGTGTTTTCATGGTGTTCAGAAAGTTGATGGGATTTGAACCAAACATCAAATTAGAAATCATTATTGACCAGTAAAAGCCTGATTGGAGCAGCATTTGGCCCTGAACGTTTTGAGTCAGCAACCAGTTTGTGCCATAAGGTAGCGAGATGGCACCATCTCATGTAATTAATATTATTTATGGGTCGCAGGAGGAGTTTCCTACTAATACATTTTTACAATTTGTTTCATTTGAGAATGAAGTCTGGAAAAAGTCTAGAATTTACTTTGCGTGTTTTCCACCTTAAAACACGTCGCTTATTAACACCTAGTTATTTTTTTTACTAATGTCAATGCACTTTTGCACCAAACATTTGCATTTAAGAAACAACCTGCTTTAGGTGACAGTGTTATAATTAGAGACAATAAATAATACTTTAATTGTTAGTAAAAGGCCATTTTTGTAATTGAAGTCCTCAGCAATTGTCCTAAATCCAAGTTTTTACTTAGTTGAAAACCATCATGTGTTTAAGAAAATTGACCCTACTCTCAACATTCATACATTTTTAAAAATATGTTGAGGCACTGACCTCTTCAGGTAAGTCTCATTCGGCAATAATAGTAAAACAATGCAGTATTTACAATCTTTACTGGATGTTGCCATCTTTCTGGCTCCTGTTATCCTCGCACTGTCGTCTAAATCTGGTGTATTTAGAGACAGAAGAGATGATCTGTCTGATCTGGAAATGTAACTGCTTACAGTCTGTTGTGGTCCTCTGAAGAATTGGTATCAGGGTTCATAGATCCATTGCAAAGCACATCATAAATAGAATGCTAACTAAAATTAGCGCTGTCCAATCAGGGCTCATCTTTAACTCATCCACTGATCTGTCACAAGATTTAAACTGGTCTCAACAGAAAAGGAGAGAGTATGCGACAACTGTAGACCTACGAAATGACTGAGCTCTTAAACTGAGCAAGGAGAGCATCAATCAGCAAAACGGTCAAGAGGAACCTGGTAACTCTGGGGGAGCCGCGGAGATCCACAGCTCAGGTGGGATAACATGTTGACAGTGTAAGTCATAGACATAACAAATCTGGCCACTTTGGAGGATTTGGTAAGCAGATAGTTGTTGAAAGCTGTAATTAACCCCATTGTCAGTTTAACGTAGCAAACATGGAAGAACGCGCTCTGGTTAGACTAGACTGAAACTTTTTGTGGTTGCATAAAAAAAACCTGCTCAGTAGTAGAAAACCCTGAAAAAAATATCTCTCACAATGAAATATATTGGCAGATGCATCAAGCAGGAATTATTTAAATGAAATAAAATTAAAACTTTCAAAAGCATGTGCAATTTTCCTTCCATCCACTGCTATGTGAGGCTTACACATAAAACCTCGCCTGGTTGTGAAATGAGAAGTTTTTGCGCTGTACCATTTCTGATGATACCTTTAAGAGCCCGAGCAGTGGATGTTGCTTTGAGACATATGTCACAACAGGTTACTCTGAACTAGTTATTCTCAGGCTAACTTTGAGCGCACACACTCCCAGACTCTCTCCGGTAGCCGACGTGTTGCCTCTCTCTCTCTCCCTGTGTGTTCGGATGTCTTGGAGGGAAAGGTGGAAAATTCCACTTGCTATTTGTGAATCTGCCACTCATTGTTTTGGAGGGAAGAGCTGGAAAAGAGGAGAAAAAGTAAAACATTGAACCTTGTTGTTGCATAAAGACGTATTTATCAGAGGTTTTTAACCTCCTGTCCCGGGTGGAGAAGTCAACGGTATGATGTATGAGCGTATTTGTGTGTTGGCACCGGAACTCGACTCTGTCATGAAGTAGGTTTCCAGAAATGCTTCTGTATTTTTGTTTTGTTTATTTTGTTTTTGGTCGGCATTCTTTCTGATTGCAAGTCTGTGCCTCTGCTTGGCTTGTTGTGGTAAGCCTTTGATAACACTGCCCCCATGTGGTTGAAAGTAGAACAGTCCCAGGACATAACAAGGTGGTGGAAATGAGCAGCGCTTATGGTGTAACAGGGTCACTTTAGGGCCGTGTATAAAGATGATACTTGTCAATTAGTTTGGAGTGTTAATTTCTTTCTTTCCCCAAAAAATAAGCAGCGTTTTCCTCTCAACTTCCCCCTCCAACGTAAACACTCCCTCCAGACTCCCTACCAACATGGTTTTCCTCTCTCCAGTGACTCTGATCGGGTTCTTCCTCCAGGTGTGAACCCCACATTCTGCCCCCTCCCCTCTCTGATATCGCTCTTCTTTCTTAAAGGGACCGCCCGGCTCTCAGCAGTCCCCCCATGCACAGCCCCCCCCACACAACCCCAGCAACCCCATGATGGGACCCCATGGCCAGGTAAGAAGCAGCAAACACTTTCTCTCAAACACCCCGTCATTCCCTGACCGACACACACCAGCTTCTCTCTTCCCATTTGCTACCTGCACTCTGTCCTCTGACCACCCTTGAGCCCTACAAGAGCTACATTTGTTCAGGCTAACTCCCCACTAAAGGAAACCCCTGCAGTTGTGAGCTCCATTTTTTTCTTTTTTTCTTTTTTAAAATAAAAGAAATAATTTTAAAAAGCCAAGCATCCAGAGGCAGTAGGGCAGGCTCCTCTCGAAGGCCGAGAATCGCCTGTCCCCGTGCGGGATGAATAATTCACTCCCTGCCCCTCCCCCGGAGCAGCTTGTGGGGGGTTGCACACTTATCTGCTCCAGCCTGAACACACACAAACATGCGCACACACCTCTCCCCTCCCCCTCACTTACTTCTTCTTGCATCCAATAAATAAAACAGCAGACAAGCAAAATTAACAACCGCATACATGTCCACCAGTTTCATACAGAGTTTTTGGTTATCAACATGAAGGAAGTTCAGCCGTCGCTTCTCAGCTACAGCAGCTGCAGACGCCACTGTGGAGGTGAAGCTAGGCTTTTGCCCATTAACTGCGGCGGCTCGGCTTTTCATTCTTGTGGTTTCCAGTTTCTTTCTTGTGTGCGAGAGAGTGTGGGCACGCTTCCGCTAAGGGTTTTGAACCGTGTCGTTGGCCCGAGGTGTCTCCGACTGCGCCAAGGCAGACCACAGGGCCGAGTCGGCTTACACCAAAGCGAGAGCAGGGAAGACTCTCGCACACCGGCACTCAAAACGAGCTTTCAGTCCATCTTGTTGGGTATAAGTGCACTTTTAAAGTTTATACCGCGCAAGCTCATGCAAGGATGTTTTTCTTTTCGGTTCCACGTTGGATGTGCTGCTGATTTTGCAGTTTTCCGATGTTGTCATCCATTTTCCAGCCGCGCTGTGTCCATCTGTGTGTTCTCTGTGCTTCCTCTGTTTGAGTGCTTTTGGATTTATCAATAATAGAAATGTCATTTTCTCTGTCTCTCTTCCCCATTGCCCTTGTTTTTTCCTCTTTTCTGTCGTCCTTCTTCCACTTTTTTTTTTTCTGGTCCCTTTAGCCTTTCATGTCACCGCGGTATCCAGGTGGTCCACGCCCCTCGCTCCGAATGCCAAATCAGGTTTGTTTGGATCAAATTTCCATTAAATGAAGTGTGTGCGTTATTATGTTGTTGAGTTTCCGTGTCTGCTCTCTTCCCAGCCTGGGGGAATCCCGGGATCGCAGCCTCTCCTGCCAAACAGTTTGGACCCAACAAGACCGCAAGGTAAGGCTGAAGAACCTCCTCTAGCTTCCCTTGTGTATCCAAAGGTGTTCCTCAGGAATTCTTTCTTATGTCACTCTTATTTATTTTAATCAAAGAGAGAAAAAAAAAAAAACTTTTGATGCTGACAATACTGTGGTCAACATCCATCATTCTACTCTTCTGTAGACTTTCTGCCTTGTAATTTATGTATTCAGATTTAAAATCCTAGTCTTTAGGCCTTCAACCAGTTGCAACAACGTTTTAAATATGCTTTTCTTAATTTCTGAAATCATGTCAATGGCTAGCTAAATCTAACCTTTAAACAATGCAAATGTAAAAATGGCCCATTTGTTAATGTTCTAAGTATTTTTTGGCCTTTTTAACTAAATGGTGGGTGTGTTTGACTCAAGGAGGAGTGTGTTGTGATTTTGGCGGTAGATTAGACCTTCTGGAGTCTAGAGGGCTGCAGCTCATGGGATTACGGCAGAGCGTTGTCTCTTGCATTGGTGACTTAATTCCTGACTTTTAGGAGCTGAGACATATGTGCCTGTCTGTTTATGGTGTTACTGTTTTTCTTTCTGCCAGGACATCCTAACATGGGTGGACCAATGAGAATGAATCCTCCCAGAGGAATGGCCATGGGACCACAGGTACAAATAAGGACAATGGAGGATTTTTTTCTCTTTTTAGACTGATTCAAATGCATCTTGAGTTTTCTCACATTTTTTTAATGTCCCTTTTTTTAGAACTACGGAGGCATGAGGCCTCCTCCCAACTCCATGGGGGGTCCCATGCCAGGAATGAACATGTAAGTCCAGTGAAATACTCATTAATTCAAAGGTACCTTAGTCAGCCTGTAGTTGCTCTTCTCCTCCTTTGAGTAGCAGTAGAAAAGCAGTGCCTCCCCTCCTCCACCTGTTGCTGCCACTGCAGTTCAACAGCTGAAAGAAAGTTGCTACGATTGTTTGCTAATTTCACCTACTCTTTGGGTTACTTTTTTTGAAATGGATCATTCACACCACATTGGCCGTTTCATAAAGAATAAATAAACTGTCAGTTTGCAGTTGGCACAACCTGCATTTACAAAGTTGTTCAAATACGAGAGGACGGTCCTGCATTGATCCCTATTGGAGGAAATCCAGGTCACAAACATAAGTAAGTTACAAATAAAGTAATAAATTGCATAATTTAGATCAAGAATAGTTCTACATATTCTAAACTGAGCGTACAAATACTCCTAAATGGCGATGTGACTCCAATGAAAATAATTGTTAACAGAAGTAGGATTATTAATCTGCATGTTCAGACACTTCATGAGTTACACAAACAACCAACGTATCATCAGCCGTTCTTTCCGTCAGTACGAATTCCTGTAGAGTTTTCCAGGTTTTCAGATCATCAGAGGAAAGTCATGGTTCAACCGTAAACTAAAACACAATTCATCTTGAAACCTAGTTTTTGGTTTTCTCATCTGAACGTTTGGACACAATAAGCTTATTGACTTTGAAGCTGGAATCTTTGAGCAAGTTGGTTAATTTATTTTAAAACATAAACTGCTTTTGGGTCCATAATATATATATATTTTTATATATATTCTATTACCCTTTATCCTTTATCGTTGCATAAAAATGGATTAGAGATTGTTTTGTCTAAGACAGTATAGACTATATGGTGAGTTTCTTAAGCTCTGTGTGTCTGTTGATGTGTCAGGTTTGAAAGACATTGGTGGCAGATTATGATTTTTCTTAATGCAGTAACAGTTGCATGTTTTCTTCTAGTTAGTCTTTCAATGTCGGGAAGTCTCATCTCAGGAGTTTTCTCCTTCTGACCAAATTTTTCTACACATTTTCCTCTTTTTGTTTGTTGTCCTGCCCCATCTTTTCCTCAGGGGTCCTGCAGGAAGGGGGCCATGGCCAGGACCTAATGCTAACTCAGTGAGTCCGAGTCTTTGCATGAACCCACTGAACACGAACATAGCAGGCGATCGGTGAACATATTCTACTCTGGATTCTAAATAGTCATTTCTAAGCAGGTGTATCAAAATTTTGTTGCTTGTCACCATGAGTGCCGAGTATTTTTGAGAATTTAATTTGAAAGAGCAACACAAAGTTGGCATTTTAGCTAAAAGAAGATTTTTCTTTTCAAAATGTTCCCAGTTCAGTCACAATTCAGCTATTTTTAAGTCTTTTCACAGATTTTCATTTGAAATAATGTCTGGTCTTTGAGTAGGCCATTCTGTGCTTCAGTTTGAACAATTTCATGAGACTCTGACCATATGTTTGAGGGTGCTGTCCTGCTCGAACCTAACCCTCCTCTACTCCACCCTCAAGTCTTTGAGAGCATAGAACAAGTTTTTCTTCCAGCTTTGCCCTGCATTGAACTTAACTCTGACCATGCAGCCACCACCGTGCTTCATGATGCTTCATGCAAAGCTTTGAATGTAGTTCAGTTTTGCAGAGAGCCGAACTCGCATAATTTCAACAGGTTTAATTATCAGAGAAAAGTAGGCTCAATACAAATACACACTACAGATTTTTACTGTGAGTTGGTTCTAACCACTGTTCCCTCTGCAGATAGCTTACTCCTCATCATCACCAGGAAACTATGTGGTGAGTCAAACTGTAAATAAAGCCACTTTATTAAGAAATGTCTTCTGTTTATGTGATTTGTAAACCTTTAATTTTGTTTCCCAGGGTCCACCGGGTGGAGGAGGTCCGCCTGGAACTCCCATCATGCCCAGCCCAGGTGGTGCGTCACCCAACTATGTCCCCTGTCACAAACACTCATCTATCTCTCTCAATTCACTTCCTCACTAAACAATCTTCATTTCCTCTGCTCACCACCAATTGCTATTGTTCGTTTCTCATTTTCCCCGTCTTGCATTGTCTTTATTTTGTTCTTAAATCCTTTATTATTATTATTTTTTGTGTGACATCATCATTTAAATAACTTATCATTAATGTAGTTGCGTTATTTTTCCTAGACTCAACCAACTCCAGTGAAAACATCTACACAATGATGAATCCTATCGGACCTGGAGGCAACAGACCCAATGTGAGTTTTTGTTGCACAATCAATTATTTGCAGCAAAGATGAAAATGTAAATGTTGCGCCATGAAGTTGCTCTAACTGTATTAGTGTTGTTTAACATCAGGAGACACACTAGGATTAACCCGGGGAGTCTGAATTAAATCACTTCAGCTTTGCCTCCAAAGATTACAATTATATCTATGAGTCCGCAGAGAGAAAAATGATCTCAGTCATTCATAATTCCCTCTCATCAGTTCCCTATGGGACCGGGGCCTGATGGGCCAATGGGAGCTATGGGAGCCATGGAGCCACATCACATGAATGGATCACTAGGTGGGTTGAGACACAGTGGGACTTAGCGACTCTCATAACGTTTTTTTTTCTCCTTTCTTTCTTTCTGAAAGTACTCAAATCTGTGCTTTACATCCTCAGGGTCTGGGGATATGGATGGGTTGCCAAAGGTGAGTAAACGTCTTCTTTAAGCATTTCCTCTTTGCTCCAGCGGCGCTTCAGTCAGATCTTGTATTATTACTGTTCGACCCTCTCTCCCATCAGAGCTCTCCTAACAATATGGGAGGTATGAACAATCCTCCCGGAACGCCGCGGGACGACGGCGAAATGGGCGGCAACTTTTTGAACCCATTCCAAAGCGAAAGTGTAAGTGGAGTGGAGTGTGTTGGCGACATTTCACACCCTTTAACGGTTTGTCCTCTCAATCCTGACATAAACCAGTGGAAGAATGCAAGCAGAGGGTTTGGATGATTGAAATTTAGGAGTGAAATAAAGTGCTAATATGTCCCTGTTATAGTAATTTACTTAAGTGAAACTTTACATTTTTTAATTGAAATCTCAGTTTTGCAGACTGTACTTTTCCTTTGTTTCTATTTTTATGCAATCTATGTTTTCTGCAGTTCAAACCAACAAGGTAAATCAAATCAAAGTTGAATCAAACCCTTTTGGGACATTTTAAAACAGTCATGGGCATGAGGCCGTATTTACTTTAATGATTCATTTGGACTGTTCTTTTTTTAGAGTGGAATGAATTATAAAACAGCTTCAGTGAATTTTAAAACACAAATTAGAAACTAGATTTAAATCAACCAATCCAGGAGTACCAATCGTTTCCCTTGGTGCTGATTGGTTGAACCCTCAACAGCAGATGAGGAAGACTGTAGATACTGATTTCTGTGGTAGCACTAATACATATTTTAACTTTGTGTTTGAATTATTAAAATATGCCATTAAAAGTGTTTATAAAGGGAGTTTCAAGTTTCAATGGTTTTTAGTTATTCTCTGGCGGTTGTGAATCCCAATTCCTGCAAATACTAGGAGACCACTGTATATTCTTTTTGTTAAGTTGAAGTCTTCCTCATTCCAGAAACTTGGAACTGATAGGTTCAGCCCCTCAGCATAACGCTGTCAACACCGTGCTTAACATTTGCACTATTATATTTCACAGCCTCGCCTTCTTTCTCCAAATTTTTCTGAACTTTTTTTGTCATTATGACCTTAGTCTTTCATAGCCCTGTTGAGGACTACAGATGGTGCTGGTTCTCTCCAGCTTGGTGGGGAGGAGTGAAGTTAAATAACTTTAGTTTTAAAAAAATTATTTAAAATGTTTGTTCCATTTAAATGAATCATTAAAAGCTCTAACTCAGTCCATGACGAGCGAATATTAAGATCTGAACACGAAAAGGAATCCATACCTACTGTCAAAAATTACTCTTAATTGTGAGATTTTTGGTTCCTGCGTATCAAACTCAAACATGGCTGTTGGATATCTGGGCCTCAAGATCCAAAATAGACTTATTTTACAAGCAATCTCTTTGTAAATCTCAAATATTTTCTGAATTTAGGCTTCTTTTTAAGCTGAACTTTACATGTTGGGACACAGCACTCCAAATTTAGTTTTTAGCGACAAAGAAACTCACTTTTACCCACGTGTACTCTTTATAACAGCTTGTGTTCTGCTTGCATTGTAGCCGCTTACTAATCTCTTAAAGCTTCATTCTGTGCCCTCTGTATCAGTGATGTGATTATAGCTGATTGATTGATCTGTATCTGAAACTCTCAAAGCAAACATGTTGGGTCTGGTTAAATTGCCGTAACGGGGGGGAGGCGATGGGTTTGGTTCCCTGCGTTGTGTAAAATTTGTGATGCTCTCTTACCCTCAGTCTGCAGAGCCACGGGGTTCACAGGATGGCAACAAGCTCTGATAAAAGGCTGCAGCTGCTGTCAACTAAAAACAAAACACATCTGATTCATTATTGGAGCGACCAAGTTGTTCTCCGCATCTGCTCTGCAGGTCGAGCAGGGTTCCTGTGTCAGGGTTCCTCCCAGGCTTGTCTGGAATTTGCTTTTGTCATTTTTCAGGTCTGAAATGACAAGGAAAAAAAAAAGCAGAATATGTCAAAATGTTTGAGATTGAAAACTTTCTTCCTTATTTGTTTAAGTGATAGTTAAATGGTGATTTCCTTAAAATTGTGCTTTCCACCTTAATTTATGACAAAATTCAATTTTTCATGTTTTATTTGACACTTTTTTATTCAAGCATTCTGATTAGGTTCAGAGTTACTGAAAGACCAACACATTTATTAGCAATTTTTAAAAGGGGCATTTTGGAGATTAGAGCAACTTAAATTAGGGTTTTAAGCAGGACACGTGGTTCTTAAATCAGGTCTGGTTTCAACGTCAAACAGGATTTATTGCTTCGCGATATTAGAAAAATATGTTACTATGGATGACGATATTGACTCAGATTAACCCACATTTTCTTTTCTTTATTTTTCAATATCACATCACTCTGCTTTTAGTTTTAACGTCATCTTCTCTTGCATCTACGAATATGAAAGACAGAAGTTGTCCATCCAGCTCAACAACTATGATATTGTCAATCTAATAAATATTGTAGCCTAACAGAATTTGCAGCTAGGAGAGTGTAGCTAGTGCTGTTATAAAAGGACCCATTGGCCTTTTTTCTGTTTTAGAAACAGAATAAAGATATCAGTTATTATAAAGAGGTGCTTTATAGAATCTATTGCCCCTTTTCCACTGGCCCTATCTTTATCGAATACCAATTTGTTAGAAATGAACATCTGAAAAAGTAGGGAGGACAAAAAGTGCCTATTTAACTCACTATCCGAGTAGAGGCCAAGTCCAGTAGATTTGTGGGAAATTCAGGAACTAAAATCCAACTGGTTAAACATCTGGTGCTCAAATATCCAGAATGGTCTGAAAACTAACTGTTTTGTAAATTTGAGTCTGGAAAATTGAAAAGGAAGCCGTTTTGGAACCCTGACCTGAGAGCGCCGTGGTAAAGCGTGCTTTATCTCTGAAAGCAGTTTGACCTCCCTTCCTGTTTGTTGAAGACAACAGGAACATGACAGAGCTGACTGATGGAGTCTGTTGTATAAGCAGCCTGACTCAGACCTCAAGTCTGCGCTTCCTGTGGCTCTGCAGGCCTGGGTCTGAGCGCCCTCTAGTGTTTAATCGTTGTCAGTGATATCTCCACTCATTTTTGCCCTCCTCCTCCCCCTGTCCCCTCTCTCTCTTTTCAGTATTCACCCAACATGACGATGAGTGTGTGATTTTCTTTTTTTTTTTCTTTTTAATCTTTCTCCCCCAATTTTTTGTGACTCTGCACCTGATTTTTTTTTATTTTTATTTTTTATCATTTTCTTCGATCCTAACTTGACCCTTGGACTGACCCGCCTCCTCTCATCACACACACACCTTTTCTCCCTTGCCCCCTCCGCCCGACGGCGTCCATCCTCCACCGCCCCAACCCGCCCTCCGACTTTCCTCTCCTCCCTTCGGGAACTGGTGTGGCCACGCAGCCTTCCGGGAGCGCCCTCGAGCATGCTGGGACTCTAATTAAGACGGGTCCTCCCGGAGCGTGCAAAATGGCTGCCGGCGTGAACAGGAAGCAGTCGCAGGGCAACAGGAAGGGCCTCCTCTCAGACTCCGGCCCCAGCCTCCCCGGCTTTCTCTCGGGGTCTAGACAATGAGCGAGTGGATGGAGGAGACCGGAGAGCGCCGCCGTCCCTCATGGACTCTCTTTGCAGCTGCTGGGAATCTCATCAACCAGGATTTTTTTTTTTTCTCATCTTTACTGGTTTTTGTTTTTGCTCCCAACAGATTCCATGGAGGGCCCTTGATGTCCCTACAACATTGTTTTGTTTTTTTCTGTATGTGTACATTTGTAACAGAGTTGTTGTGATGATCAGTGAACATGTTTTTCCAAAATTCTTTTGTGTATGTAATGTATCATTGATATTTTTATTTTAATTGTATTATTATTATGATATTGCTATCATTTTAAGATTAAGGTTGTTTTTTTTTTGTTTGTTTTTAGGGGCACACTGTTTAAATGAAGACAGCACATGTGCACACACACACACACGAGTCTCAAATACAGATTCCTCTCATTTAGAATATCTTTGCAAAGTTAATTCATGTCAGAAATTCAATTCAAAATGTTAAATTAACCAGAGTTGAATGTTGTAAGTGTATATTTAAGTGATTATAGCTGACGGCTGATGAAAATGCAAAATGCGGTTTCCAACAAAATTTGAATGAAAACCGTCCAAAAAAAAAAAGTTACTGAAAAGCATGTAAACTCATTATATGCACTCAGTTCTTGATCCGGGACACTTTTGCATTAATTTCTGCATCAATAGATTCTCTGCTGGGGTTTAAGTCATGCAAGTTTACCAGCTAATCAAGCTCAGACTGCACCGAAACAAAAAAACTGTGCTGCTGAACAACAGTACAGTCTGACTTTGTGTCGGCTTGAGGAATATGACAGCTGTACGCCGTGTCGGTGCATGTAATCATACAATAGCACATTTTTCTTCCACCCAGTTTTCCATTAACATGCTTACAGCAGAGTGATCACTGTCAGGTCAGAGGTCACCATCTTAGCTGAAGCTGCATTTCAGATTTCCTATTGGCTGTTGACCTTGATCAGCTGGATAAATATATCACTCTGTCAGTTTCACATTTTGAATTTAAACACTGAAATAAATGTTTTGATGATATTCAGACTCACTGAGAAGCACCTGTAATTTGCTGCGCATCACATGGCTTTCTGTGAGCACACTGCCCCCTGCTGGTGGGATTTTATTTCATCCATTACGGTACCTATTGAGCATTTTGAAAACATCCAGACCTTTTTACTCCCTTGCTCACCAGCAGCTCTGCCTCCTGCTTTTGTAACTTTGCTGCAGTAAAAAAACTTAATAATGATGCACAGCTCTATTTATTTATGTACTTTTAATTTGTTTATAAATCCTTTTCTTTTTTTAAGTGTCATCCCTGTTTTTGTCGTTGATTGCAGAATTGGTAGCAACTGTTTAAATCTGCAGATGCACTCAGCAGAGTCCTCCATCTGAGCCCGAAAGGTTCTGTCCACTCCATCCCACCGTCCTCTGCAAACTTTGCGATCCTTTTCGTCTGCCTGTGCTGTTTTGGAGCTTGATTTGCCGAAAGGAAGGTCTGGGAGCCGCAAATCTCTGCTCCGTTGACTAAAAGAGCGATGTTCCTCCTCTTCCTCTTCTTCCTCCTCCTCCTCCGTCCTTCTCTCTTTATTCTCATCTCTCCATCAGGCTGGGATTCTCACACAAACACCACTTTCCCCCCCCCTCCATCATTTCTGGATTGTTTTGTACAACTCTCCATGTTTTTGGATTTGTTCTGTTGTTTTTTTGTTTTTTTCCTTTTTGTAAATACTGTAAAATGCATTTTGATATCATTGACATGTTTTGATATTTCAAATCACAACTGAACAGTTGATCAGTAGCGTGCTGATTCAGGCAAACTGTGTGTACTTTTAACCAGAAATGATATGAAACTTAAAAACCGGAGCTGCTATAGACGATTATGCTATTTCACCTCACAACCCATATTACGTGGGGGCTGGGGGGGTCTCTCAGTGCTGCAACTGAGCAGGACAAAAGGAGGAAAATTACCTGTAGTTAGTTCTGGGATAACTCATCGACACATGTTTTAAACATGGTGCCTTTGAGGCGACAAAGAAAAATACAAAGTAGGAATTTTTTTTTCTTCTTCTTTTTGTTTTGCAATTTTTTGGCAGAATTTTCAAAGACCGGGTGCAAAAACAAATGACACTTGGTCTCGGATGCACTGCAGCTCAGCTTCTTTTGACTCGACAACAACAACAAAAAAACACAAACAAACAAAAAAAAAACAAAGCAGGGCACACAGGACACTGGCTCTCAGTCCAGCACACCGGAGATCAGAGTACGTACTTTACTATACTATGAAGGATTTTCTAATCTATTTAAAATCAGGCAAGAGAAACGTTTGTGGAAGTAAGAGGAAAGAAGGAGAGAAAAAGCCACATGGACATATTTGTTGCTAAGATGAGGTAGAGAAAGTGCATCAACATGCGTTTTCTCCCATGTACTTTAATACTGTTGTATAAAATGCAGTCCGACTTCTCTTTCTGTCCTGTAAGCAAAGCCGTCACAATGTTGATCATTACTGTATTTCTATCGTGCTGATGTATAATACTGTAACATTAAGGAATGGGGAAGGTTAAGAGAGGACTTTTGGGCAGAATTGGGAGTAAAGTTTTTTTTTTTTCTGTTCGGTTCCTCATTATTTCCTCCTGATGACAAAGCAGTATTGAATATGAGGCAGGAAGTTGCTTTGTATATCATGTTAGGGTAGTTTCAGATCCTAAATGTCTTGTGTAGTTAAAAAAAGAGGTTCCTTGTATGTTTCTTTATATTGTAAAGTTACTTTAGACAAAAAAAAGGTTGGAAATCTACATCGATGCTGATTAATGTTCTTTATTTGATTGTTTTGCTTTAATTTCCATCAACTTGTCGGTCGTTTTTGCCTGTGTCCCCCTTGTTGTAGATACATATTAAAAAGAAATAAAATGACTTCACTCCTTTTGCCATGAACACGAGCTCCTGTGTTCCTTCTAGATTTGAACCCCAAACATTTTTCTTCTCAAATATTTATTTTCCATTAGGCTCCAAAAAGACATTCAAACACACAAACTGAGTGAAAAGATGTTGGCTGGTTTTGCTTTAGCGGTTAGTTTTACACCTAAAAAACTGACTGTGTCATTTATGCAGATCAAGAACCGACTAGTTGATACGAAATAAGGCAGAAAGCTGCAGATGTGGCTGGACTCGACACTTATTTAAAAATAAAATAAAATAAAACCAGACCGCAAACCTATTAATAGCTTCACAGTTTCAGAAGTCCAAATTATTTTGCTCTAACTGCGCCGAGTGACGACGTAGTGACCTCCTGCTCCTCTCCCTGTGACTGAAGCCAGCAGGGGCGAACAGGGAGGATGCCTGGGGGAGCAGAGGGAGCAGGGCTGCTCTGGCAGATGCTGAGGACGGGGGAGAGGAGCAGGGCGGGCGTGGCTGAAACAACACCTGTCTGCTTCCTGAAGGTAAAACCTTAGCTGGTACCTGCAGGTGAGAGTCTGGTTGCGTCGTTAAGGGCGGGAGGTGAAGTGGAGGGTTGACCGCCGTGACAGAGGGGAGGGTGTTCCTGCGGAGATAAAAACGAGGGGACAAGCAGGCTGAAAGCTTCACGTCTGACCCTCCTGGTGACGGAATCCTCTTGGGGACACCGCCGTCTGACTTGGTTGAAAGCGAGTCCTCACTCCAGCATTTATGAACGTCCCCGGTAAACCCAGCATCCAGTCTGTGCGCCACGTTGTCCTTCCTCTGGAAATGCATCTCCTCATCTACGTCCGCATCTCCGCCTCCTTCCTCCTTGAGGTTCCTCTCCCTCATTCCCCGCTCGTAAGCCCTCTTCAGGGAGTCCAGGTTGTTAATGGCCAACCAGGGTTCAGATGACACCCTCTGTCTGGAAGCCGGACCGCTGCACGGACTCGAATGGCTCAGCTCAAACGACGAGCGTCTGCTGCCGCTTCCATGTTTGCCTGCTGGACATAAACGAAATGGTTTACACAGAAAAGCCTGAGTCGGAATCATTACTAAATGAGACTATTTCTACGCTTCCAAAATTATACTCTTTTTTTTTTTTTTTTACAGGAACAATCTGGCTAAACACAATGTCGTTTAGTTGATGTAGTTACTTGCAAGATTTCAATGCTAGAAATTCACATCCGAGAGACATTTCTACTTTGCAGCTTGGAAATTACCCAGTCTTCCTGGAATTAGACTGAACTAACACTGAGTACAGTAACAATTTGAAACTTCCTGGCTAAGAATTTTGTAGACAGAGAAATTTAAAAGGAAACTTTCTTCAGAGGGCATTTGCTAAATGTTAGCCGTTCCTAACCCAGTGTTGACGTGAGGCTGGGATTATTGATTATACCAAAGTTCTCGTCTTCTAGCTGTAGATTTTAGATTAAATAATTATGAGCTAGTTCACCTTTACCAGCCAAACAACCCCGCAGTATGAAGCTACCACCACCATGCCTGACAGTGGGTACAGTGTTCTTGGAGTTAAAAGTGTCATTTTGACCTGTCCAATAACATTTCTCGTCAGCTAGCTGGTTCTGTCTTTATTACATCTGATTATAAAACATTTCTCCAGATGACTTTAGATTTCTGCAGAAGGCAAGTTGCCAACCCTGATCAGTTTAGAGCAAAGGTGTCATTCGTTCTAGTCTTTCATCTGAGGGTTACGATAAGGGCCGATTAACTGAGACTTGAAAACACTTGGCTGTTTCAACAAAATAATGATCCAAGACTCGCATCAAAGTGATTTTAGAAGAGGTAAAGCAGACTAACATTATGTTCGGCTATACTGTATGCATGGATCATGCTTCATATCCTGGTTTATTAAAGATACACAACCAGTTCTCACGATTTTAACCAATTTCTGACAAGAGGATACGTCAAATGTTTTTTTTGTGGGTTTTTTTAAATCCTCACTTGTTCCTCTGAAGTTGAAGATGTTTCCCCCCTCAGGTGAGCTTGGCGAGCCCGTCTTCAGGATGATGTCGGACGGGGACATGCAGGACACGGGGGAGGAGTCCGGAGACGGGGGGACGTTCAGGTACCTCCTGGTCACTGGACCTCTGTTCGCGCCTGTCTCCGTAGCAATGATGATGATGTCACGACCTTTGGCCCGGCAAGCATCTATTAGCACCTGAAATAAAAGTGAATCATCACGAATCATCTGGCTGCTCTTGTGGTACTTTTACATTTGCTTCTTATATCCCCTTTTTAGGATTTTTCTCTATTTTTTTTGTTAGGATTATAACCTGCACTGTGGGTTGGTGCTGTGCGTTGATGGCGTGGACCAAAGCTGAGGCTCCAGAGCCGTCCTCTATGCACGGGTCAGCTCCTGCAGCCACCAGGGCGGACGCCACCAGAGCGCCCGCTCTCTGCATACAGGCGTACATCAGAGCAGTGCGACCCTCCTGGTCCTGTGCGTTGGGATCTGCCTGATTGTAGGTGACTTTTAAATATTTCTGAAATTCAAACTTTAGCTGATCTAAATGCTGTTTAAAAAACTGCTCTGGGTCTGTTGGCTTTGTGTTGTGGCTCCTGAGTGAAGATGCACAACCAAAGTGTCTGTTTCATAACGCACTTTTGATGAGAGGTTTTGTGTTCCACAATGGCAAAATGTTCAACAACACACACGCAGGTGGATGAAGTACATAAATCTGAGGCTTATTTAAGTATTTTTTGTCTACTTTCTAGTGCAAATATGTTAGTACACTTGAAATAAAAAACAAAGTACTAACTTACAAGTTAGTACTTTTTTTTGTTTTTTTTAAAATCCTCCAATAATATTGGAATTCCTTAATATTGATGGAAAAAGTACAAGTTGAAAGTGAAATAATCTTCTAGTGGAACAACATATTTTTCCATATTCCACTGGGAGATTATTTCACTTATACCTAACACTCTTTCATCAATATTAAGGAACTATTCACTCTAAACAAGCTCATTTGTCACGCTGAAAAGCTACTTATAAGTTAGTTTTGTCTTATTTCAAATGTACTAAGATATTTGCACAAGAAACTTGACCAAAAATACTTAGTCTGTGAAAGACATAAACTGTTACACTGCTGTTGCACATGTGTTTTCATGAAAGGGGAAGTATTTGTCACCACAGTTTGACCTTATTCTGCAGCAGGAAATTCAGGAGTTTCACACTCTCCTTCCCGACTGGCTCTTCTCTCAGGGCCTTGCAAGCAGCCAGGAGGGGCGTCTCTCCTCTCTGGTTGCTCCCGTTCACCTGAGCTCCACCTTCCACGAGGAGGCGGAGCAGACGAAGCTTCCCGCAGGAGGCTGCGCTGATGAGGGGCCTGGAGTCTGTCAGAGGATCCATTTCCTGAGCGGCAAAACAAAGTCTGGCTGTATTTTAGTTGCTGACCCGGTGAGACGTTTACGTACACTCTTCATCAACGTGAATGTCGTAATCGTGTTGGTGCTTTCAATGATCCCATTGGAATTGGTCTGAAAATGCAGGATGCAACTCAAATTACGTACAGAGGTTTCAGTTTATGGTACATTTTTTGCCTAGTCAAACAAATGCATGCAACACCACCAACAGAAACAGATGTTTGGGGAAAAAAAATTGAATTTGCAATTTATCAACAAGCTTCTGGCTCCACATTGGACCAATCTCCTGATCTAAAACGGTGGAAATCATTCATATTTGTTGGTGGCCAGCAATAAACATGACTTTTAGCTATAGTCTGTAAATTTCTAGATCTAAATGTCTTCACAAAGATGTTTTTACAGTCAAAGGAGACAAAAAAAGGTATTTGGGAAGGATATTATATATATTGTATTTTTGTTGTCTTTTTGTATATTTTTCGTCACCTGCTAAAACTTCCTGAATTAAAATATAAGTTGAGAACAAAGATGGAGAAAGACATTGGTTGATGCTTATTAAATTAACAAAAAGCACACCACTTACCTTATGGTTCTTTTGGCTGTCAATTCAGCAGGAAAGAAATCTTTTCGCACCAAAATCGTCGTTTATCCTCTGAAACATTTGCCTTTGTTTTTAGAAGGAGCACCTTCATGCTGCCGCGTCGCTGCGATCTGCAGAGAGAAAAATGAGTTTCCCTCTCCAGCTCCCTCCCACCTGCTCTATAATCCCTGCTCTCCTTTTCCCTGTTCCCGCAAGAGAGGTTTGGCTGAGGGCGGGCGTTCAAAGTCATAAACAGTTTCCAGCCCAAAATGTCACCTGTTGCAAACACAGCATCACAAAGAGCCAGAGGGCCTTTGATATGAGTCAGCTTTGAACGGCTCTCATCTGCCTTCTGACCACCGTCTGTGTTCAAATAGACGCAGGGAAAGACAAAAACCAAAAAAAAAAAAAAACCCTCGACATGCACAGGCTCTCTCCTCAACTCTCAGCAGTTCATTAAAACTGTCTGCTGCTGCTTTAGAGTTGAGCAATTTCAATGATTTCAATGATTCAAGAAACCAATAATAATAATAATAATAATAATAATGATAATACAGACCTTTGGGCACTTAAATAACTTAAAAACAACATAATGTGTAGGAGAAAACATAAGATACAGAAACCCTTCAGCTGTGAGTTTGACAATGAGGACCAGCCTATGATTTAAACTAAAATGTGCAGATTCATCATACTGTGATGATTTAAAAATGTCTGCTGGAGCTCAAACATTTCATCCAGCTTTCACGTTGTCAAAAGGACTTTCTAGAGAAAGTGAAACTGTAGATTCCTAAAACAAAGAGTGGAATATTTCAGGGGTTTGTTTCTGCTCATTTTTTTAATAAATGTGGCTTGCAGGATTCAGAAAAATTCCTCAGACAACTGATGTGTGGATATTGGGCAAATACTATGTTATGAAATCTCATTCCAGAAGTCACAGTTGTATTTAAAGCATCAACATCAGTATATCTGACAAATCTTGTGAATTCCATCAGCTTAAAGCCATTCTCCAGAAAAAATCAGTGACTGACTGCTTCAGTGACTGACTGCTGCATCCTAGGTGCACAAAGGAGCATTATATCCTTCTTCCCAGCATCTGTACGACTATAACCATCACTTGCTGTTATTTTTATGTTTTTCCCGTTTCTTTTAAATGACTGTCTCTTGTAACCCTGATTTAAAAATAAATAAATAAATATGGCTTACGACATCTAATAACTCCATAGTATTTTTGTGCTGTACTCCTGCCCTCATTGTACAGCCTCTTTTCCTACTTTCTGTTTTTATTTTAGTTCAATTTAGTTCATTTACATAGCAACAAATCATAACACATGATAGCTAAAGGCACTTCAAGGTAAATGTTTACCTTGATGTGAAAGTATATTCTTCTACTTGGCTGTCACTTTAATGCTGCTACACCTGATTTTCTCACTGAAGGACAATAAAGAATATTTCACTTTAACCTGTCCACAAGACAGGATGATGTAGGTCTGAATGTTTACAAAGAAAACAGGCATAATATTATGCATTTTTATTTTATTTAACCTCCATGGAGTTTATTGCTACCTCCATTAGCCCCACCACAACCTGCAGAATAGACGACTGCAATACTGCACTTCCTGGCTTTCCTAAAAGAATGTGACTCCTTCTACAGCGACTATGAGACCAGAAAGAGAGCTTATGCAGCATTCTCATTCTCAGGTCTCCTCACTGCTAGTTAGCTCTACGTTTAAGAGTTGATTCTAAACGTAGAATCAACTCTCGGTGCTTCTAATCACTTTTGAAGCCATTAAAGGTCTTAGGAGGAACAAAAACCCTCAGTGATGCATAATTTTCCTCAAAAAGGCACAAAGCCTTTCTGAAGGCCATTGATGTTTTAAAAAGCAAGTTTGAGACTGATCTTTGTGGATTAGGGTTTTGTTTGATTTTAGGTGATTATGATAAATTATTCCAAATTTAATTATCAATGCAATTTCCTTGCACTGTTTGGCTTTATACTGATTACATTTTTTTAAAAATTTACTTTATTTTGTGTCATTATCATGATTTACTAACTTTTCTCCTATTTTAGTTTATTTCCATGTCATTTTTTAAAATTCATGAATTAATTAATTTATTATTTGTGATCTTAGTTTTACGAATTCTCATCAGGACATTTGAAACTATATTTTTACTATTTGTTATCTATTCCTAAAGTCTTTCCCTTCACACCAACCTCACCTCTGTTAACAATGCATCTTTGTACATTCCTTTTTTTAAAATCCATACTTAGCCTTGTTGAACTCACTATTTCTTTTTTTATATACAGTACAGACCAAAAGTTTGGACACACCTTTTAATTCAATGAGTTTCCTTTATTTTCATGACTATTGACATTGTAGATTCACACTGAAGGCATCAAAACTATGAATAACACATGTGGAAATATGCACTAAACCAAAAAGTGTAAAACAACTGAAAATACCCCTTATATTCTAGTTTCTTCAAAGTAGCAACCTTTTGCTGTGATTACTGCTTTGCACACACTCTGCATTTTCTTGATGAGCTTCAAGAGGTAGTCACCTGAAATGGTTTTCACTTCATAGGTGTGCCCTGTCAGGTTAATAAGTGGGATTTATTGCCTTATAAATAGTCGTGAAAATAAAGAAAACCCATTGAATTAGAAGGTGTGTCCAAACCTTTGGTCTGTACTGTATGTATATCTGTTTGGTCATAGATACTGCCTTAAGTTATGTAAAGCACTTTGTGTTCCCCATTACTTGCTTGAAAAATGCTCTGTAAACAAAGATTGACTGGTCGCTGTTTGGGAGCACTTAAACAGAAAACTTAAACCATAAAACAGTGATGTATGTCCCATTTCTAACCTATTAGTGTAACACAGAAAATCACATTTACAGCATCTATATCCTAGCCAACTCTGACTAGGTTTGCACTGCACTTCCTTCTACAACTCCTAGTTCATAATGTAAACACAGCCATGTGCATTTATACAGAATACCACACAGCTTTAGTCCTCAAGACAAATATGTCACAGACACAGGATTGCAGTTCAACTGGTTTTATCAGTGTGCCTCAGACAGTCTTGTACTCTTTTACCACCATCCCTTCAGCAAAGGCAGGCTTTGGCCTTTTTTTTTATTCTGCCTTTTAAGCATTTTTTCCCACAAAGAAACACAATAATACCGAATAACTGCCTCATCCTGAAAGTTACAGTTGTCTGTAATAAACTAGGATGGAGCACATTGTCATTGTTTTTGTTATTTCACAATTACAACAGTTTCATGATGTGGCCTTTATGTAATTCTGGCCTTAAGAGGGTTTAAAGCAGGGGTGTCAAACTCATTTTTGGTGGGGCCAAATAAAGATCATGAGTGCTCTTAAAGGGCCGGTTGTGCCAGAATGTATTGCTAAAACCTGTTGACAAACTGATAAAATATCAATGAGTTCTTCAAATTAAATAATATTATTGAATATCTTTTCAGTCCCTCCAGGATTTTGTGATTTTTTTGGGGGGGGAGGGATTTTTTGCAATAAAAAGTGTTTGTGGTAGTAATTTGGAAATATTTGCTCTTATTTATGACTGTAAATGTGACTTTTTATCACTCGTATTGATAATAGAGTATAATCTGACATCAATTAAGGCTGAGGCAGCTGTTTAGTACAAGTAAGAAAGGTTTTGAGAAAAATCTACAATAAACTCCCAACTATTAGCTGAGAAAAGTGCTGGGATTTGTTGACTTTGTGAATTTCCACAATAATTCTGAAGAAACTGGAGGGACTGATTGATATAATTTGGCAGTAAACAGATAAAAACTGAATTAATTTGGATGATAACATAATATTTAAGCACATTCAGTGTTTGGCCTAGAATCTTGAGGGCCACATAAAAACCTACTGCGGGCCGGATTTG
Organism: Xiphophorus hellerii; assembly: GCF_003331165.1. NCBI lineage: Eukaryota > Metazoa > Chordata > Actinopteri > Cyprinodontiformes > Poeciliidae > Xiphophorus > Xiphophorus hellerii. Next base: position 18,254,406 of record NC_045690.1, on the reverse strand, counting down.
GCCCACGGGCCTTGAGTTTGACAAATGTGGTTTAAAGGCTAAAACTGTGAAGCTGTAAAAACATAGTCCCTTCTCAGACTGGTATGGCAAACTACTTTACTATATAATTGTTTGACAAGCTCTTTTAACTCAGTTTTTCCCTGTCGCATAAGCACTTTCATTATGAAGAATTTCTAGAATTTTTACTTGCAGTTGTCATTAGAGTTGCCACAGACATCCCACTTCCATTAAATATGTGTTTTGCTAATGGCTCTACGGTGCGTCTATAGGACTTTTGCCTCGATGTCAGGAGGTATGATAGATACTGTAGCATGTTTCCACAAACTGCATATTTCTGGAAAGAAAATGTGATTTTAGAAGAAACTAAAGAAAAAATATATTTTCTCCATCCAATATATAATTTCATACATAGGGTAGGAATGAACATGCAGTTTATGTTGTGAAATAAAACAATTTCTGTAAAATATGTGTCTTTAAATAAACTGATTAAAGTTTTACGTGCTGTACGTGTTAATTACCTAACCGGGGGCAAAGTCACAAACTCTTGACTAAAACCAAAGTCTGTCATTTGCACTGCAATACATTCTTTATTGACCTGTAGTTTTGGACAGAGTAAGCTATTTGAAAATGATGTTGTGTCATTAGTTGTGGATCATGACAGTGAAGTTGGAAACTCATTTGTAGCTTACAGTTAAAGGGCTAATACGCTGGTTTTGGAGGAGGAACCTGGTCTGCATTTGATCACCTTTAGTTCAAAATCTAGGATTCTCGGACTGGTCAAATCTGGACTGGATTTATTTTTCTCTAAAAAGCTTCATTTTTATCAAGCTGAGATTTTTAAAACTTGGAGTTGTTTTATTCGTTTTTATTTATTGACATGTACTTAAATCTTTAGATAGACACGTCTAAATATTCATATCTATATCTAAATATATCTTTATATAATATATCTAAAGCCCTTTTCTGGTGGAAGACCACCGTCATGACAGGTGGTTTGAATTATATCTTATTACGGCCTGCCATAGCCTTCGCTCCCCCATTACCTCATGTAAAGGACCATTAGCATATTAGCATAGCGAGACGAGGACGAGAACCCCAACAAAAAGAGTGGAAGTGGTTACGTAAGACCTACGTAATGGCTTGTGCGTGTCTCTCGACCAATAGGATCCGCTTTGAGTTCAGCCGTAAGAGCGCGCCGCGGAGCGGCAGCAGAAGCCTCACAGCTCCGTGGAGGTCTTTCTTCGGATCCGAACCGGCCAATGTTTGCCCGTTTATATCTCGTCGGGCTGCTTTGGTTCGGAATATTTCTGACCGGGACGGGAGGATTGTGGCGCGATGTCGACTCTGAGGGAGAAGCAGTGTTACGGACTGTCCAGCGGTAAACTGAACCTCGGCGGCAACGTCTCTGTTTTTCACGTAAAACTCACTGACAGCGCGGCAAGAGCCATTGGTACCTTTCAAAACGGCAAGGTGGGTCTTCACGCCGCTCTTCCTCTCAGTAAATTGTGCTGCATGAACTTGTTACGGGGGCTCTCGCTTGATTTAAAAACGAGGCGACGGGGGTTGTGCTGTGAATTTCGGCCGAAGTTCACCGCCACCTTCCCCCGCTGGTAGTTGCTACCAACGAGCCCCCTTTTTTGTTGCCAATACATGTTGCATAATGCAACGCGGAAACATGTTGTGTGTGTGTGTGTGTGTGTTATGAAGCGTGTAGCAAGCTGCTGGCCAAGTCCAAACAGGCTTCTGGCAAAGTATGAGGGCATCTAATCAGTGTGGAGGACAGGAGACAGAAAGTGAAGCTGTGGGGGTGAAGGTTTGTAGTAGGAGGGAATATTTGGATTGGCCTGAAGAAACTCCACGCTGGACATTGAATGATATTATACTTTCTTCTAAAACTAGGCCGTGGCAGAGTGACTGAGCTCAAAATCAACCATTTAACCCAGTAAATCACCACTGAATCAGATGCTGCAGGAAGTCTAATGTAACAGGCACTTCCTCAATTCAGCAATTCCTTGTAAGAGGGTTGGAAACTCCTCGGTGAGGAAATTACAGGCACCTCTTTGAATGCTTAAACGTGAAACCCCCGATTGATCTCGTCGTAATTTGACCTGAAGTGGCGATGATGAGACAGAAACGGCGGGGGAAATCACCTAAGCCCAAGGAGAGCTTCGCGGCTCTTCAGATCACACTTGCGCACAATCACGCAGGAAAAAGTAAGACATCTGCACACGCATACAAGCAGGGCCAGACCCTGTGCTGGCAGCCAGCTCACACTGCGCTCTCAACAGGTGGACTCCCCATTTAAAAAGGTCAGTTAGATTGTAGTCACTGCATACTTTCCATCAGGACTGCAGGCGTGTCACTTTGGCTCTGTGATCTGTGTGTTTTCCCCTCAGGCGTGAGCTTTTTTCATTTCACTCAATGTGATAACGCAGCTTTATTTTCGCTGTGTCATGATCTTTGAACAAATTTATAATGCTGAATCTGCTGTATGTTTGCATAGATAATCAAAATGTTGTTTGTGTTTTTTCACAACTCATTGGTCATAAAATCAAAGGTGAATCTGAGGGAAGGTTGAAATGTTGCGCAGACATGGGTCACGGATGTATTTACTGTAAATGAAAGCACTTGCTAAAGAGTTCGTGCTTGAACTTATTCACATTGTTGGCATATTTTAGGCACAAACCTCAATGCTATTCAGGTTTTATGACCAGCACACAATAAAGGATTGTTTTTCGTTTGTTTTTTTTTCAAAGAAAAATGTATTTATACAGTAAAGCTGCAGAATAAATAGCAAATATTGCTTCATTTTTTGCAAAAGACTGTCTGGAGAACAGTTTATATATTCCAAGTGTTATGAACTTGCATTTTAAATGCTAAGGTAATATTTAGCCAGCTGGACAGAGTCTCACGTCATTAGATGATCACCAATCAAATGAAGCTGCTCAAAATATTAAGTCTCAAGAGCGTAGGAAGCAAAATGAAAAAGACACAGGAGAAAATAGGCACATATCACAATTGGTAACAGATTTAACAATCCAATCGCCATTGCAAGGTTGCAGGCTGGACAAGAAGCAAAGCAGAGAAGCAGCCATGAAGGAAAGTCTTGAAAGAATCAGTCAACAACTTTTAGTTGGGGAGCTCACAGATTTTTGCCTTATTTAGTGGCAAGAATGAAGTCATTATTGAATTAAAACGATAAGAGTGGCGTGCCACAAATCACGTGCATGGACACAGAAAACATGGAAGAAGCTCTGGTCAAACGTGACCAAAAGTAAATTTTTCAGCAAGTCATGCGTGCGTCGGAAAACTAACCCGTCACATTATTATCAACATGTGAAAGATGGTGACATCAACAGTCTGTGGGATGTTTTTATTGAGCAAGAACAGGGAAGTTGGTCAAATTGGAAAGGGAGATGAATTGAGCTAAAACTTGGATAATCACCCTCAATCGGGGAAATGACTCTAAACCTACAGCCAGACAAACAATCGAATCCAGAATCTGACAAGAGGCACACTCTTAAAAACCTGCAGCTCTAATGGCAGCAAAAAAGTACAGTACAAACACAGAAGCTGAGAACAAATTCATGCCACAATTTTCAGATATTTATTTGCAAAACATTATAAAAAATACTTTATAACTTATCTTTTCTCTGCATATGAAAATCAAACACTATTTTGTTGGTCTATTATACAAAAACCAAATGAATTGCACTGGTTTGTTTATGTAAAGTAACAAAACATGGAGAAGTTTAGTACTTTTTCTAAGAGCTGTGTGTTAATGTCACACTCATACTGAATTACTACGCACAAAATTCTGCTTGATATCCTGTTTTTTTCTTCTTCTGTTTTTTAGAGCTCGTCTTCCTGTCCTACCATCACCTTCAGTGGAAATCAAGGGGTAAGATGATCTGCTATTTCTGCTCCCTAAATACTGTATTTTCCCACATATTGTATCTTAAAAGATATCCAATCTCTGTTGTAGAGAATTGCCGTACCTTGCTCAGAAAATGGAAATGAAGCGAGGATCTTCACCTTCGGAGTGACCAACGTCGCTCGAAACAGTCCCCACGGTAGCTTTGACTGCGTCCAGCAGCACGACGCAGGGTAAGCCATAAAGAAACAGCCAGCAAAAACATAAATATCGACTGCATTATTCATTTTGAGCAAGTGAACAGCCGGCTTTTCTAAATAACAGCCACCGTTGGGACCTTATCGTAGCATTTAGTCATAGCGGTTAACTGTTGCAAAAAGTAGTGTTTAGATATATTCAATGGGATGGATGATGCCAACGTTTCCACATCCTATATGTTTCATGCCAGACTGTGATTACGGTAATAGGAAAAAGGAAAGTGCCTTTACTATACCCTCCTGAGCCTTCCTGTTATCTACTGAAAGTCTTTCTCTCTGTTGCTCTCTTCCAGCCTGAACAAGCTTTTCTTGACCTGTTGTAGAAAGTAGTTTATATTTGAAATGGTTTCTTGCATTGATGTGGGCCCTTCATTCATGAAACACTTCACTGGCTTTGAAAATAGCAACTTTTATTGTCTTCTTCTCAGTGTTTTTTTTAAAAACAATTTGTCCATTTCAAGTGTTATTAGCTGAAAGCTTTTAGCATGGTACGTTCTCTTATCAAAAGAAGACGACATTTTTGAGTTCCTACTTGTTGATCTAGCCAGTTTCTCTGTGTAAAATGTGAATAAAGGTTGGACTTTTCAATTCTCCTCTAGTAAAGAGAAGTTGTTGTTTTTTTTTTTAATAAATCAGCCACAGTTGGGCTTCTGGTTAGGCAAATTACTTTCCTTAACAGCTAACAGGTCATGTTGCCTGCAGCAACATTATCACATAAAGTTGCATTGTTGACGTTATCTTTGGATTTGATTGCCAGAGGAAACCTGGGAAGCAGAGAAGAGAATTTAAATAACGTCGAGGACGGAAATTAAATCCCTCCTGTGGAGTCCTGACGGAATCAGAACTGACGCGCTTTAGAGCTGTTCCTAAAAACTGAATTGGACTCGGCCGGCGAAACTGTCTGGCTGATGCAAGCAGGCATCAACTTAAGCAACCGGGTTCTCTGAAGCAGGTTTTTTTATTAGGAGCCTAAATCATGGCAGGCTGAATGCTGACTGTCCCCCGTCGTGCTCTCAGTGCTGCCGAGGAGCTGACATGTCTCGGAGTGATTCAGAAGAAGATGACAGTCAACGCCACAGATGACTCGTACGATAAGGCTCGCCAGAGCATGGCCCAGGCCGAGGAGGAGACGCGCAGCAGAGGGGCCATCGTCATCAAGAACGGCGCACGCTACCAGGGTAAGAACGGAAAAGCACTCGCATGTCTGCAGCGTGTGTGTGATTATACAACCAGAAACCCAGCGCAAGGCAGGCGCTTGGCCTGAAGGCAATTCTCTACTGTGCTTCTGATATCCTGAAAATGCTGTCAGCCATATTGCATTGGTTGCCTTGGAAACATGTGTAGTAAACAGATATTTTAAGGGTTGCTTTCTTTTTCTTTTATTTTCTTCCTGCACATTTTGTCCCTTTTCTTGGTGATTGCATTTCAGTTTAGCACAAAAATGGACCATGCGAATCCAGAACAATCAGTTTTGCTCTCCGCGTTGTAGAGCCAGCGCTTTAGCTTTTCCTTGTACTACCACTGTTGTTGCATATCCAACCACCAAACCACTTCCTCCTGAGATGATGTTAGTCACTGTCATCATCTCTCAGTGAACACACACACAAACTCATACAAATTTAGCATGTTAAGTTATGATGAGTCTGTTGTTTTAGAGGAAGCTTAAAGGAGGGGTAGGGGCAAATCAACATTATTCATGCCAGGGTTGTGCAACAGTGTGGTTATGTCTTAAATTAGATTGCTACATCTGCTCACTGCGCTCTGTGTGTGTGTGTGTTTGTGTCTTTCTAACCTGACTGTGACTTTCTGGTGGGTTGAACTGAGGTCTTCTTTTTTTTCTATTCACAACTCTGCAAGTGGAGAAAGTTAAGATATAATGACTTCCTCCTCTCATGTCTAATCTTGTCTAAAATGATTTAACAACCTCATTGTTGATACATATTTAGCATAGACTCTGGGGATTAAGTAACACTTTTTTATTTAAACTAACATAACATAATATAGGATTACGTTTTGAATTAAAAATCTTTTATTGTAAGGGCCTGTTTTTTTGTGGGTAACCTGAAAGGCTGCCTATTAAACTGAGTTTAGATCAGTCATCTCTTGGCTCCCGTAGATTGATTGCTAAACTCCTATGAATTGCAAACATTCTTAAGAAGGTTGTAACATAGACACTCTTACACACAGGAAATGATTATAAACCTTGAATAATACTAAATTGGTTTTTCACTGTGTGTGCTCTCCTCTGAATTGTGCTGTGATGAGGTCGTATTTACTGTCACTGTTGGTAATTCAGTGTTTTTTCAGACAATAATTTGTTGGACACGTATATCTAAGAAATTGTCTGCTGCAGAATCAGACTTCTTCACTAGCTCTTAAGGATGTAGTTGCACAGAGTTTTTTACTTGGCCTCGTTTTATTTTATTTACTTCTCATGCATCAAATTTTATGGGTGATTTGGACATGAATAATTAGGATATTTTGGGATGTTTAATGCAAAAACTTGAACTAACTTTAAAAAAACAAACCTTGATTTTCTGCAAGCATTAAACCCATTGTGTAAAGAGCTTTTTTGGCTCTTTACACAACCTTTCTATGTGACTGACATCAGGACTTTGTGATGGCCACTTCGAAACATTGACTTTGTTGTCCTTAAGACCGGTGTTATGCTGAGGGTCAGTGCTTATCCATGTGTGACAAGGCCTGTTTTAACTTCCTGGCTGATCTCTTGAGATGTTGCTTCAATATTTTATCATAATCTTCATTCTTCAGTCCCTCCTGCAGCCAGACAGCCTCAGAACATAAAAGTACCAGTGCCGCTCTTCACTTTGAGGTGTGCTAGCTTAGTTTCCTCCAAAACTAACGACAGTCATCATGGCTAAACACTTCACTTTAGTTTGATTAGACCACGAGACATGTCTCTACAGCTTGGGGTTGTGTCTCTTTGTGTATTTGCAAACCATAATCTTGCTTGTTGTGTTGCTTTTGAACTAATGGCTTCCTCCTGTCTGAATGGACTGTGAGCCCCTGTCTGTACAGGACTTGTCTCACCGTGGATAATGACGCTCTCTCTCCAGCTACAGCCGGTTCCTTCACAAAGACTTAAGCTTTTGTTCTGGGGCTTTCGCACAAATTTCCCAAAGCACATCCATGTCTGGGACTCGGAACCTAAACTTGTCTAGTAATGAGGAGGTTTTATTTTTAGAACAGTATTTGTGAGTGCGATGCTCTAACTGTAGCAATAAGGACAAAATGTACTTTTTTTTTGGTAGTGTGACTGTTTATCTGGAAGATGCTATAAACACAATTTCTAAATGTACTTATTGGTGATGCCTTTCCCCTCCCCCTTTCTTTCTTAATTTCTATCTCAGGCAGGAAGGTGACTGTGCGAGCTCCAGCTCCAGCGCTGGCCAAGCTGACCAAGCCCAAACACTCGTCTCACTCCCTCCTCAACAACATCAAGAGGGGGGTCAGCCTGCCAAGGCAGAGGAAGGGTCCCTGTCCAGTGAGTAGGAAAAGTGTCGGTGACATTAGGGAGCGACCCCTCAGGGAGAGAGTGATGCACCTGCTGGCTCTGAGGCCGTACAAGAGGCCCGAGCTGATCCTGAGGCTGCAGAAAGACGGGATTGCAGACGGAGACAAAGACGTGCTGGACGCAGTTATGATGGAGGTGATGAAGTTACTTTGACGTTGTGGGAATGAATCCAATAAAACATCAGAATAATTTTACTGCCGTTCGACGTATGGTGCAGGAAGAAATTCGAACAGACTGACGGAGGTGGCCTGTTTGTTTTGCAGGTGGGACAGCTCAGTAACAGAGACAGCACATTTGTCCTGAAGGACGGCCTGTACAAGGAGCTGCAGAAGGACTGGCCAGGCTACACCTCAGGGGACCAGCAGCTGCTAAAACGAATCCTTGTCAGGTAATAAAAATGAATCCTCACTGTTTGTTTTGTTGTTCTATCAGACAGTTATTTGCTGTTTTAATCAGTCATCTTTATTATATTTATCAATGCCGGTTTACCAGCTGCTTGAGTAGAAAACCACTCGCACTTAAATAGAAAATAAATTTGTTAGTAAGATTGTCGCAGAGGGTGAAGGTCAGAGAGTGAAGATGAGAGAGTGATATCTTGTAAACAACATTACTTTGGTTTCAAGTCATGCAGTTGTACTGAGCGGCAGCTTGAGGATCATCAACAGCCTCCTTTGGCGTTGCATAAACTGAGTGAAGTATGGTGTCACCTGCATGAAGTCACTCTTAAGCTGGAAATGTATTTTGCTGAAAGTTCTCAATAAAAATGAAAATTAAAACTCATTCTAAAATTAGCTAAATATGAATCAAAAGGCCAACATTCTCAGAACTGAAATGGCTTAAAGAATTTAATAAGGAGCTCTTCCACGGTAGGTTCACCTGTACCGGCATTTTCATGATTCCTCTATTGCAGTTCATCTTTAGACAATCCTGCAGCAACAGACGCATGAAGTATAAAAGTCACATCGCTTGATCGGCTCGCGTGTGTTAAACACAAACCACTGACGGTGTGACAAGAACTCGGCCTTAAATAGAAACGTGCATGACTTTATATGTGTGCCACCAACCTGAATGTACAGTGAAACTGATGTGAGCGCATATGTTGTGTATTTTTTTATTTTACTATTCAAATAAAAAAAATAGCTTGTTTTAAGCATTAAATAGCTTGTTTTAAGATTCACTGGTGGTTTATTTAATTTGAATTTAGCTGAAGTGCAAAAAGCTTCTTATTTATTTAAATGATGTTTTTTGGTATATGTTTTTTTAAGACTCTATAGTTAGTTTAAGTATTGTCAATAATATCTTCCAGTAACCCTAACCCTATTTTAAAATTTTATATCAACTTTTAACTTTTTTCTTTTTTATTATTATATTTTTATTTAGAAAGACTTCCATCACATTTGTTAATTACAGCTTTACCCATTTAAGATTGTTCATGAGGATAGAAGCAGAGAGTCCAAGTGATTTTGCCCATACTGCCTGTCTGGTATTTTCTCTTTCAGACTATTACTAACTTTAGTTGTGAACGATAACAAAAATGGCAGTTGCACCACCTCAAGCACTAAAAACCACAAGAACATAAAAGGGCAGCACACATAATTCACAAGTGCAGTCAAATGAAGTCAAATCTAAATGGTTTTACATACTCAGTCCGTTTGGTACAGTTCTTATAAAATTTTTCTTTTTCAACTTGGAGGCAAAAAGAAATCTTTTCCATAACATAAATCTGGTAAACAATTTCAATCCATTCATCGATAGTGAGTGGATCTGGTTTCAGCCATTTCCTCGTGACGGCTTTCTTACTGGTTGCCAGTAGAATAGCCAGCAGTTTTTTTTGTCTTTATTTTAAAAACATTTTTAACACAAAAACACAGTTGGCTGTTGCTGGACCGCCCCAGCAACCTTACCAGTGGGCTTAGCAAGATTTCTGGGGGAAACTCTGCGGTGCATCTATCATTTACTTGGTTCCTTATTTTTGTGTTTTCCTGCTTAACCAGGAAAAAGCCACAGCTTTCCATGCCTCCCACTTAAAACAACATTTTATTTCTGCGTTCTGCCTGCTTGATTGTTGATGTACAATGCTTTCCTTGCAGGAGACTTTTCCAACCACAGCAGAACCTCCTCACTGTCCCCGAGGCCCAGGTCAGCCCTCTTCGGGAGACCCCCAACTCATCACCTGCACACCGCCCAAAACACTCCCTCCTCGATGAATACGCCGATCCTCTGGCCAGCAAGAAGCCCAGAATATCTCACCTGACGAGCAAATCAACGAGTGAGAATTTCAGACTGAGGTCTTCTAAACAGGAGGCTCAGAAAGACGCCGAAGCAACAGCAGAGGACGGGCAAAACAACTCGCTTAACCCCAAAAGACTTTTTGACTCGCTGTCAGCAGTTTGTCAGCAGGAAGCAGAAGTGGCTAAAAGACTGGAACAGACGGATGCTCCTGAAGAGGAACCTAGAGACCCAGAAGAGCAACAGAAACCCAAGTCGGATCACCCCTCTCTGCCCCTGATGGTGCCCAATCTGAGCAGACATACGGTCAAAAAGAAGAAGAGCAAACACAAAGATCAGGTGAGAAAACAGACACCTGCTTTAAGGTGGTTGTTTTTTATTTTTAATGGGATTTCAATTTTAGGTAATCTGTTGATATTTTTTATGTTTTTTTTAAGGAGAAAGAAGAATGGAGAGACAAAAAGCAAAGGAGAAAAGATAAAGATTGCAGTTCAGATTATTCAAATAACGATGCTCCTTTGCAATGCACAGGTAAGAACTGACAGACTTGGTGAAACCGTTAATTTCTCTGTACTTTTCTCCTCACTTACAGCTTTTCTTTGTTTCTTTCAGAGACGAGTAAGCTAATGTTTGACTCCAATGTACCTCAAGTTGACACTGACTCAGCAGACTATTTATCGTAAGTAGTTTGTTTGACCTAGTTGCATTCCTGTTTAAGCAATAGTTTGCTTTCCTGTTCCCCTGCAACCTGCAGGAGAGCAAACATAGGAATGCGTCTTTACAAAACCGGGGGTCTTTCATTGAGGTCTGAAGTTACAGCCGTATAAAGCCGTATAAAGGAAAACGCTCGCAGGGCACCAAAATGTATTTTTTCCAAACTAAAAATGCAAAACAAATTTTTAATAAAACGGGTCATTCAAAACAATGTGAATTATCTCTGTTTCTATAAGGAGAATTGATTATCTTTTATAGTCACTACTTCAATTTCAATAAAGTACTGTCATGTTTTAACTTTTGCAGTTTATAGTGAGCACAAGTATTATTGTGCTACCGTTTTCTTTTCAGATGTTTAGCTGCTCAAAAATGTGAGCAACACAGAAAATGATTAATATGAAATCCAATTATTATTTGTATGCTATTTATTACAAAATCAATATTGCAATATTTAAGGATATATTGAATCACATCGATTTCAAATTTAAATCTAACCCAAAGAATCTAAATTGAATTGACTTGGGAGTTTCTTGATACCCAGCCCTTGTGATTATTCTTTCCCATCTCAATAAAAACCTAAACAGTCAATATTTTATTGACATGAAGTAGTTTTTTTTTTTTTTTTGGTCTTATAATTCTGTTCAGTAGTTATTTTTTTTGGAAGTCTCTAGTCGACTTACAGATGCAACTTTCAGGGATCTGTAAGTTGTGGTAGATCCATAACTTATGAAGGATCTCACATATCATGTAACATAAACATAAATAATTTATGTTATTTATTTTTGGGTCGATTGGTTCACCTTCTAATAGGATAGAAAGCATAAAGTCAGAGCAATAATGGATGCTTTCCTGCTCAAACCAGTATGTTTTCTTTTTTCTTTGTGCAGGAAGTACACGGCCATTTCCAGCCACAACCAGAGACAGAGCTATAAACTGGACTTCAATAAGGAGTACAGCGAGTACAGAGACTTGCACGCTCGCATCGACAGCGTCACGCAGCAGTTCATGGACCTGGACACTCAGCTCAAGCAACTTCACCACGAGTCACACAAATACAAGGTAAGCTATAAGAAGAAAAATACGCATTTTATTGAAGGTGTGGATATTTCCTGCTTGTTCTGATTTCTGTGTTGTTTGTTTTTTTTTTCCTCTCAGACTGTTCGGAATAAAATCCTACAAGAGTACCGGAAAATTAAAAAAGTAACTCTCCTCTTTTTCTGAACAAATGTTTCCTCTGGTTCGCCTGGAGGTAATCAGTGTTCTTTGTTTGTCTCTTTAGTCCAATCCCAACTACAATCAAGACAAAGTTCGCTGTGAATATCTACACAACAAGCTGGCTCACATCAAGAAGCTCATATCAGACTTTGATCAGCAGCAGATCACAGTGGATCACTCCGGCCCCAAATGAAGCGCCCGGCTGGGGAGAATTCGAGGAGAAAGGAAACATCCTGAGGCTGCTGAGCTCAGCGCCATCATCCTGCAGCCGTCATGGCTGGAGCAACCTGCTGTAAACATCAGCAGTGTTCAGAGTACAGAAAAGTGGCTTATTTTCTTAGACAGCGAGGAGCTCTCACTGTCTGCACTGATGTGGTGCAGACACGAGAAGTCGCTGCAGTTCTGTTCAGGCGGCTCAAACTGGAAACGGGTGCTGAGATGAGCTACTAACCCTGAAAACATTTAGCAGGTCCTCATCTCTTGTTATACTTTAGTTGTGAAGTATCGCTTGTGTGTTCTGGTTGCCAGGTTGGTGTTCAAGTTTTAACCTGAGAAAACTGCATGCTGTACATACCCAGAAAGTCCGCATGATTTGTCAGGTGAGGGTTATTTTTTTTTCTTTGTGACGGCAGCTAGGACAATACAAAGGCCTGTCCTTCAGTGTTATTTAAGCTGGGTGAGCTCTTCATCTGTTAGCTGTTCATCAGTTTGGATAAAATCATTTAAAAATCCACTTGGACCCAGGACTCATTGTTCATCAACTGCGTAATCAGAGAACGTACTCTTGACATTTGCTGAAAGTGTAAATTACAAATGGTTGAAACTAATGTACAGAGCCTTCCATACTGTAAGCAGAGATGATTTAAAGAAAACACTGTAATCTGAAAATAATGCATGTTGTGTACTTTGCAGACTGTATGATGAGAAAAACTAAAGGTATTGTCAAAGTTTCTAATAAATAATTTTGTATGGATTCAAGTTCTCATTTTTTTCTTGGATTTTTACTGGTGTGCATAATAGGATGTTATAACTTCTTGTTGTGTTTTCTTTTGTGTCAAGTGATGATTGCATTGTCCATCCATTTCTTTTCTCAGTGTGATCCCTTTGCTGTTATTATAGTTCTGGACGTCGTTAAGATAGACATCATATGAGCATTTTTGACGGATGTGCTGATTATTCAAGGTGAAACTAGAAGTAGATAATCAAGTTTAAATAAGTTGGGGTTTTTCTAAGCTTCACATACAATATCAAGTTGTACACATAGTACCAAAGACACTCCTTTAATAAGTGGATAAATGTTCAAAAGGTTATGGTTGTATATTTGAAAAGGGAAAAATCACCTCAGTAGTTTAATTTTATGGGGCAGACCTGACTAGCAAACATTATTTACGAATACTAAATGAGGTTAAAGTTGGAGGCCAATGCATAAGCCGGTAGTTGGCCTTATCCCAGTACCAGAAATCCTAACATCAGCTTTCCTAAACCAGCTTAGTTGTGTGTTTTGGATCATTGTCCTACCAGAAACACACACCTGGTCAAGCCTTCAACCATCCGACTGTTGATCTGAGGTGAAGTTGAAGAACTGAAAGGGAGTTCTTCGTAATTCCATCCACTTTTGCAGCAGTAGTTGCACTGGAGCAAAAAATAAAGGTTTTGGAGTATTTATATTAATTATGGAACACCCATAAATATGCTTTATACAATAAAAAATATGCTTGAAAAAGTTACATGGAAAAAGAAGACTTACAAAAGCTAAATGTTACAATTTGAAGAACATTGGAAAGAAATTGCTCCGTTTATTTGTATTAAGTGGCAGACTTTCAATTTTTAAAAAAACAAAAATAAACCCAAACTGAAATAGTAAGCAATGATTGGCTGTTCAGTTACAACTGAAGCCTCGCCTATTGGCTGAATGTGCGAGCGGCCTCTTGATTGGCTGCCCCGGAGCTTTTTGCCCTGGTAACAACTTCCGGCTTTTGTTAGCGTGCTAGTGGTAAACAACTTGAAATCTGTAAAATACTAAGCTGTCCTTGAATTTTATGTGAGACAGCTCAGGGTGATATGAAGGGAAAATACAGACGCATGCGAAATGAACGCTTACGGTGGGTTAAACATGTTTTTTAATGTATTAAGTAATTTAAGGGCAGTGATAAAACACTCCAAGCTAATAATGCAGGTGTGAGACCAGCAATTTTATTCAGTCGGACAGCTCGGTGTATGACCATTTCTAGAAAGAAATGTTGCATTACTAGTAGCGACTGTAATTTTTAACATAATTGTTATAACTCACCTAACTTTCCTTGTATCACTACTAGGTAAGAAAAAAAACATGCAAATATCAAATATGTGATTTTCTTCCCACTTTTTTTCTGTGGCTTCTATCCACACCTCCTCGTTCCGTCTTCTCAGTCATGTTAGGAGTTTTCCAGACGAGGCAAAAGCTGAGGACATCGCCGAGACTCCTGTCCAGAGCGGGACTCCCACCTGTTGACCTCCAGGTGCAGCTTCTTCTCAGGGGCCGCTGTCCACAAAGTGCGACCTTCTCCCGTGAGCTTCACCTCGGACCAGGTGGATCCGCGTCGTCACCGGCCGCTGCCCCACAGAGGCTGCCTTTCTCCAGGGTAACTGTGGAGGATTTGACCTTTTTCAGGAAGACACTGCCAGGCAGGGCCATCACTGACCCAGACCTGGTGCAGTCCAGTAATGAGGACTGGCTGAAGTCTGTGAGAGGTGAATCCCAGAATTGCATGTCATTTTTTTTTTTTTTACTTCATTTGGTTAATTTACTGCATGTTTAGATGCTTGTGTTTGAGTCCTGCAGGATCAAGTGAAGTGTTGCTGAGACCTCAGACAACACAGGAAGTGTCACAAATTCTCAGGTATACTAGTGACTACATAATGCTTTGAGCTATTGTTCCATATTTTATCTCTTTAAAAATATAACATTTGAACACACTGCACAAATTTGAATTGGAGAGAAGGTTATTTTTTAATACTTAAAAAAATCTGAAAATTGCTGAAAGCCCACCAAGACCTGACTGGTTAGCTACACTGACATGATGGCGAAAGGAGGACATTGATAAGAAAAGCATCCAAGAGGCCTATTGTAACTCTGGAGGAGCTTGAGAGAGCAAGACCAATCTACAGGACAACTATTAGTCATACACCTAGCATATTCTACTTTTGAGAGTGCAGTGGTTGAAAGCAATAAGAAATTTATTGCAAGCTGTGTAGTAAACCTAGAAGGTAAATGAAACCACATTTGCAGGCCCATCTTTTGGTCTACGAGCAAATAAAAACAAACAACTGCATATCACCTTAACTGCTTCACTCCAATGGTGATAACATAATTTTGTGGGAAGGCTTTTTTCAGGAGGAGTTATAGAAACTGCTCTCTTAATGGGAAGATGAATGGAGATCCTGAAGGATGACCACAAGAGGCAGAATAAAAATCCACAACACACTTTTAAGTTGGTTTTTTTTTTTTTTAACCCAACAAATACTTTGTTTTTAAAGTTATGTACTGTTTTGTTTAGGTGTGTCAATGTGTGACAAAATGGGATAGAAACTCAAGGACTGTGGATATTTATGCAAGGCCCTGTAAACGTATTGTCATTTTTCATGAGGACTTTTGTTTTCCTTCTTTAGTTACTGTCAAAGTCGCAACCTGGCAGTGAACCCTCAAGGAGGTAATACTGGTCTAGTCGGTGGCAGCGTGCCTGTGTATGACGAGATCATCCTCTCCACCTCTCTCATGAACAACATACTTTCCTTTGATAAAATCTCTGGTAAGGTTCAACCTAAACCAGCCACCGCTTTAAGAAAGGTCACTTGAACAATAACCCTTTAGATTCTTCTTCTCAGGTATTCTGACCTGTCAGGCAGGTTGTGTGTTGGAGAACTTGTCCCTCTACCTGGAGGAGAGAGACTACATCATGCCACTGGATCTTGGAGCAAAGGGCAGCTGCCAGATCGGGGGCAACGTGGCAACCAACGCAGGCGGCCTGCGGCTGCTCCGATACGGCTCCCTGCGCGGGACTGTGCTAGGCCTGGAAGTTGTGAGTGGATATGTGAGCCCACAACAAACGCACTCGGGCTCACTGTGTTTATTCTAACAAGAGAGAAAAACAACGTTGGTGGTTAACATCAGTCCAGCAGTTTCTACCCCTAGGCATTAAATAAAATGAAATAAAAAAGAAGAAACAGACTACAGAGCAATGGTTCCCAATGAACAGTTGATAGAAGTTGTAAAATTAAACACAGCTAAAAAGTACAACATTAATAATAATAACGGGTAAAAACAAATATAAAACATGGCAAAATTACCCATGAAACGCTGTATGTAACTACATTTTTCTAACGTATGTTAAAATGGAATACTTGTAAATTAAACACAGAAGAAGGGGAGGAGCTGACTGTTACTGGTTGCCATGGTAACCACCTAGCGTCAACATAGAAGTCAGGAGAAAAAAAAAATGTTTTGCCTCAACAAAATGAACGTGAAAACTAAACTAATTTTGACAAACTTCACAACTATAATATTGTTAAAATAAAACCCTGTTATAGATGTGGCTTTTACATCTGACATCGTTTGTTTTTGTGAGGATTTTGCAGTATTTGACTCAAAGCTCAAATTTTTAATGCATGTCTTGTTTAGGTGCTGGCAGATGGACAGGTGCTGGACTGTTTGTCCACGCTGCGGAAGGATAACACAGGATATGACCTCAAGCAGCTGTTCATTGGTTCAGAGGGCACTTTGGGCGTCATCACTGCGGTCTCCATCCTTTGCCCTCAAAAGCCAAAATCCGTTAATGTTGTTTTCCTGGGTAGGAGTTTCTCCGCGTTCGTCTCCTGGGTGTAAAAACGACAGCGGTTCGGCAGAGCAGTGAGTGTTTCTGCTTTCCGTTGTAGGCTGTGAAACCTTTGACCAACTGCTGAAAAGCTTTCAGCTCTGCAAAGGCATGCTGGGAGAAATCCTGTCAGCCTTCGAGTTCCTGGATAGTGAGTGTATGAGGCTGCTGAACACACACCTGAAGCTGGCCAATCCTATCTCTGGTATGCACACACATGCCAGTAGTTTATAAAAACACATAACTCGTGCAACTTTTTTACATTCTTTCATGCTACAACCACTAGCTTCAGTGTATTTTATTGGGAATTTATGTGACATACCAACAGAAGGTAATGGATGCAGCTGCTGCTCTTCCAGTTACCATGGACCGCTTGGCTACTTTTACTAGGAATGAAATCCTAGCCCTGAACAGAGCAGGTTGCTCTGGACTTTTTGGGGGAGGGGAACTCAAGAAACAGGGTTGAACACAGATGACAACAGATTTTGCCTTCATTAATTGTCCCAGTAATTATTGTGATAAACATTTATATTGTCATTTTGAGACTGTTTTCAAGTAATATATTGATAATAACGTAATAATGCAAATTCTCCCTCTCAAAGATGAATAAACCTTAATTTTGTAAAGAGCACTCAGCTCTTTGGAACGGGAACAGAAAGATATTTAAAATATCTAAAATAAACACAATTATGTGTAAAATAAAATTAATTATGATGTCTCTGTAAACAAAATTGGTCAGAATTGAAAATTATTGAGTTCATTTTAATTGCACAACTCCACAGGCTTACATTTATACTTTTATTTTTATGTGTAAAATTGTACTATTTAAATCATTTTATTTCCACTTCACATGTATGTGCTACTACTTTGCGTTGAGGCATGACGTATAATTCCAGCCACATCTATCGAAGACAGTGGTTGTAATATGACAAAATGTGCTATGAGTTCTAGTGCTATGAATTCTTTTACAGGATATGTGTTTTCTGTTGTGCAGATTGCCCCTTTTACATTGTCATCGAAACATCTGGATCTGACTCAGACCACGACTCACAGAAGCTCCACAACTTTTTAGAGGAAGCAATGACATCGTTATTAGTTACAGATGGTACTGTAGCAACCGAGGAATCAAAAATAAAGGTAAGGGGATGTTCTTAAACTTCACATCTTCACATTTATGGGTTCACCCATTCAACTAAATATGACATAAAATAATAAGGATGAACAATTTTTTTTTAATCCAGACTCCTATGTCTTTGCATCGTAGAGCGGTTCTTGTGTGTCTGGACTATTAAAAGCACATCAGACGCCTACAGTCCTGCAGTGGGTGACTTGTGTTTTCATTCTAACAAACTCAGACACTGTGGTCTATTCTGAGTCACTGAGTAGAGAGTCAAAGCAACCCCTGAAAAATGTCTCAAAACCACTGCAATACACCACTCAAAACTTTAAATGAGTGAAGTAATCAACGCTGATCAAAGATCATCTGATCACAGTGCAGGAATCAGCTGAAAAACTTTTGGTTCAGGTGATTATGTTGATGTTCCTTCAAAATTAAACCGCTGCAGACGGTCCTTTTGAACTAGACACACAGAGAAATCAACCAGTGACTGAAGTCAACCCATCTTTGGCTTTTTGATGGGAAACTCAACATTTGAACTTTTTCCAGGCAGTAAACTTTCAAATGTCTGCTTTTGTAATGATAACCGTGCTAAAAGCTAAGATAACATGCTGAAGATAAAAACAAGCTAAGTTTCTTTTTTAAAAAAATCTCAACTAGCATGTATTCTTATAAAACACATGTCATTTTCTCTGCTCCCACTGTAAATAGTTATCAACCTCATGGGAGCTTCTTGTTTTGGACAATCATTTATATTGTCTGGATAAGTATGAGAAAATATTTATATCATAACTTTATTCCCTATCCCATATTGGGTGTCAATTCATGCCTTTTTTTTGTCATCCCTTTCTTACTTCTTCTCTGCTTTTTTTCGTACACCTTTCCAAATGTCACCCTGTCCTCCTTCATATTTTGTCTTTCTTCCAGGTGTCATATTTAAAGCCCGAACACTGTAGACACATTTGCCATAAATTCACAGTGTATTTCATATTTTAAAATGAATGAAAATTATATAGAATTATGGCTCATAATGGTAATATTCTTGGGAACCTTTCTTTCCTTTTTTATATTAATGAAAGTAAAGCCGTGTTTCCTCCTGCTGCTGCTTTAGAACATTAGTTTTGAGAGCTGAATGACTTATTCAGACTTTCCATTTCCACCGCTCCAGATGCTGTGGTCAATGCGTGAACGTGTCACCGAGGCGCTGACTCACGACGGCTTCACCTACAAGTACGACATCTCCCTTCCGGTGGAGCGGATCTACCAGCTGGTGACGGACATGAGGCAGCATTTGGGAGAGCGAGCCAGGAGCGTGGTGGGATACGGACACGTAGGTAAGACCACAGTATGGGAGGATGAGTCAGGAGGTTTTCCGTCCTATTCTCACCCTTCCTCTCACTTCCCCTTGTAGGTGACGGCAACCTCCACCTTAACATCACCTCTTCTGCAAAGGATCCCGCCCTGCTGGCGTCCATTGAGCCGTTCGTCTACGAATGGACGGCCAAATTTCAGGGCAGCATCAGCGCAGAACATGGACTGGGCCTTAAAAAGAGGAATTACATCTATTACAGTAAATCAAGGCCAACTGTGGCCGTCATGGGTAAAATGAAGATGTTGCTGGACCCCAAAGGTATCCTGAACCCGTATAAGACTTTACCAGATGATCTAAAGTGATTTCAAATAGAAATATTCCAGAATCCATCCTTTACAGCGTATCTGCCACATTGTCTGCAATCTTCTTTGTATGTTTGTAGTTCAGAGCTGCCACTTTTGCACTAAAACAACAATGAGATCTTTTTGGTAAAGTTGCAGTCTTAACATTCACTTTGACTTGCTTGTGTGTAGCTTTAAAAAGCACAGGGCAAACCTTTCAGTGTGGCTCAGAAAAAAAAGAAAAGAAACTGTTAATTATGCATGTTAGTGTAACCTTTTGGCTTCCACTAGAGGGCCATCATGATGCACCAGAGTAGAGAGATCGGATAATGTCTTATAGGTGTGTATTTGCTTCAGATTGAAGTTGAATGAAATTGAGAAAAGCTTAGACACTAAAATTGCAATAATCAGTTAATCGTCAATCAAGAATGCAATAAATGTTTTATTACATATAAAAAAAAAGACAAAGCGGTATTTTTCTTCAAAGCAAAGCCAGCACTTGTGAGCTTATTTCTTTGTACACCTAGGCAATGTTTTAGTTTTGAACCAGTAATATAAATAAGTGTCCAATGAATATGGAGTGTTTTCTTTTCCCTCCAGTTATTTAGTCGGTTTCTGCTCCATCGCATTACTGAGGACAAGTGAAAAATCAGCTGCTGTCGTCTGAATGACAGAAAAAGGAAAAAGTTGCTTAACACCAGCAGATCCTGTCTATTCCTTTCTGCTCGAGTTTCGAACATTTAATCAAGTATGCAAGGCAGAGAGAGTGTGTTTCATTGTCTTAATGCAAGATATTAGATCTTACTAAATTCACTTATAGTTTAGGTCAGAAGTTTCTATACCTTCCATTTAAAATGTTATTTTGGGGCTTTTAATGATTTTTGATTTGACAACTTCATTGTATGGCAGGGGAAAAAAAGGCTGGAGCACCAATTTGGCTTTAGTTTTCTGCAATCAGCACATGGTCAAAAGTATACATACAGGTTCAGATATACATATACAAGATATGTAATTGTTATCACACTATGAATATGTCCTGTGCCACTGCTTTGGGAGGTAATTCAGTCACAATGTGCCTGTAATATGTTTAATGCAGCATAAAAAGCTTTTAAACATGGCAAGGTGGTCAAGGCATTAAAAAGCTACAACTAAAATATCTAACTTCTAATACAACAGGCATCAGCTAGAAGCTTTATTTTAAAAAAAATAAAACCTTACATGGATTTTTTTTCTTCAGGAAACTAGATTATGAACTTAATCTGAAGTCTGTTTGCTATGAACTCTTTTATTCATTCATTCACAAGTCCCTATAGTGACACTGACAAATATAAATGGCTTTTTTTTTTACTCAACATATACATCCTAATGTTTGTGGAAAACGTTTTTTTTTAGATAATTACACCTTCACAAGTTTTCTAAATCCATATACCAAGTTAAAGCAGAAATTAGAGTTGCACATTTGACTGCCCTACTTGTGAAAAATATTTGAGTTTATTTAAATTGGTTGAGTTTCTGTGTGGACCTGGATTTTAAGCATCATTCAAAAATGTTTTATATAATTAAGGAGCTAACTGTTAGCCTGCTTCATCCAATCTAAAACCAGTCTTGGTGTGTGTTTGGTTTCACTGACCATTTGAAACGCCCAGTAAACCGACTATAAACTATAAAATGCTGCAAAGTATATATATGTATTCATTTGAATCCTGGTAAAATGTTGCATAAGTTTAAACTTCCGCACCAAATTCTGGTCTTTAATAATCAGTGAAGTATGTTGTCTATTCATTCCATCACAGAACAATTAAAACAAACAATTAAAAGCCCCAAATTAATATAATATTCTTCCCAATTGAGAATGTAATTCAAACTTCACAAACAGCATAGTGTTCTCCTCTCTTTATACTCACCCACATCCTGTTTCATCCCATTTCTCAATATCAAAAAGTTAAACGTTCTGCATTTCTCAAATTATTTCCTACTTGGTAGTGACAATAGTTACAGTCCAATAGCGTTAATGTCTATATATGTTCACAATCACTTGCACACATCATCATCATACACCAGTCTTACATAAATCCTCAGTAGTGTGGCAACAGTGGAGGTTCAATACATAAATATCATTTTTAAAACGGACTAAAAAGTTTTGATTCTATTGGCTCTTTTCCTTTAGTAAGTGAACATGTTGAGTATTCGTTGGCTTGTTCAAATCACGCCGAGTGAGTGAAGTAAAATCTGATTGTCTCTCAGCAGAATGCCACAAACGCATGCCAAAGAAAATGCTTGGCTGGAGATCAGATATTGGACTCAGCATGTAGTGTTTGGTGTGTGTAGAAAGGCCAGACCCAGAGCCGTGTAAACTGTGCATTGAAGCGGTATGATTGGGTACTATAATATGCCAACCCTTCACACTCTGTAACAGTCTGCAGCGGTAACTCGCAGGGCTACGGCTGGTTTGTTCAAATGCGACGGCTCCAAATGTCTTCAAGTCAAACAGAGGGATGTTGGTGGAAGGCAACAACAGAGAAAGGAAGAGCAAGAGAAGGATAGAAGCTTTCCTGTCCATCTCCATCCTTCAGATTGCCTCTTGTTTCAACAAACTCCGAGCTCATGTCGAAGTCAAGCCTCTGACATCACTCAGGCACTTCCGTCTCATGACTCCTTGCCCTTCTCCAGGGAGCTGTGGATCTTATCAAGGGTCTTCTTGATGCGCAGCGCTGTGAGTCTGGCAGAAGGGTTCTGGTACCAACACTCCTTCATCAGCTTAACCAGAGCAGAGAGTGTCTGAGGGAGACAGCGTGTGTTAGAGGAAACTCCACAATCAATGTCTTCACTACAGCCTTCAGATAAAAACAATCCTATGGATGATTGCATCAGAAAACTGTTTAGTTCTTATGGGTATGAAATTTTTATTTAATAAAACATTTTAAGAAGGCTAGGCTCATAAGCTTATATGGCAAAGCCTCTTGACATCTAATAGTGCAGTGCAAACCTGACACTAGTGTTAAGGTCGCGGTTGCAAAGCCAGTAAAGCAACTTAAGAAAAACTAAAAATAGAGCACTTAAAACAGAACTACCGTATTTTCCGCACTATAAGGTGCACCACATCATAAGGCGCACCTTCAATGAATGGCCTATTTTAAAACTTTTTTCATATATAAGGCGCACCGCATTATAATGCGCATAGAATAGACGCTACAGTAGAGGCTGGAGTTACGTTATGCATCCATTAGATGGAACTGCGCTAAAGGCAATGTCAACAAAATAGTCAGATAGGTCAGTCAAACTTTATTAATAGATTACAAACCAGCGTTCTGAAAACTCTGTTCATTCCCAAAATGAATAAACAGCTGTTTTATTATTTTCCCCGAGGTAAAGTAAGTGATGTGGTATTTTCGTGACACAGTTTATCTTTTAACAACAGCAATGTATAACATATAGTGGAGGGGAACTTTTCCTCGATTCAATAAACACGTGAAAAGCAGTCTGATACTGTTACGGTAAATCAAACGTTAGTGCAATCACAATATATATCCACTTCCGCACCATTGATTGGTTCATGTTAAATTCTCTCGCTGCTGCTCTATTCCCGTGTTCTACTGCGTGACTGATCGCCTTGAGCTTAAACTCTGCGTCGTAAGCGTGTCTCTTAATAGGAGCCATTTTGGGGTCTTTACACAAAACCCAGCATGCACCGCGCGCTTCTTCTTCTACGGGGAAAATGAAGTCGGCGGCTGCTTACAGTAGTTGCGAGACCTGTTGTGGCTCAATATTGGTCCATATATAAGGCGCACCGGATTATAAGGCGCACTCTCGGCTTTTGAGAAAATTGGAAGGTTTTTAGGTGTGCCTTATAGTGCGGAAAATACGGGAAGTCATTGTAGTTTTGTGCTGTCTTACTAAAGTTGCTTCCTTAGATGCTCTTAAAGCAATTTATTTTCTAATTTGCGTCTTTGTGACAAATATGAGTAAAAAAAGGCAAGAAGAAAAAGGTTTTCCTTTTTCTTACCGGATCTGAAAACCAGCGATTAGGAATGAAAGGCCTCTGCTGCTCCACACACACTACTTTCCTCATGTCCTCAAAGCTGGGGTCGTTTGGCACCTGATCGTAAAAGGGAGGTCTGTACTCTTCGACGATACCTGCACTCAACAACAACAAAAAAAAGAGAGCGAAATTACAAAAACTATTCTAGCCTACACAGAAGTTGGAACGATTGCGTCACCCTGGCAACCGAGTTTCACACATGGCGCTCACCGTTGCTGTACGTGCGCCTCGCTATCTCCCACAGCACCAGTCCGAAGGCCCATATGTCAACCCTCTTGTAGGCGTCGAAGCAGTCGGTCTGAATGGTTTCATCCAGCACTTCAGGTGCCATATAGCGTTTGGTGCCAACCTTGGGATTGTTGCCCACATCCAGCAGGTTGTCAGCCTGAGTGTGTGTCACAGCCAGCCCTGTAAATTACAAACAGAATCACAGCAAAAGAGCAGAAAGAAAAGGAAAGCTATATTAATTACACAGTCCACAAACCCGCAAGGTTTGATAAGGGCAGAATCTGTTATATAAAAAAAATAAATTACGGGAAATGAAGTAGTGGAATAAAAACTAACCAAGGTCTGCAATGCAGCAGCGCAGCTCCTTGGTCACCAGGATGTTTTTGCTCTTCAGGTCTCGGTGTGCAATGGCCGGTTTTCCCTCGGTGCCAAAGATCTCGGTGTGCAGGTGAACCAGGCCGTTGGCGATTGACGCCGCCATCGCCAAGCCCTCCGATGTCTCCACCGCAACTCGCTGCAGGTAGTCGTACAGCGAGCCGTTTTCATGGTATTGAGTGATGAGCCACAGCTGAGTGCTGGAGTTTCGAGAAGTCATGTCGGACGCCATAAATCCTGGGAGAAACCAACAAACCAAACTAAGAACTATGAACCCTTGATTCTTTCATCCATCTATTTTGGTTCGGTAGTTCAGGTTTAGCTCACCAAGAATGTTCTCATGCCTTAGCATCACAGTGTTGTAGATCTCCGTCTCCCTGAACCAAGACTTTTCGTCTCTGGAGGAAAAGATTTTCACGGCAACGTTCTCCCCTTGCCACTGACCGCGCCACACCTCTCCATATCGCCCCTTACCTGAAACACAAAGAGTATTTTTTCTATTCAGGAACTATACTTGGAAAATGGCTGAACGAAAAAAGTGGAAAAGCAACCAATATTCAATTTATTAGGTATGGCAAACTCAATTTGTTTCCATCAGGGTTTTTTTTAACGCGCATTTTGAAGACACGTGTTAGAAAAGGTTTTAATTTGACAGAAACAGCTAAATAAAATAAAACAAAAAAAAAAAACACACACACAAAACGTTTCTACACTCAAAGTGATTATTGTTTTGTCCCAAAAAGTTTTTATTATTAAAGTTAATTACAATTTTGATATTAATATGTAGATATGTGATGCTTTTTGTCACTACGGTGAAAAAGTTACATGCATTCATCTGCTTGATGTGTGACGGTACATTATGGATTCTCTGTTTCACTTGCTAAATATTAATAAAACTGAATAATAAAATGTATATATAAATATGTCATTTTTATTTTTAAATAATGACGAGTAAAATTAGGTATGATGGATTTTTTTTTATTGCTTTTGTCAAAATGACGGACAACAAAAAGTCTTGTGCAACGCTTTCATTCACTGGTAGGTTTGTGCCTTACTAGAGGCACAAAACTAAAAACTTCCTACATATCCTGGTTGAGTTGCTTCAAACTAGTAGAAGAAAACACGGCTAAATTGAAACATGACTAATCAGAGAAGTCTAAGTCCGCTTACCAACACACTCCACCAGGCTGATCTGCCTGGCTACAGTTCTCTGGACGAGGAAGGGAAGACCTGAACCACTGCCTGAAGTGCACGAGTGATCCAAAAGATCCTGCAGGAGAAAGGACGAGCAGATGCTCAGACTGAATCCTGTCCTAGTTTTGGGTTTCTTTTATTATTAATCTGTACAACTCTTACAGCTAAAGTGCTGTCTCCCACATTGGAGGTGATGAGACCATCTCCCTGCTCAGTGTCAAACTCTTGCAGTCGCTGGAGGCGGCCACGGTGGAGCCTCCTGCAGGCCAGAACCGACACCACAGACAGCAGGACCAGAACCACCACTGGGGCGAGCACAAAGAGAGCCAACGTCTCCACCCGGTACCGAACCGGTTCCCCTTCAGGGGCTGTGGGAAAACAGAGAAAGAAAGGAGAGGATGCTTATGAGAACCTTCGTTATCCGGTACGGCACTCGTTCTGATTCACGGTCCGACTCCTTGCTGCCTGACCTGATATAAGAAGCGACATCAGGAAGCTCCTGGTGGTGTTTCCGTTGCACATGTGCTTGGAGCAGCAGTGGACGGCCTGATGGAAGGACGGCGCCGTGAAGCACTGCAGTCGCTCTTTAAAACAGCCATGCTCCAGCAACACCTCGCCGCCGCTCACTTTAATCGAGGAGAAGCACCGGGTGCCTCGACACTCTGGGGTCTGAGGACATTTGGAGCCTTCGCAGAGACACATCAGGTGTCCTTCTGTAAAAGACATGAGGTTAGGTCCGACACACAAAGAAAGGACTCAAATAATCTGAGGGAAAAACCTCTTCAGAAATAAATATTTTTATGCTTTAAAAAACCTAAGCAGAAGTCATCACATCTTCACCTGACATTACAGGAAAAGTGTCTTGTAAACATCTTGCAGTTTTCACATTTTTAATCCCCACAAATTTTATTGGGAAAATATACAGTATAATAGACAATTGAATCACATCATTTGATTTAAACTATCAGATATCATTGTAGCCCTGGCTGACTGGTCAGGTTGATCACAACTCTGTGAGTTGTCCAGTTATTTGGGATACCATCTCTGAGATACTTTTCAGAATTGTACTTGTGAAAAAATCTGGAACACAGTTTTGTTTTTCTTAGTAATTTAATTAATAAATTAATAAAAAATTAATTAATAAAATAATTTCTTCCGCTTAATAATTGGGAGCCACTTTGTGTTGCTCCATCACATAAAATTTCACTAAAATGCACTAAAGTTAGCAGTTGTGGCAGGACAAAATGTTAAAACCTTCAGTGTGTAACTGACGGCTACATTTGCACACTAATGCATAAAAACCTTCACTGAAGATAAAGAAGATGCAAAAGAGTACCTGAGTCCTCAGCTGATGCCTGTAGAGCCTGCAGGAGGAGCAGCAGAAGGACGTGGAAACTGCCAAGATCCATCTTTCCCTATGCTAACAAAACAGATGAAGAGATGCCAGAGATGGAGAGAGGTCAATGAGGACAGACGCAATGTGCATAATCTCATTTACCGCCCTCTGTTTTCTGATGATCATGGATTCAGACAGAAAGAAAAGGACAGTTTAGAATTTTAGTGAACTTTCAGAGGCTCAGAGAAAATGTAAATCTCTATTTGATTAGACTAAGGGTAACGTGAAGTCTGGCAGCCGACGGCTGAATAGCCTAAGATGTGAACGGTCCATTTAAGCATCAAACAACTATAATTATTATAGAAGAAAATCAAAATATAAGTTTGTCCTCTTTAAAATAAGCTAAAGATGTGAAGCGTCATGTTTTTAGATTTTGATTTAGAAATTGTGGGATAGACAAATGGGATGCAGCAAATTCAGGACAGGTGAGGACTATGAGAGTTACAGGCACACAAATAAAAAACATAATCACATAAACTTAGAAAGCTGTGCTAAAGTTTTGCAATAAGTTATTTAAGTATCACAGCTATATTTATTTATTGTTTTGATCTTGGCACATAAAAAAATGAATACCTGCTCAATTTGAAACAGATTCTTAATGCTTCCTGCCCAGAGTCAGCAAGTTTATTTCAATTTTCATTTTACTACCTCAACCTACAATAACCCAGCTTCATGTACGGGACTGTTTCACATGTTCTGAGCAAACACCGAACAGTCAGGGAAACCTTTGCTGCCTTAATAGTGGGGATTGTAGCGAAATCCTAACTAATCACCTAAAAAGAAAAAGAAAATACACATACCTACAGAACTCGTGTCTGATTGAACACAAAACTAATCGGCTCTTCACAAATCAAGTACTGTTTCATTGAATGCTTTTAGGTACCAACAGGCATAAATAAATAGAAATAATCAACAAATGTGATGCATGAGCACATGCTTGATTAACCATACATGCCTTAATTTCAGGATTTAACCAAGTTTCATTCAACCAAGCATGTGAGCTTAACTATTTTCTTTTTAGATTTTATTTTAGCTGCTCTCAACAAACATAATCTCAAGTAACAACACCCTTTTGCTAATTAAAGGGTCAATTACAAATCAATTAACTAACATGTATTCTAATAATTATGTATTGTACATTCCAGTGCAATAAATGGAAACATTTTGAAATCAAGTTATGTTCAAAGGGTTTAAATTTTCAGCTTTTAGAAGTACAATTTCTCAACTTTTAACCAATACATTTGATAGTGGCACAATTTTAAAGTTCATTTCCCATTAATTGTTTTTGGTACAGTAACTAGTTTAACATGTTTGTAACTTACATACTCCCAGGCTCGGCTACAGAAACCTAGCATCGCGCCTGCATCAAATCCAAATACAAAAAAACGACTAAAACAGAACAGTTTTACCTCAAAGTATCACATTGATGCAGTCGAGCCGCAGATAAAGAAGCTGATCGCTGCCCAGATTGGTTTCAACCAACTTTTAACAGATTCTCCGCAGAGCACAGATTTCCCCTTGGAAGCGAGTAGCTTAAATCCAACGACAGAAACCTTTTCAGACTGATACAGAAACCCCACCAGGATGTTCCCGACGGTAGAGCTCAGTAAATGGAGGCCTGCTGGTTCGCTGGGGCCGCTTATTGTCCGTCCACAGCCGCCTGAGAGGCGCCAGTCGGACAGGCTGTTAGCCCAGCGAGCTAAGCTAACTCTGGAGCACAGGGCTAAAACTCTGACAGGTGACTCAAACAACAACATACCTGGCGGAGGTGCGCCCTCTAACTCATTCTGGGAGCCCAGTGAGTCCACATAACGAGGCTCAAATATTCACAGCGACGCCATCTGCAGCGTGAAACAGTCCTGAAGCAGGGCTGCAGCCCACCCACTGGCTGGTCTCGTCTCCTGACGTCACCAAAACATTAACATCGAGGAGCATTGTGGGGCAGCAGAGTCCTCCGACACTTTACTCCATTAAGACTGAATAGATAGCAGCTGATACATGTTACTTAGCACCAAACAACATCAGCTCAGTTAAAAACTATATTTGCTGTAATGAGTCATGGTGTTCTCGTGGATTCGGATCATTTTTGCTCGGCTTAACTTAAAAAGAGCCGATTTCTTCTCCTCTCCAAAGGCTTAGCATTTGCTGCAAACTCCAACATGCACCCACTTTAGATATTTTAAGAAACGTACATGCGTGCATTTGCAGTGTTTTGCAAAGTCTCATGCGACAAGATAACAAACGAGTTCAAATTGAATTGATTAAATTATGTTCATAGTTCACCACCTGAACTGCAATCTGGCATCTGAACGCTGACCATTGTGAGATAATCACAGAAAGTTCTTCTATGATTGAACTTGGTTTGATATGTCATTATGGATCATATCCTATATTGACGCTTTTGTATTTGTTTTGAATGTATTATAGAACTTTCTGCCTATCTTCATGTTTCTGCTTTTTAATTGACAGAGATAAATAATGTCTGGGGTTGATAAATGACAATAAATCTATTTTTATATTAAACAAAAATGTTATACACACTTAAATCCTTCTCTAGAAGGAGCCCTGACATTTGTGATAAATGGTATGAAAATATTGCACTGCTAATGTGAGAGGCGAGCAATAATTTCAATCTATTCTGTATTTAGAAACAGGGTACAGACTTCCTCCCACAGCCCAAGAACAAAACAGTTAAAATACCTTTACATAAATCACTAAACTCTTGATGGAGGGTCTAAGCATCAGCTTCGTTTCCTCCCTCCTCTGTGAAAGAAAAGTTTAATTCCGTAAAAACAATGTGAAGCAAAACCCTTTGTAATCCGCAATGCTAAATCTCTATTCTCCTACCGCTTCCTTTACATACATTGCTTGATCTTCCTCTCCGGCGACAAACACTGACTCTACCATCCACGCTGAGCAAAAGTCATGCCTGAATACTGAGATCAGGGCTTACAAGAACCACATCTTTTTGCGCCTGTCTTCCCCAGATGCTTTGATCACTCCCATTGCTCACTTTGAAGCTTCCAGAACCTCTCCTAACACCAGGCCCACCCAGCTGAACAGCCTCACAGCTTAACTAATGAGAATATGAGTTGGCTCTCTGTGAAAGCTGCATGCCTGGACAACGTCTCAGGCTCTTTCCTCAAAGATGCCCCACACCAGCTGCAATAGGTACTGATTAAAATGTTCAGCATATTTCTCTTTAGAAAGATTAAAGCTATAATTGTACTTGAAATATGCCACTATTCTCCCCTTTCCAAACACATCTTCAGCGTTATCAGTTGTAATTGCATGGTGGCACGCACTTACACTGACTTTGAACAATTGATCAGTGGCCAAACAAAGCACAAATCCAAATAAGTAGAAACTCCTGTTCTTTGAAAAGAAAGTAAAGTATAAATTAGGCGTGAGTAAAACTATTACAAAGCACTGTGGACACATTAATGCTATGCTCTCAACAACCAGTTATCCATTTTGTCTCATCGTCACAGCAATAAAACTCAAGAGTATTATATTGGGATTTCAAGTGATAGACCAACACAAAGAAGGACAGAAAGAAAGTAACAACTGAGTTTCATAATATATAGCAATCACAAATGTAAATGCCAATAATTAAGGCTTTCACCCTGGCACACATTTATGCTGTCATTCTCTTAAGCGAATTGCCAAAAATTAAACTAAGTATATGTAAATATATAATAATGTACTCCAAACATGAAGTGTAAAGAACATTTACATTGTATACAACAAATAGTATACAATGTAAATTTCACGTTTAAGTCTAAAAGATTCTGAGGTTAGAGAAACAGCAGCAAACTGGTTTTAGTGTTTCTTTATCCCTAAATCAGATTATTTATGTGTAGTGGAGGAGTGTTGGGTGTGATTCACTGTTACAGCTTAAGGCAAAAAGCTGTGACCTGTCCTGTGGTTCCAGCTACATGAACAGTGTTGCATTTTGCCTCGTGTGGGTGAGCGTTTACTCACTAAAGCGTAAAACGCTGCTTCACAATGACTAAAACCTAGTTGATTAGCAATTCCTAGTGGACTAGTTTATTGAGCAGCACAGATGAGGCTAAACAACAGCAAAAGTCACTGGAGTTTGCCAGAAAGTCAAAACGCTGCATTTTAAGCTAAAATTCCAGCTTAAATAGAAATGATTCAGTCATCTCCATCTGAAACAGTAATCACTCATCTTGTGATTCACCAACATATTTGTGCTGACATGATGCACTGGGTCAGATTTATTTCTAATTGTTGCACAATGCTAGCATGACAGGCACACTGTGAATCAATGAGACAATGGTGAATAATTTATATAAGAATTTTAGATTCAAGAAAGACACATTATGTGTACTAGTTAATTAAATTGTTGACGTATAACAATTTAAGACTCCCTAGATTTGAATGGGGAGTCTCCAGTTTAGCCTATAAACTACCACAGTCCTTATGACCCCGTTTATTTGATCAGTGCTTGGTTTTCTGGTTTGTTTTTTTTACGGTTAATATTTTTACGTTCTTTCATACCTGTATTGAACATAACTTGTAGAGTTACTTTAAGAACCAATGAACGATTAAATTGGCTGTATGCTAATGTGCTTTGCTAAATGATCTATAAAATAATTATATCAAGGTTTCCTGAGCATAGAAGGTAAATAGATCAAAGTTATTCACTGATCTCTCCAGAGTTCTGTGTGTAATAAATTAATTCAAGTAATTCTGGTTTAGGTAATTTTTTAAAAGTTTGCCTTTGTTAGAGGTTTTAAGTAATTTATCTTTGAAATAAAGATTAAAGAAGCACTTTGAAATGCCTTGCTGCTGAAATGTGCTATACAAATAACATTTGATTGATTGATTGATTGATTGATCTTGACACATTCCGTAAAGCAGAACAGAAAAATGGAGTTAGGTGAAACATCAGTTAATTCACTTGAGCTATTTGTAGATTTCTATTTTTTAATAAATTTGCAAAAATATAAAAAAATGTTTTGTCACATTGCTAGAATGAGGTATTTGTATTGCTTGAATCCAAACACCTGTGTGCATGTGTGAATAATAATAAGAATCTAATAATAATTAACATATATCATGTATTATAATAAAATATTGTTATAATATTAATATTTATATATATTATATTGATTATTATTGCATTATTATAACTAATAATAATAATAAATAAAGAAGTAAATAATAATATATAGTATTAATAAAATTACTCATTAATATGCATCATGTATAATAATAATATTGTTATAATATTAATATTATTACAGACATGACAAATTAAAAATATTCAGAGATCTACAACATTCATGTGTGTCTGCAGCTTTTTTTTGTTCATACTCTTAGAAATAGTAGATAAGCAGAACTCGATTTCTTTAACCAAAACTGCAAAAAAAAAAAAAGGTGAAGATGATGAAAATTTGTGAATATGAAATTTCCCAAATATAATAATTAGATTGATTGCCAGTCTTTTGTCTGCTTTAGTATTCCTACAATGAAAGCCAAAAATAATATGCTCATACCTCAGGGAACATTTAACATCAATATTACAATTTATAAAGTTATTACACTCTTTCCAAAATGTTCTTGTGATACGAGAATTCCCGAATAAATGATTAAATGTTTCTGGATGCTCCAAACTGAGTTCATTGGGCCAGTCAGACGCTGTTTTGCTTTCTCCTGTGTCGCCACTAGATGTCACTAAAACGAAGCCGTGATTGAATGAATCCTCCCAACTCCAGGAAGTGGAACAATCTTTTCATTCTTTCGATTTTGATTATGTTTTTGATTACATTCACCTTTGTTTGTTTCTTTGTTGAGATGTTTTAAATCTGAACAAGGGATTAGATTAGAGGAAATTATTTTTTGTCTAGCTGATTAACAACAAGACAACACCCAACAAACATATCCTTCAAACTTCTTCAACAGTTCTTCTACATTTCTTGTTCTTTAGTTTTTACATTTTTCAAATTTACTTATAGATCTTGTTTTGTTTTTTACAAGTGGAATTAGTATTCCAACTTGTTTCCAAACCTTTCAAAAGGTATCTGGGTTTCCATGGTGGCATGGAGCATCAAGAACTATAGCAGCACCTGGCTATAACATCTAGCCACTGTACGCACGATAATGTGTGAGCGTGGAGGGAATTTACTTCCTCACTTTGTAGCGAGAGACGGTATAAATGTTGAGAATACATTGAAAGGTGAGAACAGTCGTAGATGAAATAAGCAAAGACAGGAGACTAAGGTTACTGTGAAGAGTTTTAAATAAACAGAAACCTGATATTTCTGCGAAAGATCTGCACTGAACTTTATTCTCTGAAATAGCTGCTTTCTTTTTAACATAATGGCATGTGCTGCACTGGAGTTAATATAGCTGTGAAATAATGCGTTTTTATCATTTTTCCTTTATTTCTACTTTTGAGAAAGTAAAGGCCGTCAAGGCAGTCAACTTTTTTTTTCTTTTTTGAAAAGTGCTGTTCTGACTTCTTTGCTTTTTTACTTTGTAAAAATGGAAAAACAAACTACGGTAACCCAGGGTGTAAGCAATTAGTCCAATAGAATAGAAGAAATTAGGAACTTCTTTTTCTCTTGTTCAAGAAAAATAAAAACCGGAAGATATTCATTGCAAGATTACTGACATGTTTGTTAAGAAAAGGAAGATCTTAATAATCTTAGTAAAGGCAATTTTCTATGTATGTGATAATAAGGGGAAAGGTAGGAGTGAACAAATGTAGTACTTCTTTTATTTCAGTATTAAAAGTCTTAATAATTTTACTTCAAATATCCAAGCAATCAATACAAAATGATGTACAACCAGCCATTTTCAATGTAAACCTAAAATGGTTGGTCATGGCAGGCTAATAATCTAAAGCAGGGGTGTCAGACTCATTTTTATAACAACATTATCACTGTCCCAATAAAGTTTGGTCATATCACCATTTATAGATCAAATGATCAATTTCAAAACTGTTAACATATAAATAAATATAAAAAATAAAGCCTCTGCATTTAATAAAAATTCTTTAAAATTAAATACTACTAAACAAACTTTCACATTGATGCAATTTGGCACCATACAAACAAAAACTGATTTGATTAGATTAGTGAAATAATACTTAGACACACTACTTCTGTTGTAGTTTTATTTTTTTATGTAGTTATGGGGGCCAGATTTGGCTTGTGGCCCTTGAGTTTGATAGATGTGACCCAAAAGACATGGTCAAATCAAGACAGGAATGATTCAGCAGACACTGAATCCACCTTCCTCTAAACTCATCTCAGAACCCAGAACCCAGTCAGAAAGCCCGTGGGTTCGCCACAGACTATCCTGCTAAATACTTAATCTAAGGGTTTGATATTTTTACTGTTTTCAGGGCGGGATTACGCTACTACAATAAATTGTTGATTCGTTTCAAGGTTTATACACGTCGTCACTGTGAGTAAATGTGGAGGAATATTACTCTCCACATTTCTATTGGTAAGCTTCGCCTCTCTTTTGCCAAACTAATGCAGGACAGGAGACGGACCAAAAAGAGCTGCAGATGTAGAGTTTCACTCTCACCGTTGCTTATAGCAACTCACCTAAATCCCTCCACCGTTCCTTTTTTCCCCCCTGCTTCTAAGATATCTATTTCAGGAATTAAATTTCAGGTGGTTCCTGCTGAATGCCAGATGTATCAAGATAATCTGTGTTATTTTTTTCTTTTTGTCACCTGGCAGAGCTTGTAATGTTATGTCACTTAGTCTGATGTGATTAGGTGTTTCACCGAATTCAGAATCACTGAACCATTTTATCACAATGCCACAGTCTATCAATTGTTAGGAGTCTCAGTACATTAAAGTAAACGCTGGATTTTAAAGCTCACACCTTTTCTGTTCTGTTTGTAACTTTCAGACTGGAATGTGCAGACAGAAGTGTGAATAAATGTTTTATCATGGAAAAAAAAAACAGGAAAAACAAAACAATACCCCATAAATATCGAATTTCACCTATAAATAGACCCGATTTTCTTTCATGATATTATTCTGATCCTGGAAATTCTTGTGTAATGCAATACATTTAAAAAAATGAAATAAAATCCAACATTCTTTTGGCTACAGAGAAGAAAGCCTGTTCAAAGTCAAAATCCTCAATGATAGAAGAGTGCTTTAGTGTTGTTGGCAAGGGTCACATAAAAATAACAATGACGTAATGGCTCTCACCTCCTCATCTTTTACATTTTCCTTCATAGAAGCCCCTTGTTACAGTCAGTTTCTGTATCTTTCAAAGTTTTACTTTTTGTCAGTAACTTTGCATGGAGCCCCTGAACCTACAGGGGTGAATCAGTGTTAACTCAACGCCTAACAGTCAATTAAGCAAATTGTATCGGTAAATTCAGTAAAGGTCCCGACTATTCGTTTTTTTAGAGCTGAGGTTTGACTAGTTTTGGACCTAAATACACCTTGCGTGCAAGAATCTCCAAACTCCGATTTATATTTGAATGTATTCATGCAGTGAGATCACAGCAGCTCCTGGAATTGGCTGCTGCAGGTAATTTGACTTCGACATAGATGACAGTGATGGTGGTTAAAGAGGAATTTAAGTGCCCATGCAGGGTGAATGCTGATATTAGTGAAGATGAAATAAGGTCCAAAAGACACGAAGCAGAGCAATATTTTGTAGGAAATAGAAAATGACGCCCTGCGAGGAGATGTGAATTCTCAGCAACTATGCAGATGTAAACGAGCTGAATGTGTTCATCTGGACTTTACTTCTCATGTTCGGTTTTTAATTAAGATGATTTGGAATAGATAAGAGATGCTTTGTCCTTCTTTATGTGAAGTTTCAACTGTTTAATTAAAAAAATAAACCATGTTTGATATCTTTACTTAGTAACCCATCTAAGCCAAAGCTATTTAAATTTGATTTCATTTTAGGATAAATTTAGTTTTTAGCAAGATCACAAAGGGAAACTCTTTCACTTTTCTGTAGCAGAATTCAAATAAAACATTAAAAAAATGTTTTTCAGTTTGACAGGCAAATTCCAACAACTTGATTCCTAAAGGTAAATTGGCAAAAAAAAAACTTGGGATACAGTGAATATTTTTTGTGTGTTGGCGTGTGGGCGTGCGCGGGCGTGTGTGTGTGTGTGTGTGTCGCAGCCAAAACAAGAGACAGATTACTGGAAGAAATATCTTCCAGTGTTTCTTCTCCAGGGGAAATAAGCAGTGTTGGATGATTTTGTCAGAATGCAGTATGTTAAAGGCTTATTCCAGTTAAATGTGTTGTACACTGGTAAATTATGTGCACCATCTACACCTCTGATTTTATTGATTATATCAGGATCTGGTTGTGTTGCTGCTAATACGATCTCTTCTTCGATATGTCCCTGTTGCTCAAGTTAAATTTATATTTTCCCACCTTACAACATACTTCATCGATTTAAATCTGAATTTTATGTAATGCGCAGCATGTTTTTTTCTTTTTTTTATAAGTTCACAAATACTACTTTGTGAAGCCTCCAAATGAAGTTCAGTTCAATACAACAGAATATTTAACCTGATTTTATCTGATCTGAGTAGAAATGCAGCTGCTTGCTAAAGGTACCAGAGGTTGGTTAGAGAACTAACAGCAACATGAAGCCCGAGGAACACGGCGGACGGATCAGAGAGGAAACTGAGGAGAAGCAACAAGGACTCCCTTTGTGGAAAGAAAGTGGGACATGCCAAACATGGGGAGGAAGTCGATCTGGTCAAATGAGACCAAACTTGCACTTCATGGCCCAAATGCGAAGCGCTGCTTGTGGTGGAAATCTAAAAACACAACACATAACTCCAAACACAGCATAGTGAAATATGGTGGCAGCGGCATAATCCTGATATGAAATAACTCTGGAAACCTATTTACTCTTTTGACTGCAAAATTAGACGTTTGCTAGCCAGAAGTAGCCATTTGTGAGAACGTGAAATGTACTGGGTGAGTGTGTGTGTGTGTGTAAAACAACGCAGGTGCAGCGTGACTGCTCCTGAGAGTGGCTGATGACGGATGGGAGTAAGTAGCTAAAGGCTGGAAATAGAGAGTTTTGCATTGTTAAACAATGATATGAAATAATGATTTGGTAGCTAATGTTGAACTATGATAGAGATAACCATTTTTACCGGGAAGCAGTTTGTCACGCAGTTTTAGGATTTCCTCTCTGCATTTTTCCATTTGTGTTTTTTTTATAAGGCAAAACAAAAGTACCAAAAGTACTAGATTGTTTTACTTCAAGATGGTAAAACAATCATCTAGCAGTAGTTTTTTATTACGTATGATTGAATCTGAATGCTCAGTGGTGGAATAAAGTAAGAATAAAGTGAAGTACTCAAATGCAGAACTCTACCGGAGCCTGTATTTGTCAGTTTAGCAAATTTCTGGCCGATCACACTCTATGTTTTGGGCACCACACTAGAAATGATTCTGCCCTGGTTTTGAGTCAACAAGAAGCTTAGAGAATGCTGAAACCGGGCTACGGGACAGAAAGACGTCATTTTGTTCTTTCAGGCCTGGAAGGGAGAAAACAAACCTGTGTTCTTGTGGAGTATTTATAGGCCTTAAATGGTTCCCGAGGGCCTGATGAGCCTTTATGTCCTGAGCCAAATCTGTGGGGAAGCTTTTCTTCAGTAAGGACGGGGAAGTTAAATGGAGCTAAACAGAGAATAAACCTTGAGGAGAACCTGTTGGGAGCTGTAAAATATCATTGACCAGAGGGGTGGAGGTTCACCTTCCAGCGAAACAGTCGCCCTAAACACAGAGGTTTAAATCAAAGCAATTTCATGTGGTAGAACGGCCCAGTCAAAGTTCAGATCGAAATCCAATTGACAATGTGCGGGCATGGCTTGAAAGCTGCTGTTCAGAGACCAGCTCCATTTATTCCAGCAGGACTTAAGGTATTTTGGAAACATTTAGTGGAGGCCTGCTGCTATAACTGTTGCAAAAAACACCTTTCTAAATCTCCATGAAATTTAAATTGCAGCTAAACACTGACCCAGAAGATTCAGTTTTGCATTCCTTCCCAACAGATTTACTTAAATTTATATGTGTTTTTATGTGACTGGACGTTGTTAGATGTGAGTAAAAGACAGACAAACAGTTTAATTGTCTCCAGTAGGTGATCTGTGTTCCCATCTCTGGGTCTGCTGGGCATGAACAACAGCAGACGCTGTTTGTTCTTCCTTTCTTAGAGCTGTGTACTCTGGTGAGTCGGAGCAAGACCTATTCGGTATCTTTTCTCCACGAACACCGCTCAGGCACAAAGATGCATTGTCCACTGCTTTTTTTTTTTTTTAATTAAAGACCCCTGCTCGAGTCTCTGTGCCAGGTGACCTGAGCTGCTGCGATGACATGAGCCAACCAAAACGGTGTCTATGGTTGGGCTTAAATCTTAGTGGATAATTGGAGGAAGAAACACTACACCACTATCGAGAGATGGAGGTAAGGATTATCTATTGAGGACTTAGACTTAATAGTCAAGGATGGAGGAATAATATGATGTTTTCTTCTCTCTACATCCAATCTCCCTACGACATTCCCCTGCTTTATACCTCCTCTCTCTGTGGTGATGTTATGTGAGAGGGAGGGGGCTGAATTATTTTTTTCTGACCAATGAATCCCACCTGGTCCTCATCTCTGCTGAACTACAGAATCATTCTGCAGCCGGTTTCAGACCAGAGTCGACATGGAGAGAAGATTCGCTGTGACTTTCCTGCTTTTGCTGCCTCTTCTGAGCGTCGACTGCGTCTCCAACCAGAAAACTACAGGTACGCCAGTCGAAGGCTTACAGGGAACATTTGTTTCTAGAGAATACAGACATTTTCATGTGATCTTGCTTTAACGAGGGGGGAAAAAAAATAAAAAATCTTCTCTGATTCAGTCTCCTGGTGTGTGCTATCGGACGCCGAGGAGCAGAAGTGCCTGGATTTAGCCGGCAATGCCACGGCCAGGAATGTGAGGGGATCGCTGATGTGTGTCCGCGGCCTGAGCACCAGAGACTGCATGGAGAAAATCAAGGTACACAAAGATGGAAATAGCATACCTGTGTTTTAAAAATCATTTCTAACTCTGTAAAAAATATGCAGCAACAATTCTGACTGAATTCTTTAAATATCGTTTACATTTTTCCACAATGTGGTGAAAAATAACACTGCAATACATATACAATAAGATGTGTTGTTTTTTAATAAACAAAATAAATGATACATACATATGTATATATATATATATGACATTATTTTTGCATTTAGTTATTAGTTGTATGTTAGTAGGCTACATGAAGATGTCTCTGTTTTCTCAGAACGGCACAGCAGATGCAGCTTCGATGTTTGCAGATGATATCTACGCTGCGGGTCTCTGCCATGGCCTGGAGCTTGCAGCAGGAGAGTCTCATAATGGAGTAGGTAAGCCACATGTTGGAGCACTTAGTACAATTAGCTCACTAGGGATTTTTGCCCAAAATGTATCAACATTTTTGTTTCCAGAAGAAGTACAATATTTGGTAGAGATGCACTGATCAGGCTTTTTTCTGGCTGATCACGATTTCGACTTTGGCCAGTTTGATTTATTATATAGTAAGGATTTTTGGAAGTAACAGGCAGATTTGTTGATTGGCGTAGTACTTTAGATTTCAACAGAAACTTCAAAACGTCTTTTATCCAAGAACATGTCTCCAAAATGATATTTAACTGAACCAAGTGCATGCAAGTTGATAACTAATGTATTTAAAGATTAAAAGTGGTGTGTGATTTACAATTTGATGCATTTAAAAAAAAAACAACCTGATAATTTTCCAATGCAAAACCAGCTAATTACAATCTCTGCCTCATCGATTGGTTTCTTAAGTCTGATTTCCTGCTTTGACGTGTGTCCAACCACCTTATTCCAGACGGAATCAGCTACTATGTGGTGGCAATGGCCCGGCGCTCCTCTTCAGACCTGTCCTTGCTGGAGATGCACGAGCGCAGCTCCTGTCACCCCGGCGTCCGTACCACGGTGGGCTGGACGGTTCCCATCGGCTACTTGGTTAACACATCCCAAATCAGCGTAGGAGAGCAGTGCAATTTCCCCAAAGGTGAAGGCAAGCGTGACGGCTGCGCGCGAGTGTGTGTTGGTGTACACTGATGCGTGGAAGGTATTTGAGAGGTCCGGAGGCAGGAAGTGGGGGGAGCAGAGTGGTGAATGGATGGAGGTGGGATGTGGAAATGTGGGAATGAGATGAAACACTCAAAAACACTCTGAAAGAACAGACAGGAAGATTTAATTACCAAAAAAACCTGTGTCCTCATTGTGTATGTCACGTAATGTTTCTTGGACTTTAGTTTAAATGTAATCACATAACATTAAATATGCAACTACTTTGGTAAAATACTACAAAGGGCAAATACTGATAACTAATTTGACATAAGAAAAACTAAAAAATATGCAAAAGCAACATTTGTCAGTGTCAAATTTCGGCTGACTTGTTCTCCACTTCTCCTGCCAGCGGTGGGGAACTTCTTTGGTTACAGTTGTGTGCCTGGCATTAAGGATCCTCTGCATGATCCCAGAGGCAACAACCCGAAGAACCTCTGTGAGGCATGTATAGGAGACGAGAACGACAGACACATCTGTGCCAACAATCACAGGGAGAGACATTACGGAGAGGCAGGGGCCCTGAGGTATGACTCCTTCATCCAATAACCCACCAACGACACCTGGAGTTGGGGTATTTTACTCCAGTTGTGACCACAAGTATTCAGCAACTTTTGCTCAATACCAGACTTTGGCACACCCATTCATGAAACGTTGCAAAAATCTTCAAGTCATTTTGAAGAGTGTCTCATGTTTTGTGGTGATTTGGCTTGTTGACACACTTAGATCATGCAGCGTTCTGATTTATTCGTGTGCTTTGGATAATTTTCCGGCCAAAAAACACAAGGTTTAGTTCATTAGATTTTTCTTCATAATATTCTGGTATTTCAGGGTTTGTTGGGTAAATTCAGTGAATAGAAACAAGAATGCATCATCCCAGCTGCCCCCGCCCTCTCATACCTTACAGTTAGCATGATGTGGTTTTCTATACATTTAAGCCAAATCCAGTTGGATTCCTTATAGCCAAAAGTTGTAGGTAAATTACCAGAAGAGTTAAGGGGACTCCACATCTTCATGTTTGTGATGTTAGGACAGAAAAGTCTATTGTTTTAGCAACACGCCAGACTTGTTGCTTGTTGTAGGTCACAGAGAGAAATGCTTATCACCTCCCCTACCATTCCTACTGAATTTGAGAGACAAATAAAAGTCTGGTCATATGTTTCTATAGATTTTTTCCCATAGGTTAAGTGGGTTTAACTGTTTTTCCCCTCTCAGGTGTGTTGCTGAGAACCTCGGTGATGTTGCGTTTGTCAAACACACAACAGTCTTCGACAATTCAGATGGTAAGAGCAAAAAGATTTCTTCAATAGACAAGTGGTGATGAAACACTGCTGGTGTTTGCCCGAAGCCAACTGGGCTTGTAGTACCCAAACCAGACACAAGATGTCACTGCGGCACAAAGTATTTCTGCTTTTTAAAACTGTGTGCAATCCAGGATAAATGAGAAAATTTCACTGAAATTCAGCGAGGCACATCAATATGTCTCCCTGTGAGATTTATAAAGACAGAAAGATGGATGAAAAACAGGAATTAAACAAAAAAAAGAGAAATGATATCATAACAAACAGATGTCCAAGCATTTTTCTGTCCAGCAATAGCATCCTAATTCTCAGCTCGGTGCATCTGCTGCTTTGCTTTGGGCAACATCCAAAATTAATGGTGATCATT
Organism: Xiphophorus hellerii; assembly: GCF_003331165.1. Taxonomy (NCBI): domain Eukaryota; kingdom Metazoa; phylum Chordata; class Actinopteri; order Cyprinodontiformes; family Poeciliidae; genus Xiphophorus; species Xiphophorus hellerii. The sequence goes on along the minus strand of NC_045690.1, from coordinate 18,212,913 downwards.
ATCACAGTCATGCTGCACAGACTCTGCTGGTAGACGAGAAGGAGCAGCTTGGCTCTGGCTCCACGAACACTGCAGCTGTTTAACGAAGCTTGCTGCATCATATGCTTTAGAAAGGTCCAGAGTGGCACCAATTAGGGCAGGTCAGGAGAGCACAGAAGGCCTCAGCTGATGTCTAGGGAGAAGTCAGCGTCAAGGTGGTCTACCTCTCTTTCACAAAAACATCTGTTTGGATGCGGAAAGGTTAACTTTTTAGGATTAAGAAGGCAAATTGGAAATTTTGCACTCAAAACATGGATCTTGACCAGCAAGAAATACAAATGTAAATATGTTCATTTACCAGCATTTCCATTTGTGTTTTTTTTTTTTTTTTTTTTTAAAGAAAACTAAACTCAGTTTTGCACTCCTTTTGGTCAGGCAAGAATCAGGAATCCTGGGCCTTGGACTTGGAGCTGGAGGACCTCAAGCTGCTGTGTCCAGATGGGACAGAGGCAGGTCTGGATGAGTATCTGCGATGCCACCTGTCAGCTGTCCCCGCCAACGGCATTGTGGTGCGCGTGGAGGATAAGTGCCGCGTCTGGAAATACCTGGAGCGTTTACAGGTAGAACGCAACAGCTGTCATTATTAGTTTGTGTTACCCCAAAGGCACTCGCCAGCCACTTTATGGGGTGAACCTGTTCAATTGCTTACAACAGAATTAACAAATAAGCCAAGTCACATGGCTACAACTCAATGCATTTTGAGTCTTATGTGATGTTGAGGACTTGATGGACTTGAAACTGAGCATCAAAATGGGAAAGAAAATGGTTTCAGATTTATGGAAATGGGTCAGAAGAGAGAAAACATCTCTTGAGGGGCAGCTGTACGGATGAAAATGCCTTGTTGAGATCAGGGGAGACTGGTTTGAGATGCTAAGGCAACAATAACTCAAATAGCCACTCATTACAACAGTCTCTGAACCTTGAAGCAGATGAGTCACACTAACGCAACATCCTAACAGGTCCCACTTGGGTAATTTAAGAACAGAAAAACAAGGCCAAAATTTGACCAGACTTCCAAAAGTTGGACAATAAGAGACTGGTAAAAATGTTGTTTGGTCAAATGGATCTTGATTTCAGTGTTAACATGCAGGTTAGGTAAGCTCTGGTCTTCACCACAGGAATCCTGGGATCCAATCCGCCTTCTGACAGCAGTTAAGACTGAAAGTGGTATAATGGTTTGGGGGTGTTTTCTTATCACACTTTGGGGCCCTTGTTGCCAACTAAGCGTCACTTAAGCTCCACGGTGTTGTTGAGTATTGTTGCTGACAATGCCCTTCCTTTATGACCAGAGTACCTATCTTGTGATAACTTCTTTCTGCAAGATGTCACAAAACTTAAATCATCTCAAACCAGTTTTTAGTTCATTATCACTCCAATGGCCTCTACAGTTTCTGGCCCACAAATCTGTGGCAGCTCTCAGGTCAGTTTGAGCTGAAATCTCTGTTAAATCTATGAGGAATTTAGTAATACTGAGGTTTATCCAGTAATGTGACCAGTATATAAATATCCAGAGTGAATATTATCGCTCTGTGCTGCTCACTGTGGAGATCGTAACAGGGAATCCTCACTCCTCCTTCCTTCCTTGCAAGAGAGTGTAAGACTGATACGTCCTGCGCCATTCCTCCAGCTGCACATGCCCTCAATCTCCCAGCCACACATGTTCCCTGAACACGCCAACGCACATCCATGCATGCCCTCATGCATTAAGTGCTGTCACACGCTGTCTCTCCTGCAGAATGTGTTTGGCAACGCCACCGAGGGCTTCAGCCTGTTCAGCTCGGCGGGCTACGGCCAATCCGATCTGCTGTTCAGCGACGCTACCCACCACCTGCAGAGAGTTCTGGGTAGTTACACCTCTTGGCTGGGCCCCAGTTACACCACCATACTGCAGGCCTTCGAGTGTGAGGGTAAGAGTGATGATGTCCGCCTATTCGCCAGTGTGCACAATCGGGTTTATGTGGGTTTGCTTATGAGGAGTGGGTGGCTAAGTGGCTGGATAAGTGTTTTCTGCTTTTTATATGTGCGTGTTGGGGTGTGTGTGTGTGTGTGTGTATTCACTGCAGCTGCTCTCATTACTGCTCTTTTCCACAAACAGGCTTCTGCTGATGGAAGAGGGGGAAGATACCCAGCGCATCAACTTCCACCCCATCCTGCTGTCTCCATGCTAGTGTTCTGCCTTCCCGCCCTGCCATCTGTGTCCCTCTGCTTTAACACCATTTAATTTTTTTTTCTATTGCTTTGTGTTTTATATTTGTTTTGTTCCTGAATTTCACCACCCATTTCTCTCGTTTTAATCATTGTCCTTCACTAACTTGGTGTGTTGTCCAACATAGCAGCTGTGAGGAAAGCCAAAAACGGGCTAATCAACTTTTAAAAACTCTGTCAAACAAGATGTGGGGGAAAGGAGTAGAAAATATGAAGTAAATGGGTAAAAATACATGATAATAATGTAGAATATAATAGTTATGGTACCTGTGGTAATTACAGATGATCTCTCTTAATTTTTTAAATCAAAGGTTCAAACAGTAACCATTGAGTTTGACCCTCAGAAACCAACTGAACACCACAAAAACATCCTGCTAACTGTTTCACTCCTGTGTGTCTGTTGGGGAATTGCATCCTTCTTAGTCCACAGCTTCAGCACCGCCACCCTCTCACCTCCTTCTCACAGGGTCCGTCTCTGGCACTGAACAACTGGGTGCTATTAACGTTGACATTAGGAGTCTCAGTTACTGTATCAGTGTGTGTGGGCGTGCACGCGCGCGGGTGTGTGTGTGTGTGTGCTTGGGAGAAGTATGCATGCTTTCCCACAGCCATTACCGCCCTAATTGGCAGTATGGTGTATTTTATATCGTGTGTGTGGGTGTGCGCGTGTGTGTTTATGTGTAGCTGTTGGTAGGGTTGCTTCTCTCCCATGGCTTGTGTAGCTCGCCGTTTTGGATCAGTGCTTTCTCACGTCTGGCATGGTGGGCCGCACCGTGCCAGCACACTGTGTATTGTAACGCTATGCAATTTGGAGGAAGAACGTTGAGGCTTGAGTCGCCTCTATTGCCCCCTTAGGGATTCTTGACTGAAATAAATTTTTTCATTACTTCGCATCATCAAGATTTCCACACTTGTACTCTTCAAAATGTGCCTGCTTGTTTTTCTTTTCTTGTTTTTTTTTTTTTGTCCGAAAAAAAAGTACAATTCCTTTCAAACTTATGAAGCCCTTGAAGCTTTTCCACATTCTGATAAAAGGGTGCCCACAAACTTCAGTGGATTTTATTGGGTTCTTAAGAGGAAAACCAATACAATCACTGCCTATTTATGAAGTGGAAGGAAAGTGAAACAAACAAAACAGAACAAAACAAAAAGTCCCAGTGGGATTTAGGGTTGGAATGTAACTGGACTATTTAGACACATCATTTCACTTTGATTTAAACCATCCTATTGCAGCTCTGGGAGCATATTCAGGGTTATTGTCCTGCTAAAATGTCAACATCTGTCATTCTCAAGTTTTTCAGAGCTTTCAACATGTTTTCAACATGTTTCTTCACTCATGGCACCACCTTCAGAGGGTGGCACAAATTCTTCAAACGAGAAAGTCGTCCATATTTGTTGATTTCCTTTCCTCGTTGGCATGACTAGTTGGTCGGTGAGGAGAGATTGTGCCTCTCAATCAGTTTTCCCACACACCCCCGCATGCCCACACACCCACACACACACAAAAACACTTATGCAACAACCAGAATGATCACCTTTAGACTTTGACCAGCTTTCCTGTCGCATCTCCATGAAATAACACCGCCACCACCATGCTTCACAGGAGAGATGACATTTTAAGGTGCAATGTTGGTTTCCCAACATTTGTTTTTACAAGTTGGGCAAACAAGTTGATGTAGGTATCTGACAAGAAAACAACCTCATTGCAGAACAACTGGATTTATTCTGAAATGGGTTAATTATTAATGATTAGATGAATTGAATTGTGCTGAATAGAAGAGACAGAAATTGGTGCCACACACTTTGAATTTGTATTGTCTCTGTCATATACACGTAAAATAAATTAAAGTTTGTCATTGCATTATAATAAAACAAGGAAAAGTTTAAGAGGTATGAGTAATTTGTAGCTGAATGTTGGCGCTGAAGGAGCTACTTACACGATTGCGCTTCATGCTGGGTTTGCCACTCAATATTAGTCGGTTGAGGTCTTTTTGGTGATCATTTATAATTCTGGTTACAGGGTAAAGCCAGTCAAGTTTGGCAACTACAGATAAAATCACTTACCACTTTATAGCTGCTTGATCTTCTGGATTGTCTTCTACAAAAGTCGGAACGGTCAATAAAAGAACATAAAAAAAAGAAGTCGCATTTTGCTGTAATGCGACTTTTAAGAGTCGCTTGCTTTTGTTTCCCACACCGCTTCCGACATAAACTGGACGAAGTTCTTCTCATCAGACTGTGCTTTTTGAAGTCTCCTGGCATGAAGCATTCACAGGTGGTCCATTGGCAGGATTTTCAAAAAGCTCTATTTCCTTTCAACTTGGGTATGTATCATTGGTGCTTTTTATGCCACTGCTTTAAACAAGGCTTGATGTAAATAAGTCATCTGTGCCTGAATGTGTAGAGCTGCAAACTTCCCCTTTTTCAATCAATTAAATGATGATGAAGAATAATTCTCCCTTCATTTTGTGTCAACTATTCCGGCTGACGCAGTCGCGCAATCCCGATTTGCCTGAAAACAAATGATCCTTCTTGTTTATCACATACACACTTAAACGGTTTCACTGGTAAATCAGGGACAAAACCATTATCATCAGTGGTCCCAGCAAACCCCCCCCCAAAAAACAGACCTCTTTCTAGAGACCCAATATGCCTTCTGGCAGAGCTTCACCTCATTTACAATATTAATCCTATAGAGAAAGCCTCCACATGATGGAGTGGGACCATTTAGCAACGACTAGATACTGTAGATTGAACTGCACTGCAGCAAAATGCTGCAATCACTCTCCATGGATCTCCTGCTGCTCCCCTTTTTGCTGTAACGCAACACTAAAACCACGAACAGAACAGCCTCAGTGCAGCCCAAGTTCTCAGCTGAGAATAATTAAAGAGTTATAAAAAGTGTAGATTTGCATGCTTTTTTCATTGCAACAATCTGACATATTAAAGAGGGCGGTAGCTTTAAACAGCAGGACACACAGTTAGAACAAAACACATTTCAACAATGTGTTTTATTGAAACACAACAAACACAGTGTGTTTGTTTCCTTTGTTTTAATGGAAAAAAAAAAAAGAAAAACGTTCAGGAAAATCTAAGCAATTCTCGAGCATTTTTGTGGAAAGAGATGCCCAGCCTGAAAAAAATAAAATAAAATAATATTAGGAAACACAAAACTGATTTACAAATTATTGATATGGAGCTATAAAAGGCAAACGTTTCCATTCCAGCAGTGAAAACATTCTACAAAGACGCAGCTGAACGCGTACTGATACACCTCAGCGGTCAGATCACCAGTCCATCGCAGCACTGCACATCCATTTAACTCAAAAGTTGTCAATTAACAGCGAAAGATTACAAAGCCATAAAAATTTCCTCAAAATGTTTTTTTTCAATTTGAAAAAATCTTAAAACATTCACTATTTTTGCTGTAATGCTTACTGACTATGCAGGAAAGATTGGTCTGATTTAATGTCTGAACGTGAGGAAAACCAGGTAATGTCCCATTTTATACAGAGTCTGGAAATATGTAGTATTCATATAAACCTTTCAAGCACATAATGTGTACAACTTTTAGACATTCCCATTTTATAATGCTATGTGCTCAACAAAACACAAGACCTATACTAAATATTGTTAGTCGAATTAACTCCACTTCAATATCATATCAGAAACATAGAAAATGATTGTACATTCTGTCACCACTTTTCAAAAATGTATTTTATTTATTCAAAATTGGCTGCACTATCTGACAGGTCAGAGTTAGAAACTACTGTAAGTATACCCGGCATGTCGATGCACAGGCATACAAACCAAATGAAAACCTTGTGTGACTTTGCTAGTGTCTTTATTTACGCTGGCACGAGGGACGCCCTGGACGGGGCGCCATCTGACCAGAGGTTGTGGGGCGAAAGCGGCACAGAAGAGAGAAATGACAGTGATGGAGGGGGCAAAGATAGAGGAATGACAGGTAATCCATCAGAAGGATGACTGTCATTATTCAATTACCACCCATCCTTAGCGCTCTTGATAGCCACACACACCCACCCACACATCTCTACTCTCACACAGTGAGAATTTGCAGTGGGTTGGGGGGGATCCTCTTACACGAGGTGGGTGAGTGCTCTGTGGGTGGCGAGGTGAAGCAGGATATGGGACTTGGCTCCAGTTTCTTATACGCTTTTAGTGCAACAGACCCTTAAATCTCTGGTCCTCCTTCCTACATCTCTCATCTCCATTCCTTTCCTCTTCCCAATGCCTTTCACATCTAACCCATTCACCATGCTTCCTTCATTCCCTCCCTCATCTCGTTCCACACAGTTCATTCAAGCTCCTTAGCCCTGAGATGATAAGGGACACAGAGAATGATTAGATACCAGTGACACCAGGCTTATCGCTCTGCTCCCACACTGCTCTCCAGATCCTTTTGCATTATGAAAACCAAGCAAAGCAAGAAAACACACACACACACCCACACACATGTGAGGCTCATGGGATTTGCTATACTTGTTTATGGACTCTGTTTACATTATGGAGCATGTTGCTTCTGTAATGATGCAGGTGCTGAATAATAATAATAATAAAGAGACCAAAAGTGGCAGATTGTGAGCGTGAAGCAATGGAAACAAAGATGTTTATTAATATTATTAGTTCTTGACAATTTGTGTAGTTTTGTGCAAAGTTGTAGAAGTGAATTGATAGGTAAAGATGCTTTTGTACTTCTCTTTAGATCCTTTGACAATATTTGTTTTGCCTGGAATGAACGTCTCCTTGTCTTGTCAGAAGCTTTGTGGACATGAGCAATCACTTAGCCTCGAAATGAGCAATGAAAGCATCTGCAAATGCTTCGACTGTTAAGCCACGGCCCTTTTGTCCGGCAAACCCAGCTGTGTGCTCTGAAAGCATGTTTAATGTTAAAGAACAAACTGATCTGTCTCTGTTGGCAGACTTCATATCTGAAAAGGATTTTTATTACCTTTTGCTTCATTTCCATGCCTTGTTAACAAATTTAACTCTGTTATAGCAGCTGAACATCTTTTTTTATGCTTCTGACATGTGAAGCAAAACTTTTTAAACCTTCAAACTCATCTTTCTTTTTGGCAAAATCATGAATGCCCTTAAAGGGCCGGTTGTGCCAGAATGTATTGATAAAGTCTGTTCACAAACTGTTAAAATATCAATAAATTCATAAAATTAAATAATATTATTGAACATCTTTTTGGTCTCTCCAGGATTTCGTGATTCTTTCTGCAATTTTTTGCAATTAAAAACCAAAGTGTTTGTGCTACTAATTTGGAAGTATTTGGTGGAGGCTGTGGTGGTGCAGGGGTTAAGTAAGTTAAGCACAACCCACATTTTGCGGCCTTAGTCCTCAATGTGGCCGTCGCAGGTTCGATTCCTGGCCTGGCAACCTTTGCTACATGTCTTCCCCTTCTCTCATTACCCACTTTCCTGTCAATTAACTATCAAATAAAGGCCACTAGAGCCAGTAAAACCTCTAAAAATAATAATTTGAAAGTATTTGCGCTTATTTATGACGGTAAACGCCACATTTTCTTATTCGTTGCATAGATCGTGGACTATAATCTGACATCAATTAAGGCTGAGGCAGCTGTTTAGTACAAGTAAGAATGTTTGAGAAAAATCTGCAATAAACATCCAATTATTAGCGCAAAAAAGTGCGTGAGTTTCCACAATAATTCTCAAGAAACTGGAGGGACTGATTAATATAATTTGGCAGTAAAAGGACAAAAACTGCATTGATTTGATTGATAACATAATATTTAAGCACACTAAATATTTAATCTAAAATCTAGAAGGCCACATAAAAGGCTATGGCGGGCCAGATTTGGCCCATGGGCCATGAGTTTGACACACATGTTCTAGACCATAAGCCGGTTCCTCAAAATGATCTTGTTTTCTGCTCTTACAAAATTGTTGTGAAAGCTAAAATCATTCCCTTATGATGTCTTCTTTCCTTGAAGCTCTTTAGTCGCAGAGAAGCATTATTGTGTTGAAGGATACAGACTGGACAGAACTCTGAGGAACCTCTCAGGAACAAAAGGGCAGGATCGGATCCAGTCACAAGGTCTGACTGACCTCTGAAAGCTGCAGCTGCAATGAACAACCGTGGAATAGTTCATTATACGAAGCGAACTATTTTGAGTGAAACTCTGCAACCCTCTGGCGTGTGTTTTAGCCATCAGCAACATTTTTTTTTTTTCTTGTTTCAGAGTTCAAAGTAAGTAGCTATTCCAGACAGATGCAGGAAGCTCCGATGTTGAAGAGAAATTCCCTAAAGCCGACCTCCTGGCTGGCCGAGCGGCTTTCAAGAGTTATTCCGCTGTTGGTGTTTCTAAACGGAAGGCGTCTTTCACTAATCCCCACTGCTGGAGCTCTGATACCACAACATGAGGAACTCCTCCAACATCCAATCAACCTTTTATTTACCTCTTACAAAATCATGATAATTTTTTTCGTAAGAAAAAGAGGTTTCTTACGATCAAATCTTACTAAATACATTTTATGAAGATACGAAGTGAAATTATTGGACTTATATATTATTAGTCTGTCAAATTTAATTTTTAATCTTCAAAATTGCCCTTATTTTAGCTAAATATCATTTTTTCACTTCTTATCATTTGTTAGACTGCCATTGCCTCTTTATTCTCTTCTCCCCTCAGTGCTCTGTCTGGGACTTCTCCCATTGAGCTCGATTTCTCAGGATGGGTTTCATTCTGGTCAATCAGCAAACAGAAGGAGAAGTTGTGAATGAAGTCCTGGATTTTCTGTGCAGTTTCAGTATTGTATCTGTGTGTAGTTTTAGCAATGGCAGTAGAGTATGCAAATAAAACCATTCAGTCCATGTTGGCCACACTTCCAAATATCCAGCAATTAAAGTCAGAGAAAAAGGAGTGTTTAAGACATTTTATTTATATTTATATATATTTATATTTACCTTCAGGGTGTTTCGTTCAGTTCGACACTTCTCCCTTCGCAGTAGAGGATGGTTGTTTATAATGTGGCCGATTTCCGGTGAGATTCACGTCGTTGCAAATCGAGCTAGCGCATTACATACGTTACAAAACTTTAGTTACTGGAAAAATCAGATCCAGTCGTTTAAAAGTCCACGTCTTGTTACCATCATCTGTGCTCTCCTCTTTCTTTCTCTATGCAAAATTCTTTCTCTGCATTTCTTGCCTTCTAATGCTCTTTATTCATTGAATATATTTCTTCTTTCTTCTCTTATCCTCATGCTAGCTTCGGCCCGCCCAGTTTCCTCATCCGTTACTGCGTCCTCTCATCCTCTCATCCCTCTTTTTTTTGTGTTTATCCTCTTTTTTCCACTAACTTTTGCATTCATCTGTTCCTCTCCTCATCTCAATTTCTCTGTTCCCCTTGATCTTTTTCTTTTCATTAAAGTTCTCTCAGAGCCGCATGCAGATCCTTTTGAAGTATACACACAACATGTTCTAGCAAGTAACAGAGACTTATTTTTAGTCAGAATAAAATGATGTTCATACATGTTAAAAGATTAGGATGATTAGTTCTAACATTAGAGTGCAAGCTGCTTGTTGCAGTTTTAATTGGATTAAATATTTAACATTTTAAATGACTCCAGTTGCGTTACAAGCTATTAGATTTATCTCAGGACAATTAGACGATGAAACTGAATTCAGTGTTTTTAGATTTTTTGTTAACTATTTAATCATGTTGAGCTGACGTATTTGAAGGAAGGAAAAAAAAAATCATAAATGAATAAAATAACTGTACTTATTGACTGATTTCCATTTTACAATGCTTCCCCAAATAATGCTGGACTATTTCACATCTTTTCAGATTACAGCAACAAACTTCTACGCATATTATTTAGATTGTTTTTTAGATAGAAAAAGATTGAGAGTGAAAAAGTGTGAATTAGAAGGAAATAAAAATGAAAAACCTGAAAAGTTTGGTGTACATTTGCATTCAGGGCGATGTCCTCTGATATCCATAAATAGAACTGATGCAACAAATAGCCTCTTATGTTGCCTAATTAGGACATTGTCCCATCCTGTTTGTATTTTAATTTTGTTATTAATGCAACATTAAGGCCTCAGAGAACATTAGCGAATAAACAGCCTACCAAGCACACACTTTTAAAAAAGCAAAATGGATCCACACACCATGTTTGTGGTGATACTGGCAGTCTCATCGCTTTTGCTATGATTTTCTTGTTTCGATAATAAAGTGGATTCATGTTAACAAAGGCAATTCTGAAAAATAAACTCTTTCAGAGGCTACAAAAACCAGGGGTCGTCACTTTTGAATTTTCAACCAGACCTACTATGCAGTTGGTTTAGACCAAAGTACATCAATGCCTTACAAAGACTCTGGAAAAAAAAATGTCCAAAATTTAACCCGGGTAAAAAAAAATCTATGCAAAGACTTTCAAATTACCATTCACACACACTCTCAGTCCCATCTAGCTAAGCTTGAGGTACTTTTCAAAGAAGAAAGGGAAAAAAGTTGATTCTCCAAACCCAGAAATGTTTTAACTCAGAGCTACTGAATCCAGGCTCACACGTTAAAACCTTTTGGGAGTCGTTAAAAAATGTGAAAACTTTCACAACTCACTCCTTGACGTTGGTTCCATCACATAAAATCCCAATATAAATACATTGAAAAGGAAAAGTTGCACAAATTGATGCTGTATCCATTTAGGATACACATACAGACAGAATAACATTTAACATCTATAGTTTCCTCAAGTTCCCAGTGAGATCCATTAATTCTGTCCCTTGTACCTTCAAAGAGTCTCTTCTCCTGCCTCTTACTTTCGTCCACTGCCTACTTTTTCAATTACCCTCCCCTGTGTTCCTTCTACCTGCTCCCTTTTCCATTTGCTTTCATCTACCTTTCTTTTATTCTTTCCTTGTACTTTATTCTCTCCCACGTTCTTTTTTCTCAGTGCCTCTATCCTCCTGCTCCCTGTCCTGGTTCCCTCTCTCCTGCTCTCTCTCTCCGTGGGGCAGCAGCTCTGTAATGTTGTTAGGACATGCACTCATTAATAACCCGCACTCCGAGAGTCTTTACTAGTGGAGCGTGAATCTCTCATCCATTTGGGGACGAATAGAGGGTGTTGTTCTGGGTGTGTGTTGGTGAAGGGTGTACGCATAAAAGCCAAAAAAGAAGAAGAAAGAAAGAAAGAAATCAGTGACGTGAGAGAAACGTGATGTTTTATAGCATTGCTAAAAGAGTGCTGAATCAGTTTGAAGTTTTCCCTAGCCAAAAAATACTTTACGTGTTTGAAAACTGCGCCACTCGTCCTCGTTATGGGACCTCGCCTCTGTGCACACCTTGGCCCCGTGAATCATTACTTGCGAAAGACCGCCAGAAAAGTCGCGCACATGCAACAGAGAGAGCATCTTGCAATCCTCCAATTACGGGTAGGATCTGAGAGAGAAGCGCCGCTGCCTCATAAAAGAATAATTTGTGGCTGTCCATGTCTGAACCTCATTAAGGAACAGGGAGACATTTGAAGTAGTGTCACGGATAAACATGAGAGCTCAGGTAAAGGCGGCTGTCCGGCAATTAGCGGCGACAGGGGGAACTTAAGAGAAGTTAGTGAAAGTTAGTGTGACTTTAACAAGGTTGTGTGTGTGAATGGGTGTGAGCGAATGTTAGATTTATGCTCGGTGTGCCACCTCTGCCTGCTCCTGCACACCGTAACAAGTCGACAGGTGTACGGGCCGGCATCCCGGACAATGACTAATGCAGCACTAATGGTTGAACTCACCCCCACACATGCACACATATGGAAAGAGAGAGGAGGGATGTATTGTACAGTGAGTGTAGTCTAACCTTAGCAGTGCATGGAGCTTTGAAGCCAAAACAAAGAGGAGAAAGCAGAGGATGGAGGGAGGGTGATTAAATAGTCTTGTTAGTCCACAGAGTGGTTCAGAACATTAAGAGCTGGGCCATTCATCAGTATAATGCACACACGCTCACTATGTATACGCTCATATTGATTGGGCATGTTCAAAATGTCTCTGGTCGGCGAGTCTGGGAATTCTCATCGGATAACGGCCTGCAAAGACACATCCACTCTGTACCCAAAAATTCCCACATGTACACACACACACACATAAACCTTTTACTTCCCATCTCGCTTTCTCTCAAACAGATTAATTTTCCATCACTTACCCCTTCTGTCATGAGTGTGAGCGCTGGCTCATTAAAACTCTCCAAACTCCCTCCCACACCTCCCCGTCAGTCTCTCCCCTCATAAGTGGACAGAGCTCTCTCGTTCTACGCAGGTGGAGATGGTAAGTGAGAAA